>NC_142616.1:14095572-14403697 GCF_059453375.1 Lepisosteus platostomus
AGTCTAGACCTCGATGTGCCTCTCAAGCTGTCCTCCTCAATCAGCGAGTGCACTCGGCAGGAATTTCACAGGGTTATCTTTGTACTCAAGGATAAAGGGAGGAAACAATACCATGTCAACGAGATGGAGTCGGAGGCAGCGCTTTCACTGGCCCACTGAGAGGAGCAGGTCAGCACTGACCTTGTACTTGCCTTGGTTCAATGTGGGGGCACAGCTTCCTTCCAGAGCGGCTGTCAGGTCTGTCCCCTGTGACGAGCCTCAAGCTCAAGCCTCAAGGTGTTGACTGGCACCCGTCACCTCACTAATCCTCGTGGCCAAAACCCCTTTCAGCTGAGTCTCTTGCTGTCTATTAGCTGCACACTGCACCTCTGTGTACTGTATTTAGTACAAAACCCAATTAGAAATGTATCAGATAAACACATTAAAGCTTTCTTGACCCCCTGGAGTAATAGGGCTCTCATGTTCTGAGATTTAATTCTGCAGTTAAGACTGGGATATTAGCATATATGACCCATTACCTGCTCCAGTATGGGCAGAAAAATATATGATTTAAATAATGGTAAATATACTTCACTTGTCTAGGTTCAAGAAAAATAGAACCTCAAATTATTTAAAAGTGATATATGTACAGGGTACTGCTAGTAACTATTAGGTTTTAAATACCAAATGGGCTAGATGGGCCAAATGGGCTTCTCTCATTTATGTAGTTCAGGTGGGGAGCTGTGTCAGCATGCGCAGGCTGCAAAGGGACAAGTAAAGGTTTATTTCTGCTGAAAAGAGAAGAGAGAAAACACAACGTTTCGGCCGTGGAGCCTTCTTCAGGTGTGAACTGAACTGGACTGACGCCTGAAGAAGGCTCCACAGCCGAAACGTTGTGTTTTCTTTCTTCTTTTTTTCAGCGTGGAATAAACCTATTGCTCTCTCCTTTATGTTCAAGCAGGCAGCTGCGTCAGCATCTGCAGGCTGCAAAGGAACAAGTAGAGGTTTATTCCTGCTGAAAAGAGAAGGTTTCGGCCGTGGATCTCACACCTGAAGAAGGCTCCACAGCCGAAACGTTGTGTTTCTTTTCTTCTCTTTTCAGCAGGGAATAACCCTTTACTTGTTCTCTCATTTATTACCTTCTTATATTCTGAGACCGGTTGATTTTATTATATGATGGTTGTTTAGGTGCAACCTTAAGCCTTAAGTCTTATGTTTTTTTCCATTAATTTTAAAGTACAGTTATAGGGAATGACAAATTGGAAGACGAAGTATAAACAGTTGTATTCTGGACCTTAATAGATGACAGGAAATGTAGATTTTATGTACAACACCAAAATCTTCAGTTACAATTCTTAAAAAAACATCACCATAGTCCACTATTCTCTAAACCTTAATTTGTTCATTTTAAATGCAAGAAAGATAGCAATAAAATGATTATTTCAAAATGTTAAAAGTCATGTGTAGGTTCGTATAAGAAGCACACCTGAAGAAGGCTCCACAGCCGAAACGTTGTGTTTCTTTTCTTCTCTCTTCAGCAGGGAATAACCCTTTACTTGTTCCTTTGCAGCCTGTGCATGCTGACGCAGCTACCTAATTGAAGTATAAATGAATAATGTTCTCTCAATAAAGGCCTGACTTAGTCCCCCCCTATATGCAGTGTGCTGTAGATCAATACAATCAATGGCTGGTCAGTCAACCAGTGAGCCCTGGACCTGAACAGATTAGAGCTGGTCCTGTGTTAAAAGTTACAGTCATTTTAGGAATTGTGCTTAAGATTGTTTAAATCTGTACAAAACACTCCTCAGATATTTTGGCAAATGTTCTCCTACATAAAATGATTAAAAGTTTAGAAATGTTTCTTAGTTAACCACTTCGCAGACAGCATCCATGTGTTGACCCAACACTGGTCAAGCATGAAACAGATGTTATCTGGGTTGTCCTTCCATCAGTTTCCATACGGCCCGCTTTCATTTCTAGCACCGATGATGAACTTCAGTTGAAAACTGGTTACGGTACGATCATGTGCACTGAAACATATACCTAGAGATTGCATTTGAGTAGAGGTCTCTTTTTTTCATGTTTTAAGCTCCACAACAAACAACAAGTAAATTTAAGATTTTTGTAGTTATTTGTTGAGCTGTTTATTTAATACATTCTAGCATCTGACAGACACTGCATACCTGTACAAAACTGTTTTCTGAAACTCAGCTTTTCTTAAGCGTTATATGGGGTTGACCAAGTACCTTTTTTTGTCAAAATCCCAAGATTTACCTGATTTATTCCATCTTTGCTTTGTGAACGTCAATGTGTCTTAAGTTAAAGCTCATGCGGCCTTCTGTACCCAGTAGTGTTTCCATGCTAATCTGAAGCTACCTCACTGTGGGGAATTCCTTATAAGGACTGAAGAAAACCCTGGCACTGATAAGGCTCCCTCCTTTCTGCTTTCTCTGTTGTGCTCCCCTCTCCCCAGCTCTCATGCACATGCCACATACAACACACAGGCACACCCCCACCCCCACCTCCCCTCGAATACAAACACAATGGCATTCCTTCTTGCTCAGATGCCACCTCCAAATTTGGGAGGCTCGATCCCTTTATAAAGAGAAGTGGGGACTGGACAAAGAGAGGTTACTGTAGCATCTGAAGGTAAGCTCTGGGGGGCTGTTACTGTGTGCGAAGGGAAGAAGGGGGTCACTCTGCCTCACAGTGAAGATACACTGCTTCGCTGTGAGCCATTACCTCCTATTTTCTCTGCTGTGGCAGTGTCACGCTAGCACAGAGGAGTTTGAAAATACCTTATACATCTGCTGTAGGATTACAAATACTTGGTTGTGCTATTGAAAACATCTAGAGGTTTCTAACCTCTTTGCTCCCAGCCTTTCCCACACTCAGCTCTTTAACATCCAGGCATCAGTGAGCAGAAAGGTTGGTTCTGAGGCAAAGGTTTTCTGTGCTGCCATCTGCTGGGGACGTTTGGGAAGGGTAGAACCGCTAAAAGCAGGGGGAAAGGGGAATATTCAAGTTTTCAGACTCACTGTCTGTGTGTGTTCACAGGGTCAGGAACCTCAGCTGATCTTCTCTACAGGGCTGCACAACACAGGTAAGCTATTATTTCATTTAAAATACTCTGGATTGGAAGCTGATGAGCCATTTCCCTGTAGCCCATGACCATGTAACCCATTTATTTTCATGCTAAAAGCTCTCCCCTTTGTAACTCTTGGTGCTTGGTTATTAAAGTTAACTGCCTCATACTAACATTAGTAAACCACTATGACCAACAAGGCAATAGTCACCCACTGAAAGAAATGTAGTTTAAAATCCTGTACTAAAACAATGTTTGCTGTCTATGTTTTCTGAGAGAACAGAGAGTGATGTGCAAACCCCCACTGGAAACATCCTGTTCTGAAATCTGGAAAAACTTTTTGGCTGGATGAAAAATGACCAAAATCAAGTGTTGCTTCCTCTGTTGTTTTTCAACCAGATTTTAAATTCTTGTAGCTTAAAGACTGTCAATTAAAAAATTTAGGACAATCTCCGTGAGACCAAGAGGATTGGGGCGTACAGTACGTATGACGATACGTATTCTTTTTTATAGCTTACGTTCTTTCAAAGACACACCTTACCTCACTGTCAAAATTCTGCTTGCTTTCATAATCTTGTAGCTGTTTGCAGTCCAGATATTTAACATCTGAGGTACCTTTTCATAGATCAGTCAGTGCAGATGTCTGAGGATTTGGATGAAACCTGACACTTCCCTGAAATGAGGAGGGTCTCTCTAACTTTCACTCTGTAGTTTACAACAATGGGAGATGCACATATGGCGGAGTTTGGGGCTGCTGCCCCCTACCTGCGCAAATCAGACAGGGAGCGTCTGGAGGCGCAGACTCGCCCCTTCGACATGAAGAAGCAGTGCTTCGTACCAGACGTTGTGGAGGAGTTTGTGAAGGGGTTGATCGCCAGTCGCGATGGGGACAAAGTCACCGTTGAGACGGAGAAAGGCAAGGTGAGACCCACCAATAAGTGTCTGTGAGACTGAGACCACTGGCAAGGCAGCCTTAGACTCATGGCTGAGGCACACAATGGGTCACCTGGTCCTAGTACATACAGTACATACTGTAATTGCAGAATAAGACAAGCAGATTTTGAAGCAAATATTTTTTTACAATTTATCTATTTAAAAGTGAATTTAACTGTTGAAATGATGGTAACCATAAACAGAGGGTGGGGCAAATTTGTCAGACTGAAATGGTTTCGCTCTGTATGTGTGCACACACCTATAAAGACCCTTACTGGAGACACTGTATACATAGACCTGTACAGACTCTTACTGGACACACTGTATACACACACACCTGTACAGACTGTTACTTGAGACACTGTATACACACACCTGTAGAGACTGTTACTGGAGACACTATACACACACACACCTGTACAGACTCTTACTGGGTACACTGTACATACACACAAGTGCAACCACTCTGCACTCTTTTAACACTTTAGGGATAGATACACAATGACTTTGTTAGATCTGAGTGAAGTTAAAATCTAATAAAATACTTTTTTCAGATTAGCAGGTATATTTATGAGTACAGTGCTTAAATAAGTTCATCAGAGTGGTACGTCATGCGTCTGTGTCCGTTGTTTCTCCAGACAGTGACAGTGAAGGAGTGTGATGTACACCCTCAGAACCCGCCCAAGTTTGATAAAATCGAAGACATGGCCATGTTCACCTTCCTGCACGAGCCCGCTGTGCTGTTTAACCTCAAAGAGCGTTACGCAGCCTGGATGATCTACGTGAGTAAAGTTCGCTCACCCACTATACCCAGCAAAGAACAGAAAGTTCTGATCACCACAGCTCATGTCAACTTCAATTTTAACCTCCAGACCACAGCTGCAGCATTTCTTTGTATTAATGTCTTTTAACCAAACATTTCTTTCAGTTCAAGTTTGTTCTACCTAAAAAAGTGAAGAACAAATTCCAATTAATTGAAACCACTCTCCACAACTGCAGGTTGTTATAAATTTGTTACACATACGGTACTTGATTCCTCCTCTTACGAAGACACAGCGCAGTTGCAGAATGTAGTATTTTAAGCTAGGATTGTAGAGCCTGTGTAATCCCCTGGGTGCTGCTTCTGTCTTGCAGACCTACTCTGGGCTGTTCTGCGTCACTGTCAACCCCTACAAGTGGCTGCCTGTGTACAATGCAGAGGTGGTCAATGCCTACAGAGGCAAGAAGAGGACTGAAGCTCCTCCCCACATCTTCTCCATCTCTGACAACGCCTATCAGTACATGCTGACAGGTAAACACACCGCACATGAAATCTCGTCACATTACATAGTACTGTACCATTTTAAACCATTACTGCTGCTTCTGCATCAAATCATATTACTCTTCATCTTTCAGACAGAGAAAACCAGTCCATCCTCATCACGTAAGTCTGTGCCCTTGATTATTTATGCTTTGTAGAAAAATGGTCTGTGTCCCCTTGTCTTCCAGTCAAAAAGCCACAATTCGATCCAAGATAAACTTGTACATGGCTATACGTCTGCCTATCCAGAAGCATGAACAGTGCCACACAGGACTCTAATGACACTCTTTTCAGGCCAGCTGATATGTAAACAAGCAGACACAAGTTCCATAAACAATAGAAATTAAAACATTTATCAGAATGTATGTACATATATGTTAATGTATGAATCTATGTTATGTCATACGATGCACAGAATAAAACATTTATGTTATCCTTTCACATTTTTTAGCTTCTGTTCAAAAGCTAAAGAACATAAGAACATAAAAAGTATTTACATGATTAGTATTTCTGTTTTCTGAAGTTCCTCTGCTGTTGAGACTGCTGTGTATAGTTGCAATGATGAGACTGGAGTGTTTCAGTGTGAGTGAGCATCCCTCATCTTGTCTTGCCTGTGTCGGTGTCCCCAGTGGAGAATCCGGTGCTGGGAAGACTGTGAACACCAAGAGGGTCATTCAGTACTTTGCCAGCATTGCGGCTGTGGGCGGGAAGAAGGACTTGGCAGCGGCTAACAAGGTGGGTCCTGGTCCTGCTACAGTAGCAGTAGAAGTGAAGGAGTGAGTAGGGAGCTGTAAGGACGACCTCAACACTAGAAATGTATTATTATCACAGAGGGAGTTGGCCTGGATTATCTGGACCAAAAACATTTAGCTTCCTCAGCTGCCACTTTGTCAATCTGAGTTTTCGGTCTTGCAATTGTGCTGTCATTGTAGTTCAAAAGGAACGTGGGATTAAAAATAAGGGTGTACCATTATTTGTTTGGAGTGTGAAGTATTGGAAGTATTGGAAACTAATGACTCCATAGGTCCATAGAGAAGTCCATATGTCTGCTCACCATGACCCTATATTCCATCCCAGGGCACGCTGGAGGATCAAATCATCCAGGCCAACCCAGCCCTGGAGGCCTTTGGCAATGCCAAGACTGCGAGGAACGACAACTCCTCGCGATTCGTGAGTAACCCCTCTGCTGCCTGAAGATCAGGAGACTGGTGTAAAAAACATTCATCTTCAGCAGTGCTGAAACAACATCCCAGCTCAACAAAGCAGTACCGACTCTAAGTGTAGTTGATATTAGAGCTGACTTCTCTTGTCTCTCTCTTCTTAGGGCAAATTCATCCGAATTCACTTTGGGACCACTGGAAAACTTGCATCTGCTGACATTGAGACATGTGAGAAATTCTCTAAAAATAAGCTTACTTTAGCGCGGCACTGTGATGCAGTGTTAAGCATTGCTGCCTCACTACAGTGGGACCCTGGGTTCAATTCCTGGGGTGTGGTCAGCGTGGAGTTTGTATGTTTTTCCTGTGTTTAAATGGGTTTTCTCTGAGTGCTCTGGTTTTCTCCCATTTCAACGCGCCAAGACGTGCTGGTAGGTTAATTGTAATCTGGTGGTTAGAAAATGGATGGATGGACCAGATTTCTATTTGGGACTGTATTTGTGAGATGTTAAGTGTTTGTTCTAAGTAGTGTCTTGTGTTGATGTTTACAGATCTGCTGGAGAAGTCTCGTGTGACCTTCCAGCTCAAGGCTGAGAGAGACTATCACATCTTCTACCAGATCCTGTCCCAGAAGAAGCCAGAGCTGCTGGGTCAGTGCTGCAGTCTGTTCTCTAGAGCGTGAATTGCAGAGACTCACCAGCACCTGGACTGACAGTTGGGTTTTCTCTTCTCTAGAGATGCTGCTCATCACCAACAACCCCTATGACTATGCCTTCATCTCCCAAGGAGAGACCACAGTGGCATCCATTGATGATGCTGATGAGCTGATGGCCACAGATGTGAGTGACAAGACTAAATGGCTCTGAGTTGGAATACATATTGGATGGGAGACATCCTGGGAAAAACTAAGGTTTCTGCTGGAAGAGGTGTTAGTGGGGCCAGTAGGGGGTGCTCACCCTGCGGTCTGTGTGGGTCCTTATTCCAAAGTATAGAAATGGAAATACTAAAATGAGAGCTGGTGTGTGGTGAGCGTACTCACCAGTCCCCATTACCAAGCACTTTGAGTGGAGTGTCCATAAAAGTGCTATATAAGTGTACGAATTATAATAAATACACCTTCAGGCTAAAGAGCTGTCAATGACACTTTGTTCACTCTCTGGTTAAGTGCGCTCAGTAGCATAATGAATTGAATCATTCTCTCCTGTCCTGCAGAGCGCCTTTGATGTGCTGGGCTTCACTCAGGAAGAGAAAAACAGCATCTACAAGCTGACTGGAGCCATCATGCACTATGGCAACATGAAGTTCAAGCAGAAGCAGCGAGAGGAGCAGGCAGAGTCTGACGGCACTGAGGGTAGGCCTGGCTGCACTGAGCCACCTTTCATTACACTGTCTAGGGATCCTTACAAAAATCAAACAGTTTATTCACCAATAAGCCTGTTTCTTCACTCAAATACCAGGTCAAAGTGGAAGATTACTGATTGACAAAATCTGATTATATTTATCCCTGAAACATTTGTGTGAGCAGTCTGTCTCCTGCATGTAAAAATCACTGTATATGTTCAGTGGTTTGTTTTTGGTTTGGGTGTCAGCCTTGTCAAAGCCCTATAATTAATGTGATTATTAATTATTAATATGATTAATTAATGTCTAAAACATGAATATAAAAACTAATCTAGTTTAAATCTATTCCAGATGCTGACAAGTCTGCCTATCTGATGGGTCTGAACTCTGCTGATCTCATCAAGGGTCTGTGTCACCCCAGGGTGAAAGTAGGGAATGAATGGGTGACCAAGGGGCAGAATGTCCAGCAGGTGAGACTCAGAAGAGCATAAACACCAACAAACTGATCCAGAATGAGTAAGGAGCTGTTGATATCTACCAAAGGATTGACATGGGGTAGCTCAACAACAGTTTTGTCCTGTCTACTCCATATATGGAACTAAAGTGTTTCTTCCAAATAAAAGTAACATATAAGAAAATAATGTTAAAATGGGACTAAATGGAAGTAAAACTTCCCCACATAAAAAACAAGAAAATGAAGATGTACCTTATAATTAATACAAGTTGTTACTGCCTAAGCTGAGACATTTGACAATGGCTTCAATTTAATATCCCCATAATTTTCTATAAACAAAATACAGCAGTTTACCTACCTTTCGTTGACCTGTCAATCTGAACATTGGTTTGATGACTTATTGACTGAACAGCCTTGCCTTCCTTTCTCTCGGCCTACAGGTGAACTACGCCGTTGGTGCCCTGTCCAAGGCAGTGTATGAGAGGATGTTCCTGTGGATGGTGGTGAGAATCAACCAGTCCCTGGAGACCAAGCAGCCTCGCCAGTACTTCATTGGTGTGCTGGACATCGCCGGGTTCGAGATCTTTGAGGTGAAGGGAAAGACAAAGGTCTATAATAAATATTAACATAGAAGAGGAGAAGTGTTACAGGTACTAAAAGCTCTTAAAGGGCCTTGTGGTATTCTGCCGACTGTACTTAAGAAAACATTAGAGGTTATTCATCTAGTAGTAAACCATCTAGTATAAAGGTCTAGTAGTAAACCCTTCCAGGAGTCACTCAGGAGTGAGGTGATACCTGTTGACTCATAATTTACTTTAGTACCGCCCATCAATAAAAAGTGACAGAAGTCAAAACAGTGAAAGTCTGAAAGCAATAATTAGGACTGAACAAGAGGACTATCTGTACAGCAAATAGGATTCTAGGAATTAATCAACATGGATTTAGAAAATGTAGGTGTGTTTCTTGCACATTTCCTGCAAAGGGCTAAAATTGAAAGGTTCTAGAGGAAACAATTACAGCTTAAAATGAAAATGTTTTTTTTTTCTTGTCACTGAGTTATGGAATTAATATCAAGCAAATGCTACCATTTGAAAAAACCTCCTGTAACAATGACAAGTCTGAACTCTCTCCCAGTGTCAGCAACACAAAGACTGTTGACTTTGTACAGCATAATCTCACTCAATCTCACCCTTAAATTCCATTTTATTTTATTGACCCCTAATAACACCAAGATTCCCAATGTCTCTTGCAGTTCAACACCTTTGAGCAGCTGTGCATCAACTTCACCAATGAGAAGCTGCAGCAGTTCTTCAACCACCACATGTTCGTGCTGGAGCAGGAGGAGTACAAGAAGGAGGGGATCGAATGGGAGTTCATTGACTTCGGCATGGACCTGCAGGCCTGCATTGACCTCATTGAGAAGGTTTGTCAGTCACATGAGAGCACAGAGGCACTGCAGGTTCACACAGGTGGTGAACACAGCAACACAAAGAAGAGTAACTTCAATCTGAGTCTTGAGTGTCTATGAAACCAGGTAGCCTACTGCAGATCAAGCACTACACACCTTATGTAGATACTCTGTAGGGCTGTCAGTTCCTCACAGAGTATTGCTGCTCTATTGTGGGTCATGTTACTGTAGCACTGGTGTCAGTGATTGCTCTCCTGAAATGCTCTAGTATCTTTGCCATCAGTAGTCTATCTCTCATTCCAGCCCATGGGTATCATGTCCATCCTTGAAGAGGAGTGCATGTTCCCCAAGGCCAGTGATACTACCTTCAAAGCCAAGCTGTACGACAACCATCTTGGCAAATCAGCAAACTTCCAGAAGCCCAGGATTGTCAAGGGGAAACCAGAGGCCCATTTTGCCCTGGTTCACTACGCTGGCACCGTGGACTATAACATCAATGGTTGGCTGGTGAAGAACAAGGACCCCCTGAATGAGACGGTGGTGGGGCTGTACCAGAAGTCTTCTCTCAAGCTGCTCAGCATCCTGTTCGCTAATTATTCTAGTAGTGACTCAAGTAGGAACTCTTATTTTGTCATTTTTAAAATAAAGTGTGATCTGTTTTTAATTTAATTAAATTGAATTCCAGGGCATTGTTTTCAAAATGTGACCAAAAATATATATAGTACAATGACAAATCATTTATTCAGAAGACAGAAATCAATCGCAATTAATTTTAACATACCTGTAGAAATAAAAAAGAAGATTTTTTTTCCCAGTAAATGTGGTAAATTCAAGTGCTTTTAATTTTGTTATACGGTTTAAAACTTTCTGCGGGTATTCATTAAACACATTCTCAGTTCTTATAGTAACAACAAATGGCAAATAAATGAAAGAATGATTGGTTTCCCAAGCTGAATCTGTCCAGAATTTTTTGTTTATGTTGTAATACAGCAGTATAGACACTGCTGGTGCTTTGTTGATTCTTACACTGTGGATCCAGCCACAGATCTGGTGGTGCAAAGAGAGACACGAACCTTCTTCTCTTATTGAGCAGCACAAGAAGGGGGCAAAGGCAAAGGAGGAGGAAAGAAGAAGGGCTCGTCCTTCCAGACTGTGTCAGCTCTCCACAGGGTGAGTGACCTAGAGCATCTCTGATTCCTCGGGCCCATGTCTGTGTCACTGGCCATTGACCACTCTTCATGATGCAACAGGGAGGAGGGCCCAAGAGCCACTCCTGTGTAACTCATGAAAGTGATATCAGAGGTCTTCAGGAGTTTTTATACACTTCCAACAGGTAACCTGCCAACCCAATTATTCAAACAATAAAGTAGATCTATTCTTCAGGACAATTCATTGCATTCCAACACTTTAGCTATCATCTGCTTAAGATTTATTTCAATTATGTTCCTTTTGGGAAATAATTGATTATTATATCACATAAAATGGAAAACTGAACAATTTATTGGTATCATATTTTATAGAAACTTACAGTACTTTTAAAATAATACATTTTGTTTTAAATTCTCAGCCAAAATATTCAAATTTCATAAATTAAAAGGTAAGTAACAGCTACATAAATACAGTGGCTTGTGTGTGCTACAGTTGTTGTGGATGCTCATTTTCTTTACAATTCCTGAAATTTCAAGCTCTTTTCTTTAAGAAAAATGCAATATCCATTTTCTCATGGTCCTTTATAGTGTCTTTTACATGCTGAATACACTTTTCAGAATGTTAAGGCATTTGTTTTTCACATAGTGTTCCTGTGTGTTACAATGTGGTCAAAAAGTCTGATTTAAAGTGCCTTGATTTTTAGGCTGTTTGGTCACCAAATGTGTTATAATGGAAAGGGTTTGATGACTTCCCATAGGCACTTTATTCTGTGTACTGAACAATACACACTTATGAAATGATACTGAAATTGTAACACTTTGAAACAATTGTGCTTGGGATCCATTCTTTGCCTTTGTGATTCACCTGTGTAATTTAATTTAATTTTATTTATGCCCATTCTCACAGGAGAACCTGAACAAGCTGATGACAAACCTGAGGTCCACCCACCCTCACTTTGTGCGCTGTATCATCCCCAATGAGACCAAGACTCCAGGAGCCATGGAGAATCCTCTGGTAATGCACCAGCTGCGCTGTAACGGTGTGCTGGAAGGCATCAGGATCTGCAGAAAGGGTTTCCCCAACAGGATCCTGTACGGGGACTTCAAACAGAGGTAGGAGTCACTCTATCCAGGACTAATATCTCCTAATATAGCCTTCGAATGCCTTCTAAAGATGTGTCTGCTGCCTTCACAGATACCGCATCCTGAACCCCTCTGCCATCCCTGAAGGCCAGTTCATAGACAGCAAGAAGGGAGCAGAAAAACTGCTGGGGTCCCTGGACATTGACAACCAACAGTACAGATTTGGACACACTAAGGTAAGGGCCAACAAGTTATGCAAAATATCATTTAGAGATGTATTTGCAGAGACAAGACATACGTTTTCCTTTCTGCCTCTGTCAGGTGTTCTTCAAGGCTGGTCTGCTGGGTCAGCTGGAGGAGATGAGAGATGACCGCTTGTCTCTCATCATCACTGCTATCCAGTCCAGGTCCCGTGGTCTTCTTTCAAGAATTGAGTACCAGAAGATCGTAGAGCGCAGGTAAGGATATCAATGTTTCATGAACACACTCTATATTAGCCTTACAATTACATTTTATCCTTTTACCAATGTTGCATTTGTTCCTTGAAGAGATGCCCTGCTCGTGATCCAGTGGAACGTCCGAGCCTTCATGAGTGTGAAGAATTGGCCCTGGATGAAGCTCTTCTTCAAGATCAAACCTTTGCTAAGATCTGCTGAAGCTGAGAAGGAGATGGCCAACATGAAGGAGGAGTTCCTGAAGCTCAAAGAGGCCTACGCCAAATCTGAGGCCCGCAGGAAGGAGCTGGAAGAGAAGATGGTCTCTCTTCTCCAAGAGAAGAATGACCTGCAGCTGCAAGTTCAGGCTGTGAGTTCACACCAATATTTAGTTTATATTTTACCATAACAATTAAGTGGGTTCTGACAGTTATTCTTGGATGGGTGGTTGTGTACACAACACTCTACCTTCAAGCTGTATTTAACCTATTCATGTTTTAAACCTATAGTTGAAAATCAGAAATTTACTGGTGGAAAAATGCTACACCTGTTGATCATATACAGTAACTCAATTGGTGAACTCCTTTACAGGAACAAGATAATCTTTGTGATGCTGAGGAACGGTGTGACCAGCTGATTAAGAACAAGATCCAGCTGGAGGCCAAAGGGAAGGAGCTGACAGAGAGGCTGGAGGATGAGGAGGAGATGAATGCAGAGCTGACTGCCAAGAAGAGAAAACTGGAGGACGAGTGCTCTGAGCTGAAAAAGGACATTGATGATCTGGAGCTCACCTTGGCCAAAGTGGAGAAGGAGAAGCACGCCACTGAGAACAAGGTCAGCCTGCAGCACTCTCTCAGTGTGTCTGCCTGTTGCTCTTCTGTCTGTGTGTCTGTCCCACAGTCTGCTGAGTCCCTGCTCTGTGCTAACAGGTGAAGAACCTGACTGAAGAAATGGCAGGTCTGGATGAGATCATTGCCAAGCTGACCAAGGAGAAGAAGGCTCTGCAGGAGGCTCACCAGCAAACTCTGGATGACCTGCAGAGTGAGGAGGACAAAGTGAACACGCTGACCAAAGCCAAGGCCAAGCTGGAGCAGCAAGTCGACGATGTGAGTCACTCAGATTTACTTGATATAACTCTGTTTTACAACATACAGAGGAACAGGAATTGCTGACTCATAAACACTGTACAATATTAGATCTTAATTGAGATGGTTCTTGTGATTTATTTTATCAGCTTGAGGGGTCCCTGGAACAGGAGAAGAAGATAAGAATGGACCTTGAAAGAGTCAAGAGAAAGCTTGAGGGAGACTTAAAGTTGACCCAGGAGTGTGTGATGGACTTGGAGAATGACAAGCAGCAACTGGAGGAGAGGATTAAGAAGTAAGAGTAAACACAAATCTTCTAAATCTGGTTATTTTGCAGAAAGATGATTTAATGAGTCATACTACTGTTTTTGTCAGGAAAGACTTTGAGATCAACCACCTGAACAGCAAAATAGAGGATGAACAGATCCTGGCAGCTCAGCTCCAGAAGAAACTGAAGGAACTTCAGGTGACTTCATGTTCTAGTTTCAGTGAGGCTGTAGCTCATTGTCAAGAGCTGAAATATGAGCTTGTATTCTCCCTGTTCCAGGCTCGCATCGAGGAGCTGGAAGAGGAGCTGGAGGCTGAGAGAGCTGCCCGGGCCAAGGTGGAGAAGCAGCGGGCAGACTTGTCCCGGGAGCTGGAGGAGATCAGCGAGAGGCTGGAGGAGGCTGGAGGGGCCACTTCTGCCCAGATCGAGATGAACAAGAAGAGGGAGGCTGAGTTCCTGAAGCTGCGCAGAGACCTGGAAGAGGCCACTCTGCAGCATGAGGCCACAGCCTCCACACTGAGGAAGAAACATGCCGACAGTGTGGCAGACCTTAGCGAGCAGATAGACAACCTGCAGAGGGTGAAGCAGAAGCTGGAGAAGGAAAAGAGCGAGCTCAGGCTGGAGCTGGATGATGTGGTCTCCAACATGGAGCAGATCGTCAAGACCAAGGTAAACGGGCTCAGTTCAATGTGAAAGAAAGTCAGTCACTTATAGGACTATTCCAGGTTGACTGGAGGCATCAATACATACATGCGAGTTATTTTGCCTCTTTCAGACTAATTTGGAAAAGATGTGCAGGACTCTGGAAGACCAGATGAATGAGTACCGGACCAAGTCTGAAGAAAGCCAGCGTGCTATCAATGACTTTACAATGCAGAAAGCCAAGTTGCAGACTGAGAATGGTAGGCATGTTCATTGAATATTAATTTTGCAGACAGTCCTTGAAACAGTCCAGTTTCTTATCCACTGTCTTGTCATACTAGGGGAACTGTCCAGGCAGCTGGAAGAGAAGGAGTCTCTAGTCTCCCAGCTGACTAGAGGCAAGCAGTCCTACACCCAGCAGATTGAGGACCTCAAGAGACAACTGGAAGAGGAAGTCAAGGTAATTACTTGGCTATTTTCCCCATAGTGTGTTAAAGCAGGACTCTGTGCCCAGACTCTGATGTCCTCTGTGTGTTTCTGTGTCCTCAGGCGAAGAATGCGCTGGCCCACGCAACGCAGTCTGCTCGCCATGATGCAGACCTGCTGAGGGAGCAGTATGAGGAGGAGCAGGAGGCCAAGGCTGAGCTGCAGCGCAGTCTGTCCAAGGCCAATGCTGAAGTGGCTCAGTGGAGAACCAAATACGAGACTGACGCCATCCAGAGGACAGAGGAGCTGGAGGATGCAAAGTAAGGACTGATGTCCAATACCTACTTCTTATCTTTGCGTTTGTATCCTTTCTAAAATTTAAAATGTGTAGAAGTGTGAATTGATACTAAATATTAAGTTGCAGTTTAAAAGGTGCTGTTTCATTTCTTCTCCTGAAATATAAGCTTTTTGTTTGCGTTATGTTTAAATTAGACTGATGTCCAATACCTACTTCTTATCTTTGTATTTGTGTCCTTTATATCCATTTATATCCTTTGCAAAGTTAGAAATGTGTAGATTTCATACTATACATGTAGGTGCAGTTTAAAAGGTGCTGTTTAATTTCTTCTAACAGATAAGCTTTTTGTTTGCGTTATGTTTAAATTAGAATATAAGACGAACAAAAAGTTTGTCTGTTTGCAGACTGTACGACTGTGCGTGTGGTAAGTGAAGAAGTGTTTGAGCCTGTGGCTTAAGGAGCTCCTCTTGCCTCAATCATTCACTTGTCTGCCTTCCTCCTTCCCAGGAAGAAGCTGGCTCAGAGGCTGCAGGATGCAGAGGAGGCCGTGGAGGCTGTGAACGCTAAATGCTCCTCCCTGGAGAAGACCAAACACCGGCTGCAGAATGAGATCGAAGATCTGATGGTGGATCTGGAGAGATCTAATGCAGCTGCTGCCGCTCTGGACAAGAAGCAGAGGAACTTTGACAAGGTACCACTGGACATGAGTCTGAGTGATCTGAGGGAGGCCTCAATGAGCCTCTCTGAAGCCCCTGTGTTCAATGTGCTTCCAATGGTCTGTTCTGATCCCCCCAGATCCTGAGTGAGTGGAAGCAGAAGTTTGAAGAGTCACAGAGTGAGCTGGAGAGCTCCCAGAAGGAGGCCAGGTCACTCAGCACTGAGCTCTTCAAGCTGAAGAACGCTTATGAGGAGTCTCTGGAGCACCTGGAGACTCTGAAGAGGGAGAACAAGAACCTGCAAGGTGAGACGTGCTGTGTGCTCTTCACAGACATGTTGGGGGTGAATAAACCTGTGTTTCCTATCAGAATGGAATCCATAAAGATGCTGACATATCTCTTGACCTCCTGATTCCCAGAGGAAATTTCTGACCTGACTGAGCAACTTGGTGAGGGAGGCAAGACCATCCATGAACTGGAGAAAGCCAGGAAGCAGCTGGAGCAGGAGAAGAGTGAGATCCAAGCTGCTCTAGAGGAGGCAGAGGTGAGGGACTGACTCTCAGTGTGGACATATGAAAGACATTGTGTCTACACCCTGATACACCAAGTCCTTCATTATACATTCACCCAATCGATAGATGTTGCCTTAATCAGTGAATTCTGTCACAAGACCCTCTGTTGTTCTTGACAGGCCTCTCTGGAGCACGAGGAAGGAAAGATCTTGAGAGCCCAGCTGGAGTTTAACCAGATCAAGGCCGATATTGAGCGCAAGCTGTCTGAGAAGGACGAGGAGATGGAGCAGGCGAAGAGGAACCACCAGAGGGTGGTGGACTCCCTGCAGACCTCTCTGGAGGCAGAGACCCGCAGCAGGAACGAGGCCTTGAGAATAAAGAAGAAGATGGAGGGAGACCTCAATGAGATGGAGATCCAGCTCAGCCAGGCCAACAGGCTGGCGGCAGAAGCCCAGAAACAGCTGAAGAGCCTGCACTCCCATCTGAAGGTGACAACCTTTACTTTCATTACTGAAATTCATCTCAGATGTAAAATTTCATTTTATTCTGTAGTGTCACAGAATACTAGTAATGTCATTAATCTGAGCTCTTTCCCCCCAGGATGCTCAGTTGCAGCTAGACGACTCCCTCCGTGTCAACGATGACCTGAAGGAGAACATCGCCATTGTGGAGAGACGCAACAACCTGCTGCAGGCGGAGCTGGAGGAGCTGCGCTCGGTGGTGGAGCAGACAGAGAGAGCCCGCAAGCTGGCGGAGCAGGAGCTGCTGGACGTCAGCGAGAGGGTGCAGCTGCTGCACTCCCAGGTACTGTCATCCTGCAGGCTCTTCCGCACAGTGTGGGCTCCAAGTGTAGAGCCTCACGCTCACCCCTCTTTCCCTGTGGCAGAACACCAGCCTGATCAACCAGAAGAAGAAGCTGGAGGCCGACACGTCCCAGCTCCAGACGGAGGTGGAGGAGGCTGTGCAGGAGTGCAGGAACGCAGAGGAGAAGGCCAAGAAGGCCATCACTGACGCTGCCATGATGGCAGAGGAGCTGAAGAAGGAGCAGGACACCAGCGCTCACCTGGAGCGCATGAAGAAGAACATGGAGCAGACCATCAAGGACCTGCAGCACCGTCTGGACGAGGCCGAGCAGATCGCCATGAAGGGCGGCAAGAAGCAAGTCCAGAAGCTGGAGGCCCGCGTGAGTGTCTGACAGATTGTGCCACTGCCTGAGTGTGTGTGCAGATCAGCTCTGGAGTCACATTGAGGAGAAGAGACTTGCTTGAGCTGGTAACAGTTTTCGTTCAATGTCTCTGCAGGTGAGGGAGCTGGAGAACGAGCTAGAGGCTGAACAAAGAAAAACTGTAGAGTCCGTGAAGGGAATGCGGAAATACGAGAGACGCCTCAAGGAGCTCACCTACCAGGCATCTCCTGTTCTTTCCTTCTATCTGTGTGTAATGTCCTGTGTCTGTGTGTCACAGTCCTGTGTCTTTGTGTGTGACTGGCATGGGTCTGTGTGCGTCTATCTTGCGTCTGTGAGTGGCTGTTTATTGTCTGCGTTTTCTGAGTGCATGATTCTACATGTGTGGGTCCTGTATGTGTTGTGACAGTGCTGTGTGTCCTGAGTAACACTCGTCCTGTGTCTGACTGTCCCTGTGTCTGCACAGACGGAGGAGGACCGTAAGAATATGGCCCGCCTGCAGGAGCTGGTGGACAAACTGCAGCTGAAGGTGAAATCCTACAAGAGAGCTGCTGAGGAGGCTGTAAGTATCTGACAACACCATCCCCACACCGACACACAGGCCTCAGTGTTTCATCCTGAGTCTCAGGGCTAACACCCAGCTGTGCCGCTGTGTGTCTGTCTGTGTCAGGAGGAGCAGGCCAACACCAACCTGGGCAAGTTCCGCAAGCTGCAGCACGAGCTGGACGAGGCCGAGGAGAGGGCTGACATTGCGGAGTCCCAGGTCAACAAGCTGCGCGCCAAGACCCGTGATGTGGGCTCCAAGGTCAGTGACCCCAGCGCCTGAGAGCTCACCACTGTGCTCTGTACCACAGCCTGATACCACACTACTTTGTGCACGAGTTTGCACTGAAAATTCACTGCATCCCAAGTTTTTCTTCTGTTTCTGCATTGTACTACCTTTCACTGATATTTTGAAGTATTTATCTGATCAAAACGTTATAATTCAAAAGTAAAGCACAGCTTTACAATAAAGAAAATGGTAGTGAAACTAAAAACCTATGTAAGAGACAAATAATCTATGAATATACCCATGTACAGTATATGTGTGAATAAGTTATGTATAAGGATTATTAATGTCTGAAGGAATTATACTCAAGTAATTATTTTTAACAGACAACAGCATCTCTAGGACTTTTTAACCTCTTTGCTGAAACTGTCTATGTTGCTTGTACTGTTAACCCGTTAGTATTGACATGACAGTTATACCTTTTGCCATGAGATGGAGTCATTCTAACATTTCTCAGTAGAATACCAATATATTTAATACCTTCTGAGATATATTAATGGAGAAGTTTAAGTTTCGATTATCAAAGAACATGTGAAGAGATGAAGATGAAGACATCTTGAACTGGGCAATAGAGTGGAAAGTGCAGTTCCCTCTTCAGTTCTTGATTTGCGATTTGGCAATGTCAGAAGAGGGTGACAGTTGAGGTGTTGTGAGTTTGTGCACTTTCAACCCAATAACTGGTCTGGGCTTTCAAAATGGCAGAAGTAAACAGTACATTATTATCCAAGCAATTATTTTACATGAAGAATGTTTCTTGGTGCTGCTAAATATGGTAGGTATAGGAATAATAGTTATTAGCAGTGAGCCAAGAAAATCCACATTTGTTTTATTAAAATTATTTGTTTTAATTTATATAATAAATGTAAGATTTACGAGTCTGAATTTAGTACATACTATCATCTTACGAGATACACAGCTCTTTGTTAATTACCTAATATGACATTAATAGTTGTTAATGACATGTTGTCATGCCTCCCAACTCCTAAACACTAACTGAGCCCAGATGCAGCTCTAACACAGTGCAGAGCCTATTAACTCCCTTAGTTCTTCTGGTAATAACAGCAGCTACATGGTATCCAAACACTCACCAGGTCTTTTCTCTCCTTCTCTCTCTGTCTCTCTCTGTCATCTCCCTCTCTCTCTCTGACAGAAAGGGCTTGATGAAGAGTGAAGCTCTCAGAAGGACCTTTCTGAAAACCTCTAGTCTGCTGTGCTTTAGTCTACCTCTGCTTTCTCTCTGCCCTTCCTCTAATTCTGTAGAATAAAATCGGTTTCAAATCAAACACCTCTTTTCTGTGCTTCCTGCTTTGACAGATAGGAGATATTACAGACAGGGTCTGTCTTTGGTTTCACAGTCTTGTTCAGATATAAACCTGTACAATATATACTAGAAGAAATATTTGTAGGTTTTATTAATGTAAAAACAACTTTGAACTGAACTTGTGGGTGCTGATCAGAGCTTGGGTTCATTTACTGGATCACATTAAATAGTTGAGTTTCTCTATGTTAACATAGTACAAAACATGTGATTGAAGACTTTTATGTCTATAGTACTGGTGGACAGCAAGCATAAGTCAGTTTAAAGTGTTTCTGAAGATTCCTCCACCTGAAAAGGTCAGAATCCCCTTAAAACTTAAGTTTAGGATGATAATGTACTGTACTCATAGTTTTTACTACCAATTGCTGTAATGAATTGGCTTCATCACTCTGCCCTCCTCCCCACTGATACCCGGTGTGTGGTGAGCGTTCTGGTGCACTATGGCTGCCGTCGCATCATCCAGGTGGGGCTTCACACTGGTGGGGGTGGAGGGGATCCCCATTACCTGTAAAGCGCTTTGAGTGGAGTGTCCAGAAAAGCGCTATATAAGTGTAAGCAATTATAATTCTTCTTCTTCTTCTTCTTCTTCTTCTTCTTCTTCTTCTTCTTCTTCTTCTGTGAATTGACTTATATGTTTATGTCATTATGGAGCCTAAAATATACAGAAGTAGTGCACCTGTGATAATGAATCTTTTCCACTGCTCATTATAGTGTGTAAATCACTGAATCTGAAGACTGAAAATAAAAAATCCATTCCAGTAATTAGCAAGCCTTTTTCCCTTGTTAAGCAGTGGTGTAAGGTAATGGTAAGAGGCAGTGGTAAGTGGTGCTTAAAGAGAGGAATCTTAGGAAATTGCCTTCCCTTATGAACTGCTACTGCTACTGCCACAGATTTGATCTCAAAAGCTTTAAAGCTAAAAATGCTTTAAAATACCCTTTTAATATTTGGACTCAGCTTGAAGTGTCAAAATTCATATGCCAGACACAGGCAAGGGTTATATCATGCAAGTGTTCAAAAAAACACATCAGGCTGCACAATCACTGTACTGTTCGACTTTTTGGCGTGAAACTTTTTGAGGATTATACAGTAAATAGGGTTTCTGGCTTCCAGTGTTTATTTCTGACCATGTACAGTAACACCACTTTAAAAATACTGTGAGCTGTTTCCATTTGATAATAATTAAATCTGTTTCTCCTTTATTTGTTATAGAGAAATGGCAGACATGTGACGTAATAATTCAAAAACACAGGCAAATCGCATGTTTCTATAAACCTTTCCTCTGATTAGGACTCAAAAATCATAATTAGGACATAGAGAGGAGTAAATACATTTATTTGGGAGATGTGTTGATTAATAAATAAACACTGAAACCAGGTTTACTTAGAAACCCCACCATTTTATTAATATCTCCATACTGTTACCTGATTAGTAGATCACTAAATCAGATCCACTACAGCTGCAATTTTACTAAACATCCTGAGAATGTCAGAAACTATTTTCCAAAACTAGATTCTCAATTCTTGATTTCCCTGTTACAGTTTTTTTAATTATATCAGAAAGAGATTAAAGGCGAAAAAGAATAAACAATGGCATATGGTACAGAATGTTTTAAGTCAGTGTTGTTTACTTGTGTAGTTAATTCCATCCTTTTACTGTCACAGATATGCAGTCTAACAAAACACTGGTTATAAATATGCCTATAACGTTTTAATGAAAAACCATGATTTTATCAGCTGTAGTTTTTAAAACAACATCCCTCTCTACCTATATACCTTTTAGACATTTTAAAGAGCATCTAGTGCTGGATTCGTAAAGCTCTGTTTCCTTGTAGAGGAATTTTATACTTGTTAAAGTGTGGGAATTTATTACAGTACTGATATAAGTCTGTACAGCAATTCAGGAACAATTTGTCATGACTCTTTGTCTTTTATTTCAAAACTGATTTTATGCGTAGTCTTACATTACATCCTTAATTCATTCTGAGACAGAGAAGAACGAGCTCATGATAGAAGTCAAATGACTTTTCAAGTCTGTGTTTGGACATTAACATAATCCTTGATGTAACAAGTAAAGGGTTTGTTCCATGTTGAAAAGAAAAGAGGCACAACCTTTCGGCTGTGGAGCCTTCTTTGGGTCTCTTTTCTTTTCAGCAGGGAATAATCCTTTGCAGCCTGCGCATGCTGACGCAGCTCCCTAATTGAAATAATTCTTGATGCTTGTTTTCTCCAGCCGTACGGAATTATTGAGCTCTAGTAGAATGGGGAGATTATCTTGAGCAGAGAATTTTCTGGTTAAGATATTTTCCTGGACATCTTTTAATGCCAGAATAATTTCCATTGGAATTTTCTGGATAATAGGAATAGGAGGCTTTCTGAAAATGAATAAAACGGATGGAATTCGCAGGACACAGAGAAATTCTATTACAGCACAAAAGCCTGTGTGGTTACCTGTCATGACCACTGGAGGGCACACAGGCACACAAGCACACAGCTAAATCACCCATCAATTTTCTAGCTTCTTCTTCCAATTCAAGGTCGCTGGGGAGCATATCCCAAATAGCCTTCTTTATTTTTTCCTGTGTGTGTTAGTGGTGATAGCCATGACAGTCGAGTAGTATTTGTACCCGTGTGTATATGTAAACAAATGTATATCCCGTATATATAACATGTATACTGTACAGTATATAGCAGAGCATATCCCGGCAAGCATGGTCACAAGGCAGGATCCACCCTGAATGGGTTGCCAGTCCATCATAGGATAGACACACAGACACGCACACGTACACACCAGGGCCAGTTTTCCCAGAAGCCAATTAACCCACCAGCATGTCTTTCGGCTGTGGGAGGAAACCAGAGTACCTGGCTAAAACCCACCCAAACATGTGGAGAACATACAGACTCCACACAGATAGTACTCCAGGATCAGAACTACACCCACTGAGGCAGCACTGCGAACCACTGCACCACCATGGCACCCCACAGATAAACCAGGCTGATTAAAAGACCTTCTAAACAGTAAATTGCACTGATGAAGCTAGTGTGCACATCAGTGCGGTTTACCTCTACACTCTTCATAGAGACATTACAACATATGAAAACAAATCTGTACTCAAACCTTCTATTTTCCTTCATCACACTGATACATTTTTAGCATTTTTGGCCACGTAATCAAATTGATCATTCCTGTGTCAGAACAGCCACTTGCTCTCGGTAAGGGATTATGGCAATTCAGAGCCTGTCCTACAAGCGCAGTGTGCAAGGTGGGACTGCACCCTGAATGGGACACCAGTCTGTCACAGGCTATACACACACCTACGCAGCATGTCAAAGGGATGTAGGAGGAAACCAGAGCACCTGAAGAAAACCCCTATGAACATGAGGAGGACAGGCAAACTCCAGAATCAAACCCAGAAACAAGAGCTGTGAGGCACCAGAGCGAATTGCCATCAACAGTAATGAAACCATTTAATCTGGCCCCAATTATTATTCATGAAGCTTGTATCTTATATCTTATAGCTTTTAACCTGCCTGTTCTTTTATAAGGCATGTGATCAAGAAAACACCTTAAAAGCAGCATATTCTTTTAACCAGCGTGATGATGGACATGAGTATGCTTAAATGTGTTTCGATTAGTGGAAAGACTATTTAAATAGTTTGGTATGTGTGCTGTATACACTACCCGGTGTTAAAAAATTCACAGAACTACTATTTACAGTATGTAATGAGGCTTTTGATAAGGCAGGCAACATGCTTTCTCCAACCCTTTGGCATTATTGTTAAATTGTAGTTTTCTTTAAAAAGTCTAATATATTGGATTATCGTAGACCTCTATCCTTTATTTTAATAGACTGAATAAGCCATTATTTAAATTATTGTAATGCTATACCGGAGTTTTAGGAGGTTCCAAATATAGTTTTTTTATTACTGTAAGACAGCAGTTTGGAATGTGTACAGATTTTAAAACAAAACTGGATTTGCCCAGTATAGTTTTACTAACTCAGATTTCCACATGCATATCTGATGTGAGCTGCACTAACCCCACACAGGAGTTCTGTTCCAAACACCCACCTGTGGCTCCTGTGGCTGTAGAAGGGGGCTCGTAGCTCTTGTGGCTGGAAGTCACATACCGCTGTCAGAAAGAAAGGAAACAGAGTTTGTCAGTGGTGCTCTAATGTGGGCACCAGTGCTTCACAGCAACAGCTGGTGCTCTAGTCTGTGCAATGAATACACTGTGAAACAAGAAACAAGAATGAATGTACATGCTGTGGCATGAATTTAAGGTATACTGAATGCTTTTTCTCAGATTTAAACCTCTTTACCTCATTTTAAGTACACAGTCCTTAAAATGCTTTGAGTCCAACAAATAAAAGCTTAATCGTTAGATGTCCTTTTTTGTGAATTTCTAATTTGTTAGGAAAAATAGAGATTTACAGGATTACAGATACATATATTAATTATTATTATTAATAGTAATATTAATTTTGATAGATTTCAGTGTACAATATAAGCTGACCATCAACTTAAAAAGGTAGTCTGAAGTCACAATACAATGAGAAAGTAATGGATTATTACCAATTTCATCTGATATTATCAGAATTCTGTCAGGTCTTGCTGCAGCTAATGAACTGGCCCAAAACTGCATAAAGATAACTGGTGGGCTCATTGCTTTTCTTCACACCAGTGCCACCTGAGCAGTCTGTTTCTAAATAGACCCATGGCAGGAAGTATGATTTACTAGGAATAATAATTATTGTTATTGTTATTGTTATAATGGTTATAAAATAGAAAAGCAAATCAGAAAACACAAACTTCATGGTTCTTATTTGTGGCACTTGGAATGGGTCTTAGGAGACCAGCCAAGATTTCATGGCTGTTCAGATTAGGAGTTAATGAGAGTGTTAGCAACTCCAGAGTGAATGTTAGCAACTCCAGAGTGAATGTTAGCAACTCCAGAGTGAGTTCAGCCCTTACCTCCCTGCGTCTCCAGAAGCTGTGCTGCAGTGAGCTGTTGCTCCAAGCAGGTCACCTTCAGGCCTCAGGACACTTTCTGCCTGAGGCTGAGCCTGCGTGTGCCAGCAGGAGCCACAGGGAGGAGAGAGAGGCAGAGGGGCACTGCATCCTAATTAAGGCACATTATCCCCCTGCTGTGAGTCTTCGCACGGCTGAGATTGCACAGATTTCACAGGTCCTCTTGGTGAACTATCAAGTGACAGCCTGAGAAAGGAGCAGGTATCTGTTTCCACAGGGCAGGCTGCAGTACCAGAGCACCTGTTAGAATCTGCCTGCTTTACAGGCCGAACTGTGTTTCCTGTTTAAAACGCAGCGAATAAAGGTATATCTGTGGTATTATAGAATGTACCGTAAATGAAAGACTCACGCAATGGTAGGACAATATCAATAAAAAGCTGGCAAAATTTAAGGCAGAGGTGTGTACTCGCAGCATCTTTCCGGTTTAAATAGCACATCAGCATGTGTCTACTAGTACGTCATTCCAGGAAAATACTACTTCAATACACCCCCCTTTTTATGGGCTCTGCATGATTCGGTCTAGTTTTCAAATTTCGTTTTATCCCGTCCTCTGAATTATTATAGAAAATGAGGAGAGCCGCCCAGGCCCTCCTTTGAGCAGTCACAGCCGGCGAGTTCCCCTCTCCTTTCAGAGCCGAGGGCCCGCCTGAGGCTCAGGGTGAGAGGAGCGGCAGGAACGGGCCAGCCGGAGCAGGCGGAGGACAAGCAGGCCACCTGACAGGACCCTGCCCACACCAGAGGAAGGCAGGGTGACGCCCACGTTTCCGTGCAGTCAAGGCAGCCACAAAGGCGCTCTAATAATAGGCCAGAGCTACGAACAACAGAGGGGTTGGGTTACTGCTTATGACGAACAAAGAGCGATCAAGCGCTTCGCGAGCAGACAAGGCGGTGATTACAGGAGGAGACCAGACAGCTGGGAATGGGTCTTTAAAGACCCTGCGGATTCCCTGATTGGAATGCCCAAGTGTTGCTGGGAATAATCAGGGAGCACAGTGATGGCGAAGGGCAGCCGGGGGCAGTGCCATACAAAGGGTTAATCGCTGAGAGCTCTGGTAGGAAGGGCTGCTCTTCGTGTCCTGATCAGACTGCCCTTGTAGGCCATGTTACACTTTTTTAGTGATCTGGGCGGATGCTGACACACTGACAGCTATCTTGACTTCTGACACGTGCTCTCTCTGTGTGTGCTAAAGCACGCTCTTTCTTTACTGCGGCTTTCTCCCAGAGGTCAATTAGACATCTAAATAGCTGACTGACTACTTACTGTATGGATATCATTTCAGCAGCTGATGGTACAGTATATCATGAACTTATTTAAGCCTGGAGTGTGCAGGTTCTACACGTATCCTGTGGTAGCAGAGTTCTAGTGAGACAAGCACATTAAGAATATGGGGAGCCTATTGAACTTTATGAAATGCTCAGTTTTTGTAAGCAACAAAAACCTGAAATCTCCATCAATTCCGTATTTGAAAGATACCTGTGTATCAGTACAAGCAAAATACAATGAATATAGTAACATTCAGCATATGGCATCTACTGTATAAACAAAAAGATAGCATGCAGTGTTTTATTGTTAAAATGTTTATCACATCCCTATGACACTTGAATAAGGTCAGTAGTTAGTTGCACAAACATCTATAGTATCTATAAAAGGATAGCAATGAAAGAATAGATCCCAGTCTCATCCTGCCATTTCTCCAAGGTTTTTCCAAGTGTCTGTTTGGAGACTGTGAAAGATAGTTTGTCCCAGACGTTGATGACCTTGCTAGGAAAGGGCCTTCTTTCATTTAGGATCCCAGAGAGCTGACTTTACAACTTTTTCAAGATTTTTAAGGTTTGTGCGCCACCCTCACCCAGCCCTCCCCCCTTGTGATCTCCCCTGTTCAGAATCCCCTTTGCAGAATTCTCACTGCTCGTCTGTGAATCCTCCCAGGGGTAACAATGTCCTTTTTACAACACACTTACCAAAATTACTACAGATGCCCTATAGCTGCAGTTCCAATCCAAGCTCAATCTACTCGCCCGGACCACTCTTCTTACTAGACAGAGCACCTTCCAAGCCACCTGTTATTAGTGTTCATAATCTGACTGATCTGTAATTATCCATTTTACCATGAATGGTTATTATTATATTACTGTAGTCAGTCAGGGAAAACACATTTGCAGGAGGATCCTAGCTGTTTTCCTAGTTACTGTAGTTTTGTAAAACAAAAAAAATTGGAATCACTTCTTGGCCGAGATGATTCAGTAATGAACGGAGTCACGCAGTAATTTGAGACTACCAGCAAAAACACTACATTAATGAAATGTGTTGTTATTATTATTATTATTAATATGATTGATTACATTAATATTGCACATTTCATCCTGAGGGATACTGTATATAGAAGGGTTCCCTCTTTATCCACCACTAACATGAAGCCTCCACTTGTGTGACAACCAATCTGTTCCAGCTATCCCAGCACACAGCAAAGTAAGTGGACGAGACAGAAATTGCTTCACGCTGGTTCGACTGTGGAAAGAGGCAACGTCAGGGAGGCCAAACTGTACAAGCCCAGAGTGGAATTTAGCCATGGCACCAGGAGTTAACTCCCCGTGCCATTGAAACTATTATGACCAAGTAGTCAGGACCTCAGCTCCACAGCTCTTCTAGAGGGTGGCACCTCCTCCAGCACAGTGTCCTCTGTCAGCTTACTGGGCCACTGTGGTGCAGAGGGAAGAGCACCACTGCAAAAAAACTGTTTTTCCTTGGAGGGTCTTCCCCACTGCTGGGCCTCTGAGACCTGACGAGGTCAGGGTTTGAGGTGGTTAAGCTTCTGTATGGGAACATTGTATTTTGAATTCTTTGTCCACAAATCTTGCAATCTGAAAATTCATATTTTCAGTGGTGGATTTTGCACGTAAATATGTACTACACTAAAAGTCGTGGGTGACAGTGTTCAGTTTTGCAGTTATCATTTCTAAAACGCAGTGGGATCTCTTTCTCCTTTGTCAATTCTATCTGTGCTCTGTAAAGCAAGAACAACATTACCTTTACTCATCAGATTGTACAGCTCAGATTCAGTACTGATGTGTATTCATCTGTCATACGTGAAAACACAGCAGCCAACAGCTGAAGAGTGAGGCAACTTTTTTTTACCCAGCCCTGAATGCTAGTCCCAAATCATACTTGCTGCCTTCAAATGTAACCTTTATTGTAGAAGACTGAGTGATTTCCTGCTCATTTATTTTTTGTCTATCCATCTATGGTGTCCAGCCCAGCGTACTGTATGTATAGTATTTGCTCTTAATTTGGAGAAGGAATTGTTTTCCTAAGATGACAATCACAGTCACCCACACCCCTTAAAAAAAGTTTGTTGAAGGGTAAGTTTGCATAGGTTGAAGGCTGTCTCTATCACAGTGTCTTTATTTATGTGCATTGAGACCTTTTGGTGCTGGTCACCTGTTGCGGTTGATCCTATACAAACACCGTGACTGAAGTCTAGACCTCGATGTGCCTCTCAAGCTGTCCTCCTCAATCAGCGAGAGGCACTCGGCAGGAATTTCACAGGGTTATCTTTGTACTCAAGGATAAAGGGAAGGAAACAATACCATGTCAATGAGATGGAGTCGGAGGCAGCGCTTTCACTGGCCCACTGAGAGGAGCAGGTCAGCACTGACCTTGTACTTGCCTTGGTTCACCGTGGGGGCACAGCTTCCTTCCAGGCTGTCAGTCTGTCACCTGTGACGAGCCTCAAGGTGTTGACTGGCACCCGTCACCTCACTAATCCTCGTGTCTTAAAAGGTCTTTTAATAGCCTCTCTCACTGTCTGTACATTTCAGCGCAATTGTTATGTGGAAGAAGGCAAAGAGTAAAAATGTGTTTGAGGTCCAATTCCATTAACAGCCCACAAAACGATTCTGAAACCTAATGCCCTGTAAAACAAAGAAAATTACTATTGTCTGTATTCTGACCCATTTAAGAAATTATTTCGGCCCTACAGATTCTGGTAATGCATAGCATCCAGTTAGTTTATACTATTCTCTTGCAAATGAGTTTTTTTAATGTAATTTTACATTAATCTGTTACTACAGCTTTTATTGCCCGGTGAAATTCAAATGTCCAAAGCCCATCTTCCACTGAAATTTAATTTGAGATATCAAACTATTGCAAAGGAAGACTGTTCATGAGTAAACTTTACTTGAGGTCAACTCGAAGAACAAGATATAGGCAATAAATGTCTTGGCAATACCAGATCCTCATTACCATGTTGGAATCATACAGCAGAAGTAAAATAAAATACTACCACAATGGACAAAAACATGAGAAAGCTGCTGAAAATATATAGCCTCCATAACTCCAAAGTTGATACAGACAGAGTATATCCCCCAAGACACGAAGGTGGTCCTGTAACGATTAGTATACTCAAATGATTGTAGGCATACTTGGTTACATTGATCAAGAGGGCAGCTCAAGAATCAAATCGCAAAGGAGGAACTGCAGAAATGCAAGAATGAATGTCTATATAGTTAATTTTTTGAGACCTACAGATGTCCTTGGTTGAGCTCTGGCTAGTTGCAAATGTGGGCCTCAAAGGAAAGTCTGCAAGTCTCATCATAGGAGCAGAAGAACAAACACTAGGAGGTGCATTTCCTTAAGCACAGCTGGCACATCGCTTGCCGGCCACCTGTGCTGGTCTTTGTGCCGAGAGGGGGAACAGTTGCATCTGTAAAACAGCATCGACCACAATCAGGAGAAGCTCATTCACATGGATGATGTCACCATCATGGGAGCCGTGGTGGTGCAAACTGACAGGACATCATTTTCCAACAAAATATATTTTCCTTGATGTGTCAAGAATGACGCAAATGTAGAAAATGAGAAAATCGTTGAGGCTGAGGATCTGGAGATGCAGAAGAGAAGGAAATGGAGCACAAGGGCAAGAAGAGAGACGCCAGTGGTCACTGGGATTCTGTGAACAATCAAGCAGGAGATTGCCAAGCATCTCAAGACAATGCTCTGCAAAGGAAACACAGCTGATCTCCAGCAAAGCCCTCTGTAAAGCATGGTCCATGTTCTCCTAAATGTGATAAACACACAGTGCCTGATTCACTGGATTTCAAGGCCTCTAGTATAAGGTGAGACGATCACAAACACAGTAATAACAATTAAACGTCTGTGTATTTTTAAAATCTAACTACATTAGATCCCTTGATTTTTAGTCTTATATCTATGCTTATCAATTTGCAGCTATCAAATCAGCTGAACAGCGTCAACAGATGTGTTATGCCCTTTTTCTCAGCTGCAGAAGAGAAATTAAAATGCCACGTCCAATTAGTGCAAAAATCACTGCTACGTTGAAATGTGTAAATAGCACATTATTTTTCACTTAGTAATATGCTGCCTGCTAAAATTGGGAGTTGATTTGGGAGATATAAAGGAAATTTATAATTATCCACAATATTATGAGATGAAAATAATGTTGAATTGACATAATTACAGACATCAGAAGATTTAGTTGCAGTTTATTATATTATCATAAGAATTGTTTGTGATCTAGTTGCTATCTTGCCTTAAAATAGTTCTTCTTTCCTACTTAAACACTTGTTGAGAAGTCCGCACAGCTCCTCAGGAAATTCAGTGAAGCAACACTGGGTGATTTGTTTTATGGCACAGGCACATCAGCGGTCTTGCATAAGAAGGGCTGCAGGCGTGTCCAGGAGGGAGTCTGAAGCTGCGTGTTTTGAGACCCCAATGGGTCTCTGTGGCTCTGAGGGTCCCCAGTGCACCCTTTGTGTGACTACTACATGTACATGTGCTAGGTGAAGGGACAGATTGTCCAGCGTCACCTCACAGCAGGCAATTCCTAATAAGGACTAAAGCGTTCTGTTGGCACTGATGGCACTGCCTCCTTTATGGTTTTCCTATTGTATTTCTCCCCCTTGAATCCTCCCTCTTGCTCCCTCACACAGAGCACCATATACAACACACAGGGACCCTGGCCCTCCTCCTCCCGCTCTTGTCGAATACAGACACAATGACATTCCTGCTTCCTGAGATGCCACATCCAAATTAGGGAGAGGTGATCCCTTTATAAAGAGATGTAGGGTCTGGGATAAGAGAGGCTTCTCTAGCACCTGAAGGTAAGCACTAGGAGCTATTGTTGTTTCCGAGGGGCTTATGATACAGGTACCTTATAATGGAGACAGAATTAGAATATCATACTGTCATCAAAGATTTCCTTTTCAATTATTTTTCAGACTCTCTAATATACATAATTAATATTATCTATAGTTTGGAATGGCAGGTTATTGTTCAGTTTAGTCCACTGCCTCAATCCCCTTTGAAGCCTAGGGGAGACAAAGACAACTCACTCGCTCTTCTGTGAGAGGTGCCGTGTCTGTTTCTGTTCTCACTGCAAGCTCGCAGCACAGACTGCAGCTCTGGACAGAGGGACTGGCTCTGGGTCACTGGTACACAGCGAGCTTTAGCCTGCCCAGACCTGGCTGCTCTTGGCCAATTTTGTACCATGTCCTGCGAGCTCCCGACTCGGCCATAATCTGCCGTAATCGGCCATACCTGTGGTTCACTGAAGACGACGACATGCAAAAGGCGACTGGGCTCTGAAACATTTGTGCTGCTTGTGTATCCCCTACTCAGCCCTAACGTCCAGGCACGAGTGAGCAGAACTGCTGCTCCTGAAACAAAACTCTGCTGTGCTGCCACCTTCTGGGGACGCTTAGGCAGTGCAGAAACCCTGAACCTGAAGGGAAATGGGCTCACTGTATTTGTTTCCACAGGGCCAGCACACTCCACTGATTCACTCTGCAGGCCTGCACAACACCTGGTAAGAACTATCATTTCGTTTTCTGAAAATGAACAGTATTACTTACAGTAATTCGCTTATTTTGTGTTCTATTCTTTTCGGAACGTTTTCTTATTAGTGCAGAAATGCTATTCTATGATCTCATACTGGAAAATTAGCCATGTAGATTTAAGATATCAGTCAATCCTGATATTCTGTATTTTGAAGTCCAAAAAGTAACCTTTAAACTTCAGAGATGACTTTGAGATGACCCAATTATGTTTAAGGAGTAGGAAAAGAAGCACATGACAATGAGTCAATTTCATTTGACTGGTAAATTTAATGGTTTAGCTATTAAAACTGTGCTCTTGTGTATAGTTCACCCAAAACTTGTTGTGCTTGTATTTTTTTTAACTACTTATCAATGCGAATTAAAGATTATTACGTGACAAGCCGGGTTTTTTTTCTGTCAGAACTGTGATGAGAAAGTTTTTGCAGGAGTGATGATCAGTAGATGTTCATAATATACATACAATATATTGTAATCCCTGAATGATAAGACTCTAACACAGCAGTGGATAACTCGGCTTCCTTGTGTTTTTTCAGACACCCTGTTGCTTCATTTGACCTTCTTTCTGTTTTAAATCATTTATATTATTGCTCGTTTGTCCAGGCTGGAGAGATGGAATAGTATCTTTGATCTAAACAAAAGCAAATGTCTGTACAGTATATCAAGGCACTGGGCCCTTTCCAGTTTCCAGTGAATACATGATTTTTACTTCTTTAGTACTAATATTACTTCTCATGAAAGACCAAAAGAACAAATCGCTCAGTCCCTGTTGTTTCTGTACAGACGGGGATGTGTTTGTTACTGTATATCCGTACCACTTTCTTGAACAGCATCTGTCAGGTTCACCAGTGATGGGAGGCTGGGGATCCTTTTTGAATAATTTCACCAACTCCATTCAGTTCTGGTGGGCGGGGGGAGGTCACCTTTCATGATCTTGTCCTTCTAGTTAGCATTGTTGTAAGACTACGCTGTCCGCATAGATTCTAGCACCAGCAACATCAAAAATGATCATGTTACTGAATGTGTCTCCCAGCATAGGGCATGTGGGTGAGGAGAAGGGATGAGCGGGGGGCAGGGGGTTTTGTGTACTAGCGTAGACACATGTACCATGGTTGAAAAGAGTTTAAAGATAGCCGTGGATCCTTCTACACTACAGTCCCCACTAACCCCACTGCTGTGTGACTTCATATCAGTCAAAAATGAGAACATAAATTTCTTTATGAAAATTTTAACACAACCAACATTAAAAACTCAGCTTTATTTTCCATTAAACTAAACAAAATGGTTTTACCATTGTAACAAAATGTCCTTGTAATGTCTGATTCTCAGAGAATTTGACAGGATGGGTGACGCGCTGATGGCGGAGTTCGGGGCTGCTGCCCCTTTCCTGCGCAAGTCGGAGAAGGAGCGTATAGAGGCGCAGACTCGCCCCTTCGACATGAAGAAGGAGTGCTTCGTACCCGACCCCGTGGAGGAGTACGTTAAGGGGTCGGTCGTCAGCCGCGACGGGGACAAAGCCACCGTCGAGACGGGGAAAGGCAAGGTACAACAAGAATAGGTCTTCACGTGTCTGTGCAAATTTTCTGCCAAAGCACGCAGTAGGATATAGAGAAACAACAATATTGTCTCATGCTTTATATGAGAAATATTGTGCAAATATTGCACATCATTTTGGTCTCCCAGTACAAAAAAGATGTTGCTGCTCTGTCATCAGTCCACAACAGAGTGACCAGGTACCTTCCCTGTCTTAAAGAAAGGTCCTACACTTACAGGCTAAAAGAACCAAACCTATTTAATTTTGAACTTCTTGAAGACTATAAAGGAACCCGATACATCCAATCAGCAGTGAAACATGAGTGTGTGACAAGTGGTACAGGCTTATAGGAGAAGAAGATTATCCCTAGGTTTTTTCATGAAATATTTAGATGTGATTCTTGGATCAAAGACCTTCTCTCATAGCCTTTGTCTTGTTTCATTTGGAACAAATCTATGAAAAGCATACTTGCATTGAAATTCTGTTCAGGGGGAGTTGCAGAACAAGCAAGCCAGTTGCTCAGTAAATCTTAGGAGACGAAAGCTGAGAGATCCCATCCGTCAATGCTCGGTGTATCCCAGTAGTGCTCAGCTTGTGACCGGGCAATCCCAGTAACAGGCAGCAGGTGACCAGCTAACCCAGGCTCAAATGGGCAAACACAGGACCCCAGACACAGGACTCACTCAGGGGCCCTGGTTGTAGGTTTTGACCCTATTGCTTGCTTTTGATGATGTGTCACAGAGATTATTCGAAAAATTATTAGAAAATATTTATTTGGGTTACAGAAAATCCTAATGCCGTCACATCAGTAAGTTCTTATTCTAATGCATTTGAATTGATGTACAGCATTCACCTGTCCTATCAGGTGTTTTTAAATGTTCAGTATTGTGTCCTAATTTGTGAAAGAACAGAATATCATTACCTAATGATTCAACTGAATTTTACATTGTGTTACCATATTTTCATCTATATGAACAACATGGCAAAATTATGCTTTACAGTGATTTATCAAATGCTTTTATCCAAAAAGCACAATATACTGTATATGCACACCTACTGTGTCATTGTATCCTGCTTGCTATGTAGAGTTTTAGGATCTGTTTCGTTGTCTTCTAATGTGTACTGTAACTTGATTCTGTCTTTTTCAGACCGTCACTGTAAAGGAGTGTGATGTACACCCTCAGAACCCGCCCAAGTTCGATAAAATCGAAGACATGGCCATGTTCACCTTCCTGCACGAGCCCGCTGTGCTGTTTAACCTCAAAGAGCGTTATGCAGCCTGGATGATCTACGTGAGTAGAGTGCACCTTCACCCCTCTTCACACAGACAGGCTGGAGGGAGGGGAGATCCTGACCACGGCCTCTCTCCTGCAGACCTACTCTGGGCTGTTCTGTGTCACTGTCAACCCCTACAAGTGGCTGCCTGTGTACGACTCTGCTGTTGTTGCTGCCTACAGAGGCAAGAAGAGGACTGAAGCTCCTCCCCACATCTTCTCCATCTCTGACAACGCCTATCAGTACATGCTGGCAGGTAAAAGACTCTTCTGCAATAAAGTTTAGATACATATTATGTAACGCAATTCGTCCATTACCAATTCAGAATATGTTTCTATTTGACCTTTCACAGACAGAGAAAACCAGTCCATCCTGATCACGTAAGTTCATCTCATATTCTTCAATGGCTTCATGTTATAGTTTGGAAAAGCTCTATATTCAAAAAGTTAACAATGGTTAAGGAGTTCGTCAAGAGACCAGCAAGCTTTTTCTCCTTTCTGATTTCCTATTTCTCACTCTTGCAAATCTGCAGGTTGGTTTAAAGGGCATTTTCTCAAACAAGCTGTGAGTGAAGGCAGATGTGAAAGAGTTTGCCAGGCTACTGATTGACAAGTCTTCTCACAAAAACTCGTTTAAGGATTTAGAACTGTGGGATCATCTTGACATTTATTTGATGGTTGTTTAAGGAATGAGGGAAAGGAGCAATTTTATACCTTCAAACAGGATTATAAAAATAAAATAAAGAAACAAGACCAGAACAAATACCAATACCAACTTGCACATGGCTATACGTCTACCTATCCCAAAGCATGAACAGTGCCACACAGGACTCTAATGACACTCTTTTCAGGCCAGCTGATATGTAAACAAGCAGACACAAGTTCCATAAACAATAGAAATTAAAACATTTATCAGAATGTATGTACATATATGTTAATGTGTGAATGTATGTAAAGTCATACGAGTCACAAAAATAAAACATTTATGTTATCCTTTCACATTTTTTATCTTCTGTTCAAAAGCTAAAGAACATAAGAACATAAAAAGTATTTACATGATTAGTATTTCTGTTTTCTGAAGTTCCTCTGCTGATGAGACTGCTGTGTATAGTTGCAAATATGTCTGGAGCGATGATGAGACTGGAGTGTTTCAGTGTGAGTGAGCAACCCTCATCTTGTCTTGCCTGTGTCGGTGTCCCCAGTGGAGAATCCGGTGCTGGGAAGACTGTGAACACCAAGAGGGTCATTCAGTACTTTGCCAGCATTGCGGCTGTGGGCGGGAAGAAGGACTCAGCAGCGGCTAACAAGGTGGGAGACAAAAAAAAAACTGAGCTCCCAACAGTACTGAGAAATGTCATAGCACCGAGCCAATTCACAGTGAGTGGGTTAAACTACTGTGTGAGCAGACTTCCACAGCTCATTGAGTGTGACAGTGAGAGAACTGATTCTAGGCCCAAAAGCACTAACCTCAGTAAAACACCCTGAGCTGGCTGTTCCATAGACAGCAGAGTCTGACACTGCCCCGTGTGTTTGCTTCCAGGGCACCCTGGAGGATCAAATCATCCAGGCCAACCCAGCCCTGGAGGCCTTTGGCAATGCCAAGACTGTGAGGAATGACAACTCCTCACGATTCGTGAGTAACCCCTCTGCTGCCTGAAGATCAGGAGACTGGTGTAAAAAATGCAATGCTGAAACAACATCCCAGGTCAGGAAAGCAGTCCTGGCTCTCAGTGAAGTTGATATTAGAGCTGACTCTTGTCTCTCTCTTTAGGGCAAGTTCATCCGAATTCACTTTGGGGCCAGTGGAAAGCTTGCTTCCGCTGATATTGAGACCTGTAAGGAAGTCTCTTTTTTAAAATAAATACTAAATCCCTGTTTTATTTTTGTATTTGTTATGAAGCACATGCTTGTTTTTCAGAAATGATCTGTTATGTTGTGCTGTGTTCCAGATCTGCTGGAGAAGTCTCGTGTGACCTTCCAGCTCAAGTCTGAGAGAGACTATCACATCTTCTACCAGATCCTGTCCCAGAAGAAGCCAGAGCTGCTGGGTCAGTACTGCAGTCTGTTCTCTAGAGCGTGAATTGCAGAGACTCACCAGCACCTGGACTGACAGTTGGGTTTTCTCTTCTTTAGAGATGCTGCTCATCACCAACAACCCCTATGACTACACCTATATCTCCCAAGGAGAGACCACAGTGGCATCTATTGATGATGCTGAGGAGCTGATGGCCACAGATGTGAGTGACAAGACTAAATGGCTCTGAGGTGGAATAAATACACCTTCAGGCTAAAGAGCTGTCAATGACACTTTGTTCACTCTCTGGTTAAGTGCACTCAGTAGCATAATGAATTGAATCATTCTCTCCTGTCCTGCAGAGCGCCTTTGATGTGCTGGGCTTCACTCAGGAAGAGAAGAACGGCATCTACAAGCTGACTGGAGCCATCATGCACTACGGCAACATGAAGTTCAAGCAGAAGCAGCGAGAGGAGCAGGCAGAGTCTGACGGCACTGAGGGTAGGCCTGGCTGCACTGAGCCACCTTTCATTACACTGTATTGGGATGCTTACAAAAATCAAACAGTTTATTCACCAATAAACCTGTTTCTTCACTCAAATACCAGGTCAAAGTGGAAGATTACTGATTGACAAAATCTGATTATATTTATCCCTGAAACATTTGTGTGAGCAGTCTGTCTCCTGCATGTAAAGATCACTGTATATGTTCAGTGGGTTGTTTTTGGTTTGGGTGTCAGCCTTGTCAAAGCCCTATAATTAATGTGATTATTAATTATTAATATGATTAATTAATGTCTAAAAGATACATATAAAAACTAATCTAGTATAAATCTATTCCAGATGCTGACAAGTCTGCTTATCTGATGGGTCTGAACTCTGCTGATCTCATCAAGGGTCTGTGTCACCCAAGGGTGAAAGTAGGGAATGAATGGGTGACCAAGGGGCAGAATGTCCAGCAGGTGAGTTGCCTTATTTAGAGTCCTATCAATCCTGTTCTTTCACTTTGAGAATTTTATATTTGATTTTGTTCTTGCCTCTCATGCTTCTTTGATGAGTAATTTTGTTCTTGCCCTATTGTAGGTGTACTATTCCATTGGTGCACTGTCCAAGGCAGTGTATGAGAAGATGTTCCTGTGGATGGTGGTGAGAATCAACCAGTCCCTGGACACCAAGCAGCCTCGCCAGTACTTCATCGGTGTGCTAGACATCGCCGGGTTCGAGATCTTCGATGTAAGTGTTTGCAGACAATAAAACAGCAGTATTGTGAGATGACTATGTCAGCATCTTTTACTTAGGAGATACACTGCATTGCTTATTTTTCCTACAGGACATGCCAAAGGAAATCAGTTTGATGGGAAAGAAAGCATATATTTCATAAATCAATTCTTTGTTTCAGTTCAACACCTTTGAGCAGATGTGCATCAACTTCACCAACGAGAAGCTGCAGCAGTTCTTCAACCACCACATGTTCGTGCTGGAGCAGGAGGAGTACAAGAAGGAGGGGATCGAATGGGAGTTCATTGACTTCGGCATGGACCTGCAGGCCTGCATTGACCTCATCGAGAAGGTGGGCCATAGATATAGGTTAAATGTGTGGTAAGAGAAATTAAAGATCAAAGAGAGTCAAGAATTGCTTACATATCACCCAGCTTTCTCAACAATAACAAAGTGTTTCACCTGTTCCTTCCATTCCAGCCCATGGGTATCATGTCCATCCTTGAAGAGGAGTGCATGTTCCCCAAGGCCAGTGACGCCACCTTTAAAGCCAAGCTGTATGACAACCACTTGGGAAAATCCAACAACTTCCAGAAGCCCAGGATTGTCAAAGGGAAACCAGAGGCCCATTTTGCCCTGGTTCACTACGCTGGCACCGTGGACTACAACATCAATGGTTGGCTGGTGAAGAACAAGGACCCCCTGAATGAGACAGTGGTGGGGCTGTACCAGAAGTCTTCTGTCAAGCTGCTAAGCAACCTGTTCTCCAACTATGCCGGTGCAGAATCAGGTAAACCCACAACAGCCGTCTCACCCCATGTCCGGTGCAGACAAAGTAATAGTTTCTGAAGAAAAATGGCAGACTAAGCCCTGCCATCAGAAATTGTACACAGGGGAATTTAGCTTGAAAAAGTTTTAAAAGTTTCCTTAATAAAGACAACCTCAGGTGAGCCAATCTAAAGGGTACCAGTTCTGAAGTAATTTTCGGAATTCTGGATGTGGTAGGCCCCAACCTATATAAGATGGTTCACAGGACCTGAGCATATTAAAATGCACAAAGACCTGAAGAAATCTAATAAAGGATATTAAATCAATTTAACTGTAGACAATTTCACACATATCATCGAACACTTACTGTGACCCCTAAAACGCATACCACTATCACTGTGTATGCCCTTTTTATTACTAAAAAAACTAAACTGCACCCGTGTGACAATGTGCCTACTAATCCTACACCAGTTATCTAGTCCACTAATTAATGTGCATTAATGCATCTATATAGTGCAAGTGATGAAAGGGTATTATTGACCTGCTTTGCGAAATTGAATAGGACGGTCTGTTTGAAATTGTGTTGAATCTTTAGGCAATCCTTTCACACTGATAAATATGTTTTACCACACATGAACCATGAACTGATCGAGGAATAATCTTACTCACTGAAACAGACACACCTGATATGTCAAAGATTTCAGGTCTATCTAGAGTCCCAGCCCTAATGCCAAAAGGGTATTATTATTTACCCAAGAGTAGGATATATTATAAGACACCAGAGGGCTAGAAATGATTAAAATGTTGGTTACATATATGAGAGGAAACTTTTCATTAGTTGAAAACTAAGAAACTAATAATTGTGATGAAAGTGATATTGGTGTAATATGAGTCTTTTATGCTTGGAATACATTTTTGTGTGTGTGTTGTGCCTCAGTCTTTTGGGACTTGAAAGATGACCTGAGAGCGCAGATGAACGCTGCTCACAGATGGAGTATGGAGTATGGAGTATGGAGAATGGAGAATGGAGAATGGAGAATGGAGAATGGAGAATAGAATGTTTTTTGAGGGAGGGGGCACAGAAACTGAGGGCAGCAACAGATGTTCAAAAGGAGCAGTAAATCCTGTTTTTTAACTAAAGACTTTATTGCATGCTCAGTGTTCAAGGTGTACTGTATGTGATGGGTATCGATGATCCAAATTTTCAATTTTTATTTTTTTATCAAATGAAAAAGACGGCAATGATTCAAGGGCTTGAAATGTGTTAATCGTCATCTTACATCGAAAAATGTTATGAAGGCGTTTTCATGAGTGCCTGATGTTGGAAATCTAAACTGTGTTTTATTTCATGACCAACTCAAGAGAGCAAAGGAAAAGGAGGAGGAAAGAAGAAGGGTTCTTCCTTCCAGACTGTCTCTGCTCTGCACAGGGTGAGAGATTATGACTTCAAAAACTGGAGCCTACCATACAATAGTCTTGAAATATCACAAATATCTGTGGTGTAACTTGTGTGTTCTGTTTAGAATTATTTTGTGTGGCTTTGATTTACAAAAGCACTTTACTATCCCCAGGAGAACCTGAACAAGCTGATGACAAACCTGAGGTCCACCCACCCTCACTTTGTGCGCTGTCTCATCCCCAATGAGACCAAGACTCCAGGAGCCATGGAGAATCCTCTGGTGATGCACCAGCTGCGCTGTAATGGTGTGCTGGAAGGCATCAGGATCTGCAGAAAGGGTTTCCCCAACAGGATCCTGTACGGAGACTTCAAACAGAGGTAGGAGTCACTCTATCCAGGACTAATATCTCCTAATACAGCCTTCGAATGCCTTCTCAAAATGTGTCTGCTGCCTTCACAGATACCGCATCCTGAACCCATCTGCCATCCCCGAAGGCCAGTTCATAGACAGCAAGAAGGGAGCAGAGAAACTGCTGGGGTCCCTGGACATTGACCACCAGCAGTATAAGTTCGGACACACCAAGGTAAGAATCATTACTCACTCCTCATCACAATCTTTGATCTTTGGATTAAAGCTTTTTATTCGTACTTAACAGTGAGATTGTAGATCCATGTACCAAAGGATGTGAGGGACGAAAATGACTGAAATTCTCAGCAGTTTTAAATCATAATTAAAAACGCCTATCTTTTCTGTTCCTCTTTTTATACTTTTTTATACAAATTCATAAAACTGCTGATTATTATTATTTCTTCTAAAGAAGTGATATTACCCCCCCTCACCTCCAAACCAGGTGTTCTTCAAGGCTGGTTTACTGGGTCAGCTGGAGGAGATGAGAGATGACCGCTTGTCTCTCATCATCACTGCTATCCAGGCCAGGTCCCGTGGTCTTCTCTCAAGAATTGAGTACCAGAAAATCGTAGAGCGCAGGTAGGATATCAATGTTTCATGAACACACTCTAAATTAGCCTTACAATTACATTTTATCCTTTTACCAATGTTGTATTTGTACCTTGCAGGGATTCCCTGCTCGTGATCCAGTGGAATGTACGAGCCTTCATGGGTGTGAAGAATTGGCCCTGGATGAAGCTTTTCTTCAAGATCAAACCTTTGCTGAAGTCTGCAGAGGCTGAGAAGGAGATGGCCAACATGAAGGAGGAGTTCCTGAAGCTCAAAGAGGCCTACGCCAAATCTGAGGCCCGCAGGAAGGAGCTGGAAGAGAAGATGGTCTCTCTTCTCCAAGAGAAGAATGACCTGCAGCTGCAAGTTCAGGCTGTGAGTTCACACCAATATTTAGTTTATATTTTACCATAACAATTAAGTGGGTTCTGACAGTTATTCTTGGATGGGTGGTTGTGTACACAACACTCTACCTTCAAGCTGTATTTAACCTATTCATGTTTTAAACCTATAGTTGAAAATCAGAAAGTTACTGGTGGAAACATGCTACATCTGTTGCTCATGTACAGTAACTCAATTGGTGAACTCCTTTACAGGAACAAGATAATATCTGTGATGCTGAGGAACGGTGTGACCAGCTGATCAAGAACAAGATCCAGCTGGAGGCCAAAGCAAAGGAGCTGACAGAGAGGCTGGAGGATGAGGAGGAGATGAATGCAGAGCTGACTGCCAAGAAGAGAAAACTAGAGGACGAGTGCTCTGAGCTGAAGAAGGACATTGATGATCTGGAGCTCACCTTGTCCAAAGTGGAGAAGGAGAAGCACGCCACTGAGAACAAGGTCAGCCTGCAGCACTCTCTCAGTGTGTCTGCCTGTTGCTCTTCTGTCTGTGTGTCTGTCCCACAGTCTGCTGAGTCCCTGCTCTGTGCTAACAGGTGAAGAACCTGACTGAAGAAATGGCAGGTCTGGATGAGATCATTGCCAAGCTGACCAAGGAGAAGAAGGCTCTGCAGGAGGCTCACCAGCAAACTCTGGATGACCTGCAGAGTGAGGAGGACAAAGTGAACACGCTGACCAAAGCCAAGGCCAAGCTGGAGCAGCAAGTCGACGATGTGAGTCACTCAGATTTACTTGATATAACTCTGTTTTACAACATACAGAGGAACAGGAATTGCTGACTCATAAACACTGTACAATATTAGATCTTAATTGAGATGGTTCTTGTGATTTATTTTATCAGCTTGAAGGGTCCCTGGAACAGGAGAAGAAGATAAGAATGGACCTTGAAAGAGTCAAGAGAAAGCTGGAGGGAGACTTAAAGTTGACCCAGGAGTGTGTGATGGACTTGGAGAATGACAAGCAGCAACTGGAGGAGAAGCTTAAGAAGTAAGAGTAAACACAAATCTTCTAAATCTGGTTATTTTGCAGAAAGATGATTTAATGAGTCATACTACTGTTTTTGTCAGGAAAGAGTTTGATATCAGCCACCTAAACAGCAAAATAGAGGATGAACAGGTCCTGGCAGCCCAGCTCCAGAAGAAACTGAAGGAACTTCAGGTGACTTCATGTTCTAGTTTCAGTGAAGCTGTAGCTCATTGTCAAGAGCTGAAATATGAGCTTGTATTCTCCCTGTTCCAGGCTCGCATCGAGGAGCTGGAGGAGGAGCTGGAGGCTGAGAGAGCTGCCCGGGCCAAGGTGGAGAAGCAGCGGGCAGACTTGTCCCGGGAGCTGGAGGAGATCAGCGAGAGGCTGGAGGAGGCTGGAGGGGCCACTTCTGCCCAGATCGAGATGAACAAGAAGAGGGAGGCTGAGTTCCAGAAGCTGCGCAGAGACCTGGAAGAGGCCACTCTACAGCATGAGGCCACAGCCTCCACACTGAGGAAGAAACATGCCGACAGTGTGGCAGACCTTGGCGAGCAGATAGACAACCTGCAGAGGGTGAAGCAGAAGCTGGAGAAGGAGAAGAGCGAGCTCAGGCTGGAGCTGGATGATGTGGTCTCCAACATGGAGCAGATCGTCAAGAACAAGGTAAACTGGGGACTCAGTTCTTTGTGGAAGACAGTCAATCACTTATAGGACTATTCCAGGTTGACTGGAGGCATCAATACATACATGTGAGTTCTTTTGCCTCTTTCAGACTAATTTGGAAAAGATGTGCAGGACTCTGGAAGACCAGATGAATGAGTTCCGGACCAAGTCTGAAGAAAGCCAGCGTGCTGTCAATGACTTTACTATGCAGAAAGCCAAGTTGCAGACTGAGAATGGTAGGCATGTTCATTGAATATTAATTCTGTAGACACTCCTTGAGACAATCCAGATCCATATTCACTGTGTTGTCATACTAGGGGAGCTGTCCAGGCAGCTGGAAGAGAAGGAGTCTCTAGTTTCCCAGCTGACTAGAGGCAAGCAGTCCTATACCCAGCAGATTGAGGACCTCAAGAGACAACTGGAAGAGGAAGTCAAGGTAATTACTTGGCTATTTTCACCATAGTGTGTTAAGGCAGGACTCTGTGCCCAGACTCTGATGTCCTCTGTGTGTTTCTGTGTCCTCAGGCGAAGAATGCGCTGGCCCACGCAACGCAGTCTGCTCGCCATGATGCAGACCTGCTGAGGGAGCAGTATGAGGAGGAGCAGGAGGCCAAGGCTGAGCTGCAGCGCAGTCTGTCCAAGGCCAATGCTGAAGTGGCTCAGTGGAGAACCAAATACGAGACTGACGCCATCCAGAGGACAGAGGAGCTGGAGGATGCAAAGTAAGGACTGATGTCCAGTACCTACTTCTTATCTTTGTATTTGTGTCCTTTATATCCATTTATATCCTTTGCAAAGTTAGAAATGTGTAGATTTCATACTATACATGTAGTTGCAGTTTAAAAGGTGCTGTTTCATTTCTTCTAACAGATAAGCTTTTTGTTTGCGTTATGTTTAAATTAGAATATAAGACGAACAAAAAGTTTGTCTGTTTGCAGACTGTACGACTGTGCGTGTGGTAAGTGAAGAAGTGTTTGAGTCTGTGGCTTAAGGAGCTCCTCTTGCCTCAATCATTCCCTTGTCTGCCTTCCTCCTTCCCAGGAAGAAGCTGGCTCAGAGGCTGCAGGATGCAGAGGAGGCCGTGGAGGCTGTGAACGCTAAATGCTCCTCCCTGGAGAAGACCAAACACCGTCTGCAGAATGAGATCGAAGATTTGATGGTGGATCTGGAGAGGTCTAATGCAGCTGCTGCCGCTTTGGACAAGAAACAGAGGAACTTTGACAAGGTACCACTGGACATGGGTCTGAGTGATCTGAGGGAGACCTCAATGAGCCTCTCTGAAGCCCCTGTGTTCAATGTGCTTCCAATGGTCTGTTCTGATCCCCCCAGATCCTGAGCGAGTGGAAGCAGAAGTTTGAAGAGTCACAGAGTGAGCTGGAGGGCTCCCAGAAGGAGGCCAGGTCACTCAGCACTGAGCTCTTCAAGCTGAAGAACGCTTATGAGGAGTCTCTGGAGCACCTGGAGACTCTGAAGAGGGAGAACAAGAACCTGCAAGGTGAGACGTGCTCTGTGCTCTTCACAGACATGTTGGGGGTGAATAAACCTGTGTTTCCTATCAGAATGGAATCCATAAAGATGCTGACATATCTCTTGACCTCCTGATTCCCAGAGGAAATTTCTGACCTGACCGAGCAACTTGGTGAGGGAGGCAAGACCATCCATGAACTGGAGAAAGCCAGGAAGCAGCTGGAGCAGGAGAAGAGTGAGATCCAAGCTGCTCTAGAGGAGGCAGAGGTGAGGGACTGACTCTCAGTGTGGACATATGAAAGACTTCGTGTCTACACCCTGATACACCAAGTCCTTCATTATACATTCACCCAATCGATAGATGTTGCCTTAATCAGTGAATTCTGTTGTTCTTGACAGGCCTCTCTGGAGCACGAGGAAGGAAAGATCCTGAGAGCCCAGCTGGAGTTTAACCAGATCAAGGCCGATATTGAACGCAAGCTGTCTGAGAAGGACGAGGAGATGGAGCAGGCGAAGAGGAACCACCAGAGGGTGGTGGACTCGCTGCAGACCTCCCTGGAGGCAGAGACCCGCAGCAGGAACGAGGCCTTGAGAATAAAGAAGAAGATGGAGGGAGACCTCAATGAGATGGAGATCCAGCTCAGCCAGGCCAACAGGCTGGCAGCAGAAGCCCAGAAACAGCTGAAGAGCCTGCACTCCCATCTGAAGGTGACAACCTTTACTTTCATTACTGAAATTCATCTCAGATGTAAAATTTCATTTTATTCTGTAGTGTCACAGAATACTAGTAAAGTAATGTCATTAATCTGAGCTCTTTCCCCCCCAGGATGCTCAGCTGCAGCTGGACGACTCCCTCCGTGTCAACGATGACCTGAAGGAGAACATCGCCATTGTGGAGAGACGCAACAACCTGCTGCAGGCGGAGCTGGAGGAGCTGCGCTCGGTGGTGGAGCAGACAGAGAGAGCCCGCAAGCTGGCAGAGCAGGAGCTGCTGGACGTCAGCGAGAGGGTGCAGCTGCTGCACTCCCAGGTACTGTCATCCTGCAGGCTCTTCCGCACAGTGAGGGCTCCAAGTGTAGAGCCTCACGCTCACCCCTCTTTCCCTGTGGCAGAACACCAGCCTGATCAACCAGAAGAAGAAGCTGGAGGCTGATACGTCCCAGCTCCAGACGGAGGTGGAGGAGGCTGTGCAGGAGTGCAGGAACGCAGAGGAGAAGGCCAAGAAGGCCATCACTGACGCTGCCATGATGGCAGAGGAGCTGAAGAAGGAGCAGGACACCAGCGCTCACCTGGAGCGCATGAAGAAGAACATGGAGCAGACCATCAAGGACCTGCAGCACCGTCTGGACGAGGCCGAGCAGATCGCCATGAAGGGCGGCAAGAAGCAAGTCCAGAAGCTGGAGGCCCGCGTGAGTGTCTGACAGTTCACACGCTGTTGTGTGGAGATGTAATCAGGATGAATTTCTAAGTTAGCCTGGTGAAATTCTGGGTACCCCTGCATATTATACCCCAGAACTCGATCACCCTTTGTTACAATATCAGTGGACCAGTAGCGGATCAGCAGTTTAACTGCAGATATATTCTATTTTTACATAGAGAGGTCTGAATTAACACAGTATGAGAGAGAAGAAGAACTCATGTTAACGTCATTAACCCTGCAGGTGAGGGAGCTGGAGAATGAGTTGGAGGCTGAGCAGAGGAAGAACACTGAGTCTGTGAAGGGTGTTCGAAAATATGAGAGACGTATCAAGGAGCTCACTTACCAGGTACCTTCTATTCTTCTGTCAGTTTCCCATTTATACTATCCTGTGCTGACGGCACCTCGGACAGCAGTATATCTGAGGCTGCGTGACCTGTGTGTCACTGTAGTGAATCTGTGTGACCTGTGTCTGACCGTGCTGTATCTCTGTGACCAGTGTGACACTGTATTCAGTTTGTGTGGTCTGATTATACTGTATCTCTGTGAGCAGTGTGACACTGTACTGAATCTGTGTGGTCTCTGACTGTGCTGAATCTGTGTGGTCTCATTATATTGTATCTCTGTGACCAGTGTGACATTGTAGTGAATCTGTGTGGTCTCTGACTATGCTGTATCTGTGTGTCCTCTGTGTGATTGTGCTGAACCTGTGTGGTCTCTGAGTATACTGTATCTGTGTGAGCTGTGTGTGACTGTACCATATCTGTGTGATCTCTGTATCTGACTGTACTGTATGTAACTATGTTTGTCCTGTGTAACTGTTTCCTCTTTGTGTCTTTTATATGTTACTTTATAGTGCTGGATTGCGAATTTTCTGCCTGTTTTGAATCCCTGTATGTGTGGTGACAGTGCTGTGTGTCCTGAGTAACACTCATCGTGTGTCTGACTGTCCCTGTGTCTGCACAGACGGAGGAGGACCGTAAGAATATGGCCCGCCTGCAGGACCTGGTGGACAAACTGCAGCTGAAGGTGAAATCCTACAAGAGAGCTGCTGAGGAGGCTGTAAGTATCTGACAACACCATCCCCACACCGACACACAGGCCTCAGTGTTTCATCCTGAGTCTCAGGGCTGACGCCCAGCTGTGCTGCTGTGTGTCTGTCTGTGTCAGGAGGAGCAGTCCAACACCAACCTGGGCAAGTTCCGCAAGCTGCAGCACGAGCTGGACGAGGCCGAGGAGAGGGCTGACATTGCGGAGTCCCAGGTCAACAAGCTGCGCGCCAAGACCCGTGAAGTGGGCTCCAAGGTCAGTGACCCCAGCGCCTGAGAGCTCACCACTGTGCTCTGTACCACAGCCTGATACCACACTGCTCTGAACGACTGCTGTGCACCTCTCTGCTGTGCATCACTCTGCTGTGCTGTCACACTTCTCTAGGTTACACTGCCCTGTCTCACACTGTTCTAAATCACACTGCTGTGTATCACAGTCGTGTATATCAGTGTTTTTAAGCTCTGGTTCTGAGGGGCCACTGTGTCTTCTGGTTTTTATTTAATCTTGATCTTTCATTAGTTTTGCTAATGATGCATTTAATGGATCTGATTGTTTTGACTTTTTTCTGCACTCAAAAATACTCAAGGTAAAGTATATTTTTCCAACAAATACAGCACGCAGAACATCATGAACTGTCCTCCGCTTGTGAATAAGAATTTAATCCTTTTTTCTGACTAAAAACCTTGTGTTCCTTTGTGTTCATGATCAATAAATACAGGAGAGAATGACAAAATATTTGTTGTCCACTTTTGAATGTCCTAACAACTTGTGAGTCAACGCACGTTGTAATAGTTCAAAGAAACAGTCACAATACCTATTTAGGAGGACAGGCATATTGTTTATATTTTAGATTAACTCTACATGTACTTTTGGTAATACGTACAGTCATTACCTTGTCTGAACTAAGGTTCTACCTGTACTGCAGGAGCGACATACAAATAATTTATTAATAGTTACATTAATACATTGTGAATATTTAACAATATAATGACTTTCAGTGTGTTTCATCTCTTTGAGAAGGAAAATGTCTGCTTGAGTCACACAAATAAATACTTTCAGGTAGAAGTATGCAGGAAGCACTATTGATATAGTGATTAAACTTCTTGACTTTTATAACATTTCTCAATACAGTACAACCATTCATTTCTGATGTTCGTGCTTTGTGATTAAGGGTTAACCTGTAAAACAGAGAAAAGTTAAATAACTAGTGAGCGGTGCAGTTTCCATACTGCTGTTCTTTCGTAGTTTGAGATGGTCAGCAGAACATGGCGGTTTAGTTTCTGTGAGTTTGAGCAGTCACTTTCTAAAGATGACCTTTAACACTAGAACCCATATGTCTGCCTGGGTTTTCAGTGTGGTGGCACTGGATATTCCAATCATTGGTACATTTGGTTTAGTTCTGACAAGTATTTAGGCATTTTCACGAAGCATGTTTTATCTGGGGCTGGATAGACATGAGAACAGTAATTATCAGCTGTGATTTTTTGTTAATGTTTGAGTCTGTATTTCCTTATGTATTAACTCATAAGTAGTATTCCACAACATACACAGCTCTTTGTTAATGAACTAATATGACATTAATAGTTGTTAATGACAAGTTTTCATGCCTTCCAGCTCCTGAACACTAACTGAGCCCAGACGCAGCTCTAACACAGTGCAGAGCCTATTAACTCCCTTAGTTCTTCTGGTAATAACAGCAGCTACATGATATGCAAACACTCACCAGGTATTTTCTCTCCTTCTCTCTCTGTCCATCTCTCCCTCTCTCCCTGACAGAAAGGGCTTGATGAAGAGTGAAGCTCTCAGATGGACCTTTCTGAAAACCTCTAGTCTGCTGTGCTTTAGTCCCCCTCTGCTTTCTCTCTGCCCTTCCTCTAATTCTGTAGAATAAAACAGGTTTCAAAACGAACACCTCTTTTCTGTGCTTCCTGCTTTGAAAGATTAGGAAATGTTAGAGACTGTCAGGGTCTCTCACCACAGAGTTACACTTCTAGTTATTTGTGTACTTGTACATCTTTTCTTACAACATGGTTTGCTGTAGCATCTCAATGTTCTGTGCTCTTTAGAAAATGTCTGGTGGAAATTCCATAAAAAGTAAAAAAAGAATAATCAAGGTAAAATTCACAAATACAGGGCAATGTATAATGAATCGAAAAAGCTTTTTTCTTGTACGGATATCCTTTGGTGGATAGCTTCTGATTTCTTCCCGTGTTCCAGAGCTGCTGGACAGGATGATATGTGTCTCTCAATTGACACATGCGTATGTGTCTTCCTGGCTGGACTGGTGTCCCATTAGGGTGTGGTCCAGTCTTCTGCCCTGTGGCTGCAGGGTTAGGCTCTGGCTCATCACAACCTTTTATAGCAGAAAGTGCGTGTGGATAATGGGTGTCTGCAGTAACATAAAACTTGTTACTGCTTGTAAAACGCAACCACCAGCAGAGCATTGTGAGATAATGTGACACCAGAGGCCTCTGTATTACCACAGTATAACCATGTCATTTCCAATTCTCCAAATGTCTCTTGGGATTCTTCTGTGAAGCTGAGTGGTTTAATTCACGACAGGTACAATTCAGAGCAGCACTGACCTGAGTTTTGAATCCTCTTCATCTTCTTTAAATCAGGCTCAGCAAAGTGTAATCACACTATAGCATTGCACTTGTATAGTGATAGAGAGCTATGAGGGTCGAATCACACTTGGTTTACATGTCATTCAGTCAGCCTGGCAAACAGCACTAAATACCAATACTGGGTGATTTTCAGAACTCTACAAGGGATTATCTGGATTTCTTCTGAAAATACAGTAAGAATAAGTAAAACAACTGATTTCACTGTGTTCACTGTGCTCCTTCTGTCACTTTCAGTCCGTTTTGAAGAACTGCAGGTTTTATTAGTCATTTTGGAAGTCTTTAGCCACACCAGGGAATTAAAGTTCTTGCACACACTAAACCAGCAGCATGATATCCTTGTAATGAGTGTGCAGTACAGCCATAACCAAGCAAGCTAATATGAGTATAATCCAAAACATCCATAGTAAAGTGTTTATGAACTATTAATGAAAACCAGTACATAGCTCCTACAGTACCTACCATACCAAGTCACACCTTGAGCCCAGAAGAATGAGCCAGTTGTGCACCACCACTCATTGAGTCCCAGTCCCAGTCAGCCCGTGAAGGGAGCCAGGCTCGAACCCGCAGTCCTTGGTCCACATATTTCAACCCATACACAGGCACACACCTTTGCCAGCCAAGCTAATCAGGAGGCCGGGAATGGAACACGTTCAATTTATTTTTAATAACAAGATTACACTTACGTTCGTTTTTCAGATTATTTCTAACACTTAGTGCTGTAATTAACAACTTTCCAAATAGAAAAAGATATATTTATTTCTACACAAATGGAGCTTCTACGGTAGTTAAAAGCAATGCACTGTACCTCTACTGATTTCATCCTCTGGGGAACAGGACATTTCTCTAATCTTCATAGGGCTGTTCCACAATTTCCTTCTTTTTACTTGTAATAATTGAGCAAGTAATTCATTGAATTTATATAGTGCACTTCTTTCTGAAGCATCTCAAAGCACTGTCCACACAGAAGGGGACCCATTTCATTTTCCAGTGAAGTGCAGTTCCCAAGTGAGTGACACACAGCAGCCCCACTGCACAGCAGGTCAGACAGAGGGCTGTGAAATTAGGGAGACCAGATTGTACAATAGTTTGTACAGAGCAGGAATCAGTCAGGACACCCCTAATCTTACAAATAGCACCATGAGATCTTTGATGACCATTAGTTGGGACTATGGTTTCATATCTTACACGAACGTCTCCTACAGTACAGTGTCCTCGGACATGATACCTGGGCATTGGTTTTGGAATTCTGGTCCAGAGGGTCCTGCCCCCTGCTGGTCCAGTTGAAAACTGCTGCCCGGTTTCACTTGAAAGACAATAGTGAAGCAGGAAAGTAAATAGGTTAAATTTATATCTAACATACTAAATATTTAAATAGTTTTCTTCACAATAAAATAAAAATGCACATTGGCAGTCATATAACATTCTAATTACTTTACATAGACTTCATTATACATGGTTTTAAGAGTAGTTTTTCCACTAAGAAACACAGAGCTTTACAGACAACACCACGTCTCAAATGACATTGAAGTTACTTTGTTTACTTTGTTTAGAACTGTCCTTGGTATAGTATTAATGTACGTATCTGTTCATATTTGCATGGAGAGGTCTGATCTTTTCATCCTGTTAGGATTAGCCTTTAAGCAAAGGCTTTCTTTTTTTCCATGGCCTAGTGCTGAAAATATACATCGCAGGTTCGGGTTTCACATTAACTCCACCGATGTCTCTTATGCCTTAACGTATATCCATCCCAAAAGTGCAGCTGTTTCTTACATTCTTCCTTCTCTTCCATTTCATCTCTACGGTACGCCAGATTCTCGTAGCATGATGCTGTGTAAGATGTTAAATGTCTGGTGCTAAATGGAAATTATAACAATGCAGTACCTTGACCTGTGTCAGCTAAAGTGGAGATAAAGTGTAGATAAAGCACTTGCATGGAGAAGCCAGGTTGCTTCCCATGCTTCACCTATTTCCTTGCACAGTTTCCACGCTCATTCTTTGACTCGATTCATTTGGTTTTTGTGCTTGGCTAAGGAGCCAGCGGTGAGAAGCTATCATCTGTGGGATTATACCTGAACATGTCTAAATCAGAACCTTCCCCAAAAAGTATCAGTGTATCAGTGCACATCATCCCTAAAAACAAGAGCTGTCCTTTTAAGAAAATCTTGACTTTGAAAATTGATCAGACAATGTTAATACATTCACGATTCCAGTGCGGTTAAGTCCTGGTGTCTGCAGGTTTTTATTTGTAGCTCAGGTCTCAGCAATCCAGATTAGCTCATTACTGGTTTAATTGGGCCACTTTAAAAGCTCCTCCCAGCTCTTCAGATGCTGCCGCTTTAACGAGACCTAGAAACTCTGCAGACCCACCAGCCCCTCAGGACCAGGATACAACAGCCCTGACCTACACCAGCACAAAGGGATCCTGCAATGAATTTCTCTGCCACTCCATCCACTAGATGGAGCCACCAGACTTCCATTTTTATGTCCCTAATGAGAGTCCAGCCATGATGCTGAATTGTGTTCTTTTGGAACTTCAGTGAGCTGTCTGGTATCTTTAGGCTAAAGACAATGCAAATAACAAGAAAATGTACGAATGGTATCTTATCATTTTCTTACATTCTAGAAATGGTAGATTTCAACAGTATTTCTCAATTGTAGAAACAGCATCTTTTGATAATCCGACCACACGGAAGGATAGTGGATAATCACGGTGAAATGATTTCATTGTATGACAAATAAAACAAAGAGTCAGAGAGATGAAATTGCACAGCAGCACTGATGAGAAATTGTCTCTAGGAATTGGAGTATAAAATCACACCAGGAGACAAATCTCCTAGAAGTAAACAGGCTGACAAAGAGACATCCCTACCATTAGTCTCTTTATCACTTTCCCCATTAAAAAACACAGACCCTAAAAAGAAAGCACAGAACATAGCCCTTACAACAGGAAAACAAGAGTTTTTCTTAGGAGAGGGCTCGTTTTCTCCACAGAGCAGAGCACGTAATGAATGCAGCGAGGATTTAATTAACGCATAACAGCGCGCTTTTCACACGTCCACTTGAAGCTTCCAGTCTAACGTCTGTCACCCAGGAACTTCAGAGGTTCGTTCGGTGGGACATATTTTAGTATGGCAAAGCAGAGCTTCTAGTGCAGAATGAGCCTGTTTGCATGCGATTCAGGGAAGCCTGGTTCACATTCTGCTGTCCATGTTATTGTTACAGCGTGTTTCATGCTAAGCAGTGTGCCACTAATCGATCTTCACTGAGTGAATGATAAGCAGAGAGCAGAAGATGAGCCTTACCTTTCCAGTGCTGGGATCTCCGGTGAGAAATAATAGAGACTCAGCTGTAACTGCCAGACAAGACCTTAGTACTCCACCCACAGCAGACATGGCCAAGTCTTTCCTTTGCACCTGTGTCCATTAACCCTATAGGCAGAGTCATTTTTAGCTCAGTCGTGCTATTATGAAGGTTAATGAGGAAACAGCCAGACGTCATGGCAGTTCATGCCTTAGCAGAGATCACCTATGGGCATGTTTGTGGCTGTGTCTGTACAGGAACAGATCTCACTTCATTGCTCTCAGGCTGCCACCTAGGAATATTGTTACAACACAATTGTCTTTACAGATGCTTACACTAGAATATCCAGATGTCAAAAACAGGTTTTAATGTATGTGCGGATCCACATAGCAAGGATACACTCCCTCAGCCCACTGCACTACTGGCCTGTGCTGCATAGGCAGCTGTCCCTCAGACAAGGTCACCTTCAGGCCTCAGGACATTTATTGCAGGAAGTTGCTCCATTGTGCACAGCGAGGAGAGAGGGCACAGATACTAATTAGGGCACATCTCCCCTTGCTGTTTGTCCTTCATGTGGTAGCCAGAGAGAGAAACAGGTGTTCCCACATGGCAGGCTGTGTTACTGGTCTGCGTGCTTGCTGTGGACTGACCTGTATATACGATCACTTTATTGGCCATATACAATTTCTTGCATTAGGAATTTGTCTTTTTGCATACCCCAGCTTGCTCTCCATGAGACACACAGGCGGGGAAAGAGAAGCTGGGGGTCATAGCGCAGGGTCAGCCATTTATACAGCACCCCTGGAGCAGCTGGGGTTAAGGGCCTTGCTCAGGGGCCCAACGGAGTAGGATTCCCCTGCTGGCCCCAGGATTTGAACCGGCAACCTTCCAGCCACAGACACAGATCCTGAGCCCCTGAACCCCATAGTTTGTTCTGTATTCTTGTTGTAGACCTAAATTAATTAGATCTTCATGAAAGTCTGAGTGGGCAGTGCAGTGGCGCAGTGGTTGGCATTGCTGCCTCACAGTACTCAGGCCCTGGGTTCAATCTTAGCCCCAAGGTGCTACCTGTGTGGAGTTTGTTTGTTCTCCCCATGCTTCCAGGGTTTCCTACTGGTTCACCAGTTTCCTCCCACAGTCCTGACATACTGGTAGGTGAATTAGCTTCTGGTAAAACTGGCCCTGGTGTGAATGTGTATGTTTGTGTCTTTCTGTCCTGTGATGAACTGGTGTCCTGCCCAGGGTGTATCCCACCTTGCGCCCGTTGCTTGTTGGGATACGCCCCAGCTGCCCTGCAACCGTGAATTGGATGAAGTGGTTAGAAAACAGATGGATGGAAAGTCTTAATAAAAGAAGATAACCTCATTATATCCCAAAAATAAGACTTGATCAGGAAAAAGAGGATCATGATTTGGAGTCCCAGAAACTTCCACTTATACATTATGTATGTGTTCCGTAAGTCAAGTCAAACAAAGCTGGACCAGACACAGCATGGTCAGAACAGCAGAAGGGTTCTGTGTAAGGGGACAGAGTATGAGCTGGCACGGTGAGGCTTGCAGGCTCCGCACACAGAAATGCCATGGGTGTGACAACGCACTGGTACAGAGGATCTGACTGAGATGACTGTCAAGGACTCCGTGTCCATGAATAAGCAAGTGCCTGACAGAAGGCTAGCATCTGCTACAGTTTCCTGACACCTCATGGTTGTAGAGATGTAAGCATGCCTGAGGTATTTTTGTAACGGATTTTAATTGTCATTGAAACAGAAACCCCTGCGAGGGTCTGTAAGCCTGTCTGTGCTGTGATAGGTGTGGGTATGGTGCGCTTTGGCAAAGCAAGAAGACAAAAGCAGGAATATGAGAGTGGCCCTTTTATTAGACTGATTATATTGTTCACTTGTGGCACTTAAATAATGGGCTGGAATACAGAAGCCTGACACCTGCAGAGTTTCTGCTCTAAAGTTCATCACCCCACTCACAAGAGATTACCCTGTAAAGCTCTCAGATATGTTATGGAGTTTTTCCCTTTAATTTTTCACACTTATAGGCGTTTAGTTTGCTTTGTCATGGTTTTCTTTCATATGTTTCATCCTTTACCACACCTCTCCTTGGTTTAAAAATGCCTTTATCGTGACCTCACTTTTCTTTCCTACACAATGGCACTGTCATGAGCATACCCTGAATGGCACCCCGGACTGTGGCCTGTTCGTGCAGTCTTCAGCAGTGTTCACCCTGCTGTGGACAATACACTGTCACAAGTATACTGACGTTTTACGTTCTTAGTCTCAGTCCGCAGAGATGACTTCAAAGGCATCTCTGCGTAACGAAAGTCCAGTTTTAGATCATTGATAATTTGCGCCAAACATGAAAGAAGAAACACAGTCGTTTTGTTATTTTCCCTCTTAGTGCTCGCTGGTTTTGGCAAGCCCAATTCTTTCTTTATGTCTCCACTGACATTGACTCCTGTAGCGCACAGGAATAACGAGAATGGGCAGACAGGCTCTTTCAGCCCGCCCGCCAGCACACCCAGGCACTGAGCGTGTGACACAGAGGTTGACAGGGGAGTCCGTGTCCATCGGAGGAGCAGCAGATCTCTCACTGACGTCATTACAAACCCGCAGGCATTAAAGGTGCTGCCGGGTGTCTGATGGAAAAGCGAAGAGCCTGGGCTGGCATACCCCAGCCCTTCCCCATCGGCACTGCACCACGTGCGTATTGCTGCTGCAAGGGGAATCCTCCTCAGAGAAGAGGAAAAACAGTCAGGACAAGGCACAAAACTCTCTGGGCTGCTACGTCACATAAATGTTCTTATCTATTAGTATTTGGTTTTGGGGTCTCACCACCTGCGCTTTTTAAACGAAATGATCTCTGTGGAGAACCTGAAGGAGCTGTAGCACATTAAGCGGCAGGTTCTGTCATTGACAATAAACAATTTATGTCCATGAGAAAACTTTGACATGGAATCTAATTCAACATAAGTGAAACCCTGGAAGGTAATATTTCTAAAGGACCACGTCCTAAAAGCAGAATTACACCATTTTGTACCTCTAACTCCAAGATACGAAAGGGACCATTTCAAAAGTAGCTATGGCCATTTTTATTCTTGTACTTGAGAAACTGTCGGCATCAAGTTTCTTTTTTCAAGCTGGACGTGACCGATTCACAGTCCACCTCACGCTGTTTATTTAAATATAACAAGACCTTTTCTTTGAGAGTCACCTGTTGCTGTTGATCCCGTGCAAATGCTGTAGATAATGTCTAGGCCTCTCAAGCTGTGCTCCTCAATCAGCGAGAGGCACTCGGCAGGAATTTCACAGGGTTATCTTTGTACGCAAGGATAAAGGGAAGGAAACAATGTCATATTGATGAGATTGAGCTGGTCGCTGAGTTTTTACTAGCCCACCATGTAGAGCAGGCCAGCACTGACCTTGTCCTTGGCCATGGCATCAGTGCTCTTCCTTACAGCAGGGTAGCAAGTCCTTTCATCTGCTTCACTAATCCTTGGGCTTAAGAAATTAGCCCGTCATTTCAGACAGCCCATAGTCCTGTTGTAGGGAAAGAAACTCATTAAGGACTGACTCTGCTTTGACACCCACAGTCCGGTTCGGTTTTTAAGTACAAGACAAAAACAACTTGTTTCCATCCGTTGCTGTCCGTAATGCTGAAATATTTTTATTAAGGTCAGGTTTTTAACAGTGCCACTTTAAAAACATGTGAGCAGGGCACTGAGTGGTATTTCTTTCACAGTGAGTCCACAGATTAACTTTTTGTCAGCACACCATGACCTCTGCGGTGCTGCGTTCTCGGTGTAAAAGATGTGAATCTCAACACAGGAGAAGAGACTGTAGGCTTTCAATTCTGTCCAGCACCAGGAGAAACTGTAGTAGCAGGGCCCCAGACTGGCCCCAGCGGGTCAAGGATGTCTTGAATCCCAGACACACTGAACCTGTTTCAAAGCTAAAAGAAGATCATTTATTTACAGTGTGAGAAACTGCAAGACGTAGTTCATTAAGAACACTAGCTGAACTTTCTCCTCCAGCCCTTCCCCATTTAGAGCCGGGCAGAGCCGAGCTGGGCCACTGAACGTTTTTTTTTCAGTCCTGATCTGAAAAACATCTGCCTTCTCCGTTTGTGACGTTAATTCGGGGTTCCCGAGCTCCGACCTCCTGACCTCGCTCGGCTTCTCATTCTGACTTCTTCCACTGATGCTCCATAACTGGCACGAATCTGAGTGGATGTACAGTACAGTAAAGTACCTCCCAGTCTTCCAGCAGATGCAGAATGCTGGCAGCCTCTGTTTCCTGGTTTTTAAAGCTTTAAAACTGAGACTTTAAATTCTCTCCAATGGACTGGACAAGTGATGGCAGGCAGTAGAGCATGCCCAGCAGCCTTCTGGGGAATGTAGTTGAGCCATCTTGACAAATCCTACCTTCCTTCTGCACCATGCACAGCCCTTTCAGGGGTGGAACATTTTTAAAAAAAATCCTAACCTCACTTTCCTTGGATGATGTTTTTGTTTTCTTTACCTTTTTATGCCGTTTTTATTGTTTTCATATATTGCCTTCCTCCAACACCAGCCTCATGGGTATGTGGTCAACTAAGGGACCGCGTTCTGCTAGAGTTAGGCTCCATTCCCATTGTATACACTGGAAGACCTTTGTCAAGGGAGTGGTTTGGATAAGGGTGATCGGGAAGGGAATGGTGTAATTTACACATTAAAACAATTAAGACAGAAAAGTTTAAATACGTTAGAATTGTCACAAATGAGAAGAGGTCATTCAGCCTGTCTGGCTCACTTGGCTGTCAGTGGGTAATTAATTAAAGGATCTTGTCCTTGAATTAATCCAAACAATGTCCAAACAATTCCTGATGGGAGCCAGGCGTCCGCTTCAGCAGGTGGGCAAGGTAGGTTCTTCCAGACTCCCACGTCAGTCTGTGTATCAGTCCTCGAAGGGAACTTCTGATTTTGTTTGTGTATTACTGTTCTCCATTGGGTTGAATTTGTTAGTACCTTTAAGAAGTCTGAATACTGGAATCAAGTCTCCCTGCCTTCTCTTTCACTTAGCCACGTGAAAGCTGCTGTACTATGTGTTCCTCAGGAATAGTAGCTCTGTAGGAGCTTTGCTCCAGGAGTGGGCTGAATGTTGATATGTCTTTCTCTGTTGTTATCGAGCCTGTGGCTGACAGGCCTTCAGCATGTCTCTTCCCCTTAAGATTGTAGCCATTGCAGGTGAGTCCACCAGGGCCAGTTTTCCCAGAAGCCAATTAACCATTAACCCCATCCACCACAGCTGGGGTTATTACAATTAGAATAATAATTCCTGTGTAGGTAGGTAGCACTTTTTCGCCACCGAAGGATGAAAAAGGATCCTGAAGTGCTTTATATGTAAGATAGCACACGCTTCATCCTCCACCACAAACCTGGGTAATGTGTGATGCTTGCCAGCCTGTCTGCACCGGCAGCCCCACTACACAGAGGATCAGCTGGAGACATTGTTTCACCCATCTATATCTTCCTGTGCACGACACTGGACTGCAAGTCCAGGTGGATCACCTTGTTGGAAGCCTCTGAGAATGCCTTGAGCTTTCCCAGGATGTGGCACCTTTTGAAATGACTGCATGTCTAATGATTGTATTGTCGCTTTATTCAGCTCAGACTCCTGCTTGTCACCCACTTAGAATCCTCAAAATTGCAGTCTACTGGTTTGGTGAGGCCACCTTCCCAAAACACTGCAGTTTTGTTTTGCTGCCTGCATTTAACGTTCTGCACTTGGTTCCATTAAATATAATCTGCTGGGTGTTTGCCGAGTCCTTTTCAATTTCCTTTGCAGCTTCTTCAGCATTCGCCGTTGCATACATGACGTTGTCATGCCTATAACTTTCAGTGTGATAATTATTCTTTGTTGTGGAAGTTAGCAAGATTAAAAATGTAATATCTTATCCTATGACCTGAATCCTATGCTGTGGTTGCTTGATTCAAAGAAGAATAACGGGCTAATTTAAGCAAGATCTGCCTTTTCTAAATTAATGGTGACTAATGATGCCTGAGATACCATACTTTGTCTTTTCCTGTTCCCTTACTTTTAATATTTAGAACATGACAGGTTTATTTTTTCACATCTTCCACTGTATGCATTGTCTTTTGGCGTCTGAGGCATGTGCTGGACTGGCCACAATCGGAATATCGCCTCTACCTGGACACTTTGAGAGAGGCTCTCAGCTCATCTCATTCCATCTCTCATTTGCAGCCGCGGCGTTAGCGCTCAGCCCGGCATCGTTTCAGCACTGAGGCGGTCTCTTGGCCCCTGAATGATCCTCCTGACAAACCCAGCCCCCACCCCTACCGCCAGCACATTCTGTCAGAGATCCCCGTTCCTCTCATTGTCAAGTAGTTCATGCTCAAGGTTATCCAATAAATGTCCTCTTTATTATTGGAAGCCATTTGTCTGATCTATTGTTTCCTTTGGTTCTGAACAGTACATTCTCTTGTTGCTACTGGCAGCTACTAGGTCCTCTGTGCCCTCCCCTTGTGCCCTAATGAAATAATCACTTGGCACCAATCACCTATTAAGGACTGAAACATCGTCGCTGGCAGTGACACGTTATACGGAGCTATATGCAAACACATACACATAAAACACATTCATAGGTACACAGAAACATTCATGGCCCCTCCTGTCTGTGACACAATGCTTTTACGGCTTCCTGAAATGCCACTTCCAAATGTGGGGGGGCTTGCTTCCTTTATAAAGAGAAGCAGGGACTGGACAGCGAGACGTTAGCGGCTGAAGGTATGTACGGCGGGCTGTTACGAGGGGAGGGCTCACTCAGGCTTCGAATGAAGGGAGACTTTTAATATACACAACAGTGTGCAGATCCCACTGCGGAGCTGTGGTTTCTAACCTCTTTTCTGCCAGCCTTTTCCACACACAGCTCTAACACTCAGTAAGCAGTGAGTGGACCTGCTGCTGCTTCTGAGTCAAAGCTCTGCTGTGCTGCCATCTGCTGGCGAATCTGCCTGTGAAAGGCAGAGCCACTGAAATCAAGGGGAAAAGGCAAATGTTCATGTAAGAGACTCACTGTCTTTCTCTGTGTGTGTGTTCTCACAGGCTCAGGGAACTCTGCTGATCTTCAGTGTTGGACGACACAACACCGGGTAAGACTGGCTACTGATTTTAAAATCTCTTGGATCTAGGAGGTTACCTTATGCCACAGAGCAGTCTTTTTCTCTTGCAGAGCTGTTTTGAAACCTGTTTTGATAACCACTTGTCAATGAGGTGAAGGGTTGCTGTGTACAGCAGGGAGTACTTTTAAGTTTTCTTGTGTAAAACCTCATTGTAATGAACATGAAGAAATACTAATAAAAAGTGTTCTTTTCCTTGGGTGGCACTGTAGCACAGTGGTTACCATTGCTGCTTGGTAGCTCTGCGTTCAATTCCGGGATTAATATCTGTGTGGAATTGGCATGTTTTCCTTGTGTTTTGTGGGTTTCCTCCCATAGCCCAAAGACATACTGGTACGTTAAATAGCTTTTGGGAAACCTTGCTCTGTTCTGGTGCGAATGTGTGTGTGTCTGTGTGTTTGTGCCTTGTGAGGCACTGGTGTCCCATCCAGAGTGTATCCTGCCTTGAGCCCGGCTCCAGCTCCCCAGCGACCTTGAACTGGATGAAGCGGTTTGAACGTGGATGGATGGTTATTTCTCTTTCAGGTTCTGAATATCAGTTCCGTCCTAGACTGCCGGTCTTTCAAAAACTGTTTTCCACTGAGGGTGCTGTTTTGCACTCTCACAATATCCTTACCTGCAGTGAAGCCGTGTAAAGCCACACGGAGCCTATAAGCTCTTTAACAGAGGCCACAGAACACCAACTCACAGGCTTGACACTGCTTAACACAGGCTCCCTGGGCAAGCGCATGGCAGTAATGCAGTGCTGTTGTCGCAGGTATAAGCCATGACTGACATGTCGGAGTTCGGGGCCGCTGCCACTTTCCTGCGCAAGTCGGAGAAGGAGCGTCTGGAGGCTCAGACTCGCCCCTTCGACATGAAGAAGGAGTGCTTCGTACCCGACCCCGTGGAGGAGTATGTGAAGGGGTCGATCGTCAGTCGCGACGGGGACAAAGTCACCGTTGAGACGGAGGGAGGCAAGGTACTGAACCTGCACATGGAGCTGCCAGTTGTTTGCTCTAGCTCGCTCCATTGTAGACTCTTTTACATCCGTATCTGTAGCTTTCTAGAGATACTCCTGTGATTTTAGAGTTGTAACTCTGTTGTGACTTAAATCTGTGTAAAGTGTTTTAGACATGGCTAGTCATCAAACAATGATCCGTAACATCCGCTTTGACAGACGAAGACGTTTGATGTGCCTTCTCATTAGTCCCAATTTTCAATGTGTGTTTGTTGATACTGCTCTCACCAGCTGTGCCGATGTAAGAGAGAGCTTTGTTGGTTCCCTGTTTTCCAGACGATCACAGTAAAATCCTCTGATGCCCACCCTCAGAACCCACCCAAGTTCGATAAAATCGAAGATATGGTCATGTTCACCTTCCTGCACGAGCCCGCTGTGCTGTACAACCTCAAAGAGCGTTACGCAGCCTGGATGATCTACGTGAGTAGAGTTCGCTCACCCACTATACCCAGAGAGCAAAGAGCAGAAAGTTCTGATCACCACAGTTCATGTCAAAAGTGAATTTACCAGCTTATATGTATACATTTCTTCATCATAATGTGTTTTTTTAATCTTTTAGTTCAGCTCACCTTTGTTCCACCTGACAGAATGTGAAACATTCAGTTCATTGAAACTGGTCTCCACCACTGAAGGTTGTTATAGATACAACTGATGGTTACACATACCTGATTCTTCCTCTTACGATGACACAGCGCAGTTGCAGAATGTAGTATTTTAAGCTAGGATTGTAGAGCCTGTGTAATCCTCTAGGTGCTGTCTCTCTCCTGCAGACCTACTCTGGGCTGTTCTGTGTCACTGTCAACCCCTACAAGTGGCTGCCTGTGTACGACTCTATTGTTGTTGCTGCCTACAGAGGCAAGAAGAGGCAAGAAGCTCCTCCCCACATCTTCTCCATCTCTGACAACGCCTATCAGTACATGCTGGCAGGTGGGCACTAACACCCTGGGATTCTCGAGAGTGAATCATTTTATTGATTAACCACAGAAGTACCACGTTCTACACTACCTCTACACATATGGTAATACCAGGGACACACGATACTGGAATTTCATGTCATGCCTCCATTTTACTTTCTTTCCTGACGTCCTCAAAACTACATCACTTCCTTTGTAGGGAAAAAACCGAGGGCTCAACGTCATGAAGATAGCTGTGCAACACTAGGGTGTAATTAGGAAGTGCACAAACTATACAGACACAAAACACATGAATCTGGAACTCCTGAGTGACTCAAGCATTAAAGGGGCTTGCTTCGAATGGAGGTTGAGCCCTGGGATTTGAGCTTGCGGTCTCGTCTCCAGCAGGCTGTGACCAGGATTCCCCAAACAGTGGCTCACAATTGCTTGAGCACCACTGCTGTAGTTTTGCCATTAGCTGGCCAGGGCTACTCTTGGCTTTCTGACAAACTCCTGTGACCTCCTGGGCAACTACAGGTCTGTAGTGGAATATGTGACACACTGCAGTACATGCATTGTATCAGAAGAATGAGTGTTACTTTGGAAGAGTAGGTCTCCCCTTTCTCATCCTGTCTATGCAGTACGAGTCTTGAAAAGTGAACCAATATCACATGACACTGCTGGTGATTCTTACTTGGGTGGGCATCCAATGAAAAACACAACCCCCCATTACCCCATCTGTATAAGTTTGAAAATATTTAGCATTCCTGGGAATGAAGAATTACTAAACTACTGTTTATTTTAATTTCAATAACAAGAAGTTTTAACAGTTCTTCTTCTTTTTTATTTAGACAGGGAAAACCAGTCTGTCCTGATCACGTAAGTCTTTAATTGACCATTGTCCATTATTGCTGGTCCAGACTCCAGTACATCAGTAATGTGCTGTGGTCTGTAAAAGTGCTCGCAAACCCAGACAGTAGTGAAAGGCTAGATGCCTTTCTGTGTGTCACTGGCCACTTGGCTCCCCAGAAATGGAGAGCTCAGACTGCACACATTTCTCCCACACAAAATTCCATTAATTTACTATTTATACTACTACTACTACTACTACTACTACTACTACTACTACTACTACTACTACTACTACTACTACTAATAATAATAATAATATAATATTTCCCAAACTTTAGTGATGTAAAACCAAACCACTAGTGAAAACTGAAAAGATCTGGGATTGAATGCTGATTGAATGGTCGGAACCTGAGCAGTTGTTGTCAATGTGTCCCCAGTGGAGAATCCGGTGCTGGGAAGACTGTGAACACCAAGAGGGTCATTCAGTACTTCGCCAGCATTGCAGCAGCAGGGGGAAAAAAGGACTCAGCAGCCGCTAACAAGGTGGGTCCGGATCCTGGTGTTATCCTGCAGTGCAGGGTTGTCAGGAATACAGCTATGTGTGAGCTCAGTTCCAGCACTGACAGGTTTCACTGGCGCAAACATTCAGTCTGTACATGTGTTTGCTTCCAGGGCACCCTGGAGGATCAAATCATCCAGGCCAACCCAGCCCTGGAGGCCTTTGGCAATGCCAAGACTATGAGGAACGACAACTCCTCGCGATTCGTGAGTACCGCACATTAAGGATACCTAACATCATAACTGTTTTGAAGACCATTCACTAACACTGGATAGAAAAGTTCATTGTTGCATGACAACAATTGATTTAAATTCAAATAGATGGCATCCTATGTACATATTTTATGGGTTTTTCTCACCGATTTAGGGCAAGTTCATCCGAATTCACTTTGGAGCCAGTGGAAAACTAGCTTCTGCAGACATAGAGACCTGTAAGGAAGTCTCTTTATTTAAATTTGAAAAAATATTTTGCACCATATTTTCTTTATGTAATAACATTTCAAATAGTTGTTCTGAAATTATCTGTTGCGTTGTGTTGATCTTCACAGATCTGCTGGAGAAGTCTCGTGTGACCTTCCAGCTCAAGGCTGAGAGAGACTATCACATCTTCTACCAGATCCTGTCCCAGAAGAAGCCAGAGCTGCTGGGTCAGTGCTGCAGTCTGTTCTCTAGAGCGTGAATTGCAGAGACTCACCAGCACCTGGACTGACAGTTGGGTTTTCTCTTCTCTAGAGATGCTGCTCATCACCAACAACCCCTATGACTACACCTATATCTCCCAAGGAGAGACCACAGTGGCATCCATTGATGATGCTGAGGAGCTGATGGCCACAGACGTGAGTGACAAGATTAGCTCAATATGACATTGAGGAAGAATTATGTATTAATGTTCAACAATGTGATGTAGATTGAGCTATGTTTCACCTATCTTCTTGAAAAAGTGTTCTTAATTGTTGAAAACATGAATAGAATAGAATGCTGCAACACCTAACTTTTCCTGTCCTGCAGAGCGCCTTTGATGTGCTGGGCTTCACTCAGGAAGAGAAGAACGGCATCTACAAGCTGACTGGAGCCATCATGCACTTCGGCAACATGAAGTTCAAGCAGAAGCAGCGAGAGGAGCAGGCAGAGTCTGACGGCACTGAGGGTAGGCCTGAGTTTTCCTTATTTTCCCATTCACATGTTTCTCAGAAAGGTTTTGTGTTATGGCCAAGTGGTACTGATGCATGAAGGTTGTCTTAGAAATTAATTTATGAGGAAGCAGAATTCATCCCAAGAATAAATGTTACGGTAGAGTTTCTTTAAGATAATGTTTCTCCTGCTTTCCCAGATGCTGACAAGGCAGCCTACCTGATGGGCTTGAACTCTGCTGACCTCCTGAAGGGTCTGTGTCACCCCAGGGTCAAAGTGGGCAATGAGTATGTCACCAAGGGGCAGAATGTCCAACAGGTCAGTGTTCTCTTAAATGATCATCAACAACAGCAAGGAAGAAGTTCATAAAGTTGTTAACTCATGTTATGAAGTAAGTTTCATTTCATTTTATCTGATTCATAGTATTGTGCACTCAAAATAAACACATCTCATTGATTTGATGCATTCATGGATTCAAGCACCGTACCAAGGGACCATGTTATTAATATGTATATACTATTTCATTATGGTTGTACCATATTCAAGTATGATAGAGTGATGTTTATTTTATTATGGTAGCAAATTACAGAATACTTGCCCCTGGCCACTTGCCTCCATGATTCTCTGTTCTTCATATTTTTCCAGGTGTACAACTCCATTGGTGCCCTGTCCAAGTCAGTGTATGAGAAGATGTTCCTGTGGATGGTGGTGAGAATCAACCAGTCCCTGGACACCAAGCAGCCTCGCCAGTACTTCATCGGTGTGCTAGACATTGCCGGGTTCGAGATCTTTGATGTAAGTTTTGCAAAGCCGCAATTCTCTGATAATTTTTTTAACAGAACTATGCAGAAACATCTAGAAAACGAAACATTCTCAACAGTGTACTTCGACTAATGTGGACCCTCTTGATGTTTAGTAACTCAAGGTTCCTCACATAGAACCCCATGGTTTTTTACCTGAGATACGTTAGCATTACTAAACAATTTCTAAATAATCAATTTCATGTGATCTCTTTCTCTTGCAGTTCAACACCTTTGAACAGATGTGCATCAACTTCACCAACGAGAAGCTGCAGCAGTTCTTCAACCATCACATGTTCGTGCTGGAGCAGGAGGAGTACAAGAAGGAAGGGATCGACTGGGAGTTCATTGACTTCGGCATGGACCTGCAGGCCTGCATTGACCTCATTGAGAAGGTGGGCCATAGATATAGGTTAAATGTGTGGTAAGAGAAATTAGAATTGCTTCCATATCACCCAGCTTTCTCAACAATAACAAAGTGTTTCACCTGTTCCTTCCATTCCAGCCCATGGGTATCATGTCCATCCTTGAAGAGGAGTGCATGTTCCCCAAGGCCAGTGACGCCACCTTTAAAGCCAAGCTGTATGACAACCACTTGGGAAAATCCAACAACTTCCATAAACCCAGGATTGTCAAAGGGAAACCAGAGGCCCATTTTGCCCTGGTTCACTACGCTGGCACCGTGGACTACAACATCAATGGCTGGCTGGAGAAGAACAAGGACCCCCTGAATGAGACAGTGGTGGGGCTGTATCAGAAGTCTTCTGTCAAGCTGCTAAGCAACCTGTTCTCCAACTATGCCGGTGCAGATTCAGGTAAACCCACAACAGCCGTCTCACCCCATGTCCGGTGCAGACAAAGTAATAGTTTCTGAAGAAAAATGGCAGACTAAGCCCTGCCATCAGACATTGTACACAGGGGAATTTAGCTTGAAAAAGTTTTAAAAGTTTCCTTAATAAAGACAACCTCAGGTGAGCCAATCTAAAGGGTACCAGTTCTGAAGTAATTTTCGGAATTCTGGATGTGGTAGGCCCCAACCTATATAAGATGGTTCACAGGACCTGAGCATATTAAAATGCAAAAAGACCTGAAAAAATCTAATAAAGGATATTAAATCAATTTAACTGTAGACAATTTCACACATATCATCAAACACTTACTGTGACCCCTAAAACGTATTCCACTATCACTGTGTATCACTGTGTGTGCCCTTTTTATAACTAAAAAAACTAAACTGCACCCGTGTGACAATGTGCCTACTAATCCTACACCAGTTATCTAGTCCACTAATTAATGTGCATTAATGCACCTACTGTATATAGTGCAAGTGATGAAAGGGTATTATTGCCCTGCTTTGCGAAATTGAATAGGACGGTCTGTTTGAAATTGTGTTGAATCTTTAGGCAATCCTTTCACACTGATAAATATGTTTTACCACACATGAACCATGAACTGATCGAGGATTAATCTTACTCACTGAAACAGACACACCTGATATGTCAAAGATTTCAGGTCTATCTACAGAGTCCCAGCCCTGATGCCAAAAGGGTATTTTTATTTACCCAAGAATGGGATATATTATAAGATACCAGTGGGCTAGAAATGATTAAAATGTTGGTTACATATCTGAGAGAAAACGTTTCATTAGTTTGAAAACTAAGAAACTAATAGTTTAGACGTTAAACGTGTAGACTTTAAAACCCTCATGCTCACCTATAAGGCTCTGCATGGCTTGGCACCTCAGTACCTGTCTGAACTATTATCGCCCTACTCCCCACCTCGCAACCTCTGCTCTTCAAATTCTGCTCTCCTTACTGTCCCCCAAGCTCGTCTACATTGTATGGGTGACAGAGCCTTCTCCTGTTATGCCCCCAAGCTCTGGAACTCTTTGCCCAAGGATATCAGAGAGTCACCTTCTCTAAACTCCTTCAAATCCAGACTTAAAACCCTCTTCTTCAGAAAGGCCTTTACTGAACTGGTTCCATTCTTCACCCCTCTGCTCTTCTTAGTACCAAAATCCACGGTCTCCTCTATATATTGTAATTGTGTCTTATATTGTGTATTCTCCTTATTTATTGTTGTATTCTTATTTATTGTTATTGTCATCCTGTAAAGCGCTTTGAGAAGCCACCTTTAAAGGCGCTATATAAAATAAAGTTTATTATTATTATTATTATTATTATTATTATTATTATTATTATTATTATCATTATTATTATTATTATTATTATTATTATTATTATTTTAATGAAAGTGATATTACTGTAATATGAGTCTTTTATGCTTGGAATACATTTTTGTTACCAGCAGGTGTGTGTGTGTTGTGCCTCAGTCTTTTGGGACATGAAAGGTGACCTGAGAGTGCAGATGAACGCTGCTCATAGATGGAGTATGGAGTATGGAGAATGGAGAATGGAGAATGGAGAATGTTTTTTAAGGGAGGGGGCGCAGAAACTGAGGGCAGCAACAGATGTTCAAAATCCTGTTTTTTATCTAAAGATTTTAATACATGCTCAGTGTTCAAGGTGTACTGTATGTGATGGGTATCAATGATCCAAATTTTCTATTTTTAGTTTTTTTATCAAATGAAATAGACGGCAATGATTCAAGGGCATGAAATGTGTTAATCATCATCTTACATCGAAAAACGTAATGAAGGTGTTTTATGAGTGCCTGATGTTGGAAATCTAAACTGTGTTTTATTTCATGACCAGGTCAAGAGAGCAAAGGAAAAGGAGGAGGAAAGAAGAAGGGTTCTTCCTTCCAGACTGTCTCTGCTCTGCACAGGGTGAGAGATTATGACTTCAAAAACTGGAGCCTACCATACAATACTCTTGAAATATCACAAATATCTGTGGTGTAACTTGTGTGTTCTGTTTAGAATTATTTTGTGTGGCTTTGATTTACAAAAGCACTTTACTATCCCCAGGAGAACCTTAACAAGCTGATGACAAACCTGAGGTCCACCCACCCTCACTTTGTGCGCTGTCTCATCCCCAATGAGACCAAGACTCCAGGAGCCATGGAGAATTCTCTGGTGATGCACCAGCTGCGTTGTAACGGTGTGTTGGAAGGCATCAGGATCTGCAGAAAGGGTTTCCCCAACAGGATCCTGTACGGGGACTTCAAACAGAGGTAGGAGTCACTCTATCCAGGACTAATATCTCCTAATACAGCCTTCGAATGCCTTCTCAAAATGTGTCTGCTGCCTTCACAGATACCGCATCCTGAACCCCTCTGCCATCCCTGAAGGCCAGTTCATAGACAGCAAGAAGGGAGCAGAGAAACTACTGGCGTCACTGGACATCGATCATGATCAGTGCAAATTTGGACACACTAAGGTAAAGATTAGAACCTGTCACAAACAAATACTCTTTACAGTAGATTATTTATGAGTATGTAGAGCTAATTAACTAAATACAAGTACAGTATATAGAAATTTAGATCTCAATATTAAAGTTCCTTTCAACTCTTGCTCAGGTGTTCTTCAAGGCTGGTCTGCTGGGTCAGCTGGAGGAGATGAGAGATGAACGCTTGTCTCTCATCATCACTGGAATCCAGGCCAGGTCCCGGGGTCTTCTCTCAAGAATTGAGTACCACAAGATCGTAGAGCGCAAGTAAGAATATCAATGTTTCATAGATAACCTGTAATTGAGTGAAACATATTATTCCCTCATGAACATTGTATTTATAACCTGCAGGGATTCCCTGCTCGTGATCCAGTGGAACATTCGAGCCTTCATGGGTGTGAAGAACTGGCCTTGGATGAAGCTCTTCTTCAAGATCAAGCCTTTGCTGAAGTCTGCAGAGGCTGAGAAGGAGATGGCCAACATGAAGGAGGAGTTCCTGAAGCTCAAAGAGGCCTACGCCAAATCTGAGACCCGCAGGAAGGAGCTGGAAGAGAAGATGGTCTCTCTTCTCCAAGAGAAGAATGACCTGCAGCTGCAAGTTCAATCTGTATGATCTTCTATCAAGTAAAAGTTAAACATGCTATTCTGTTGTAAAAGTCTTCCTGTTGCATCCTTAACAAATGACATTGAATATTTTATTGACAGGAACAAGACAACCTTAGCGATGCTGAGGAACGGTGTGAACAACTGATCAAGAACAAGATCCAGCTGGAGGCCAAAGCGAAGGAGCTGACAGAGAGGCTGGATGATGAGGAGGAGATGAACGCAGAGCTGACTGCCAAGAAGAGAAAACTAGAGGACGAGTGCTCTGAGCTGAAGAAGGACATTGATGATCTGGAGCTCACCTTGGCCAAAGTGGAGAAAGAGAAGCACGCTACTGAGAACAAGGTCAGCCTGCAGCACTCTCTCAGTGTGTCTGCCTGTTGCTCTTCTGTCTGTGTGTCTGTCCCACAGTCTGCTGAGTCCCTGCTCTGTGCTAACAGGTGAAGAACCTGACTGAAGAAATGGCAGGTCTGGATGAGATCATTGCCAAGCTGACCAAGGAGAAGAAGGCTCTGCAGGAGGCTCACCAGCAAACTCTGGATGACCTGCAGAGTGAGGAGGACAAAGTGAACACGCTGACCAAAGCCAAGGCCAAGCTGGAGCAGCAAGTCGACGATGTGAGTCACACAGATTTACTTTGCATTGCTGACTACACGGGTTTTTCTTCTGGAGGTTCCTCTCAAAAACACTGGAAAGTGCAATATCTGATCTTAATGGAGATGGCTCTTGTGATTTATTTCATCAGCTTGAGGGGTCCCTGGAACAGGAGAAGAAGATAAGAATGGACCTTGAAAGAGCCAAGAGAAAGCTGGAGGGAGACTTAAAGTTGACCCAGGAGTGTGTGATGGACTTGGAGAACGACAAGCAGCAACTGGAGGAGAAGCTTAAGAAGTAAGAGTAAACACAAATCTTTTAAAACTGATTTCACTTCAAAAAGATGATTTAATATGAGTCATACTACTGTTTTTGTCAGGAAAGAGTTTGATATCAGCCACCTGAACAGCAAAATAGAGGATGAACAGGCCCTGGCAGCTCAGCTCCAGAAGAAACTGAAGGAACTTCAGGTGACTTCATGTTCTAGTTCCAGTGAGACTGTAGCTCATTGTCAAGAGCTGAAATATGAGCTTGTATTCTCCCTGTTCCAGGCTCGCATCGAGGAGCTGGAGGAGGAGCTGGAGGCTGAGAGAGCTGCCCGGGCCAAGGTGGAGAAGCAGCGGGCAGACTTGTCCCGGGAACTGGAGGAGATCAGCGAGAGGCTGGAGGAGGCTGGAGGGGCCACTTCTGCCCAGATCGAGATGAACAAGAAGAGGGAGGCTGAGTTCCAGAAGCTGCGCAGAGACCTGGAAGAGGCCACTCTGCAGCATGAGGCCACAGCCTCCACACTGAGGAAGAAACATGCTGACAGTGTGGCAGACCTTGGCGAGCAGATAGACAACCTGCAGAGGGTGAAGCAGAAGCTGGAGAAGGAGAAGAGTGAGCTCAGGCTGGAGCTGGATGATGTGGTCTCCAACATGGAGCAGATCGTCAAGACCAAGGTAAACTGGGGACTCAGCTCAATGTGGAAGAAAGTCAGTCACTTATAGGACTATTCCAGGTTTACTGGAGGCATCAATACATACATGCGAGTTCTTTTGCCTCTTTCAGACTAATTTGGAAAAGATGTGCAGGACTCTGGAAGACCAGATGAATGAGTACCGGACCAAGTCTGAAGAAAGCCAGCGTGCTATCAATGACTTTACTATGCAGAAAGCCAAGTTGCAGACTGAGAATGGTAGGCATGTTCATTGAATATTAATTTTGCAGACAGTCCTTGAAACAGTCCAGTTTCTTATCCTCTGTCATGTCATACTAGGGGAGCTGTCCAGGCAGCTGGAAGAGAAGGAGTCTCTAGTTTCCCAGCTGACTAGAGGCAAGCAGTCCTACACCCAGCAGATTGAGGACCTCAAGAGACAACTGGAAGAGGAAGTCAAGGTAATTATTTGGCTATTTTCCCCATAGAGCGTTAAAGCAGGACTCTATGCCCAGACTCTGATGTCCTCTGTGTGTTTTTGTGTCCTCAGGCGAAGAATGCGCTGGCCCACGCAACGCAGTCTGCTCGCCATGATGCAGACCTGCTGAGGGAGCAGTATGAGGAGGAGCAGGAGGCCAAGGCTGAGCTGCAGCGCAGTCTGTCCAAGGCCAATGCTGAAGTGGCTCAGTGGAGAACCAAATACGAGACTGACGCCATCCAGAGGACAGAGGAGCTGGAGGATGCAAAGTAAGGATGGGTTGAAATCCCAATATAATTACACATTGTTGTGTCAAAATAATTTTTTACATTATAAATGATAATATATTATTATGCAGGGTTTGAAAAATATTTAATTTTAGCGATCAGAGACACACTTTTAACAAAGTTGCTCCAATCCTTCCTGAATCCTGTCTCTCCCTACCTTCCTCCTTCCCAGGAAGAAGCTGGCTCAGAGGCTGCAGGATGCAGAGGAGGCCGTGGAGGCTGTAAATGCTAAATGCTCCTCCCTGGAGAAGACCAAACACCGGCTGCAAAATGAGATTGAAGATCTGATGGTGGATCTGGAGAGATCTAATGCAGCTGCTGCCGCTCTGGACAAGAAGCAGAGGAACTTTGACAAGGTACCACTGGACATGGGTCTGAGTGATCTGAGGGAGACCTCAATGAGCCTCTCTGAACCCCCTGTGTTCAATGTGCTTCCAATGGTCTGTTCTGATCCTACCAGATCCTGAGCGAGTGGAAGCAGAAGTTTGAAGAGTCACAGAGTGAGCTGGAGGGCTCCCAGAAGGAGGCCAGGTCACTCAGCACTGAGCTCTTCAAGCTGAAGAACGCTTATGAGGAGTCTCTGGAGCACCTGGAGACTCTGAAGAGGGAGAACAAGAACCTGCAAGGTGAGACGTGCTCTGTGCTCTTCACAGACATGTTGGGGGTGAATAAACCTGTGTTTCGTATCAGAATGGAATCCATAAAGATGCTGACATATCTCTTGACCTCCTGATTCCCAGAGGAAATTTCTGACCTGACCGAGCAACTTGGTGAGGGAGGCAAGACCATCCATGAACTGGAGAAAGCTAGGAAGCAGCTGGAGCAGGAGAAGAGTGAGATCCAAGCTGCTCTAGAGGAGGCAGAGGTGAGGGACTGACTCTCAATGTGGACATGTGAAAGACATTGTGTCTACACCCTGATACACCAAGTCCTTCATTATACATTCACCCAATCGATAGATGTTGCCTTAATCAGTGAATTCTGTTGTTCTTGACAGGCCTCTCTGGAGCACGAGGAAGGAAAGATCCTGAGAGCCCAGCTGGAGTTTAACCAGATCAAGGCCGATATTGAGCGCAAGCTGTCTGAGAAGGACGAGGAGATGGAGCAGGCGAAGAGGAACCACCAGAGGGTGGTGGACTCGCTGCAGACCTCCCTGGAGGCAGAGATACGTAGCAGGAATGAGGCCTTGAGAATAAAGAAGAAGATGGAGGGAGACCTCAATGAGATGGAGATCCAGCTCAGCCAGGCCAACAGGCTGGCGGCAGAAGCCCAGAAACAGCTGAAGAGCCTGCACTCCCATCTGAAGGTGACAACCTTTACTTTCATTACTGAAATTCATCTCAGATGTAAAATTTCATTTTATTCTGTAGTGTCATTTTATTCTGTAATACTAGTAAAGTAATGTCATTAATCTGAGCTCTTTCCCCCCCAGGATGCTCAGCTGCAGCTGGACGACTCCCTCCGTGTCAACGATGACCTGAAGGAGAACATCGCCATTGTGGAGAGACGCAACAACCTGCTGCAGGCGGAGCTGGAGGAGCTGCGCTCGGTGGTGGAGCAGACAGAGAGAGCCCGCAAGCTGGCGGAGCAGGAGCTGCTGGACGTCAGCGAGAGGGTGCAGCTGCTGCACTCCCAGGTACTGTCATCCTGCAGGCTCTTCCGCACAGTGTGGGCTCCAAGTGTAGAGCCTCACACTCACCCCTCTTTCCCTGTGGCAGAACAACAGCCTGATCAGCCAGAAGAAGAAGCTGGAGGCCGACACGTCCCAGCTCCAGACGGAGGTGGAGGAGGCTGTGCAGGAGTGCAGGAATGCAGAGGAGAAGGCCAAGAAGGCCATCACTGACGCTGCCATGATGGCAGAGGAGCTGAAGAAGGAGCAGGACACCAGCGCTCACCTGGAGCGCATGAAGAAGAACATGGAGCAGACCATCAAGGACCTGCAGCACCGTCTGGACGAGGCCGAGCAGATCGCCATGAAGGGCGGCAAGAAGCAAGTCCAGAAGCTGGAGGCCCGCGTGAGTGTCTGACAGTTCACACGCTGTTGTGTGGAGATGTAATCAGGATGAATTTCTAAGTTAGCCTGGTGAAATTCTGGGTACCCCTGCATATTATACCCCAGAACTCGATCACCCTTTGTTACAATATCAGTGGACCAGTAGCGGATCAGCAGTTTAACTGCAGATATATTCTATTTTTACATAGAGAGGTCTGAATTAACACAGTATGAGAGAGAAGAAGAACTCATGTTAACGTCATTAACCCTGCAGGTGAGGGAGCTGGAGAATGAGTTGGAGGCTGAGCAGAGGAAGGGCACTGACTCTGTGAAGGGTGTTCGAAAATATGAGAGACGTATCAAGGAGCTCACTTACCAGGTACCTTCTATTCTTCTGTCAGTTTCCCATTTATACCATCCTGTGCTGACGGCACCTCGGACAGCAGTATATCTGAGGCTGCGTGACCTGTGTGTCACTGTAGTGAATCTGTGTGACCTGTGTGTGACTGTACTGAATCTGTGTGGTGTCTGACTGTGATGTATCTCTGTGACCAGTGTGACACTGTACTGAATCTGTGTGGTCTCTGACTGTGCTGTATCTGTGTGTCCTGTGTGTGACTGTGCTGAATCTGTGTGGTCTCATTATATTGTATCTCTGTGACCAGTGTGACATTGTAGTGAATCTATGTGGTCTCTGACTATGCTGTATCTGTGTGTCCTCTGTGTGATTGTGCTGAACCTGTGTGGTCTCTGAGTATACTGTATCTGTGTGAACTGTGTGTGACTGTACCATATCTGTGTGATCTCTGTATCTGACTGTACTGTATGTAACTATGTTTGTCCTGTGTAACTGTTTCCTCTTTGTGTCTTTTATATGTTATTTTATTGTGCTGGATTGTGAATTTTCTGCCTGTTTTGAATCCCTCTATGTGTGGTGACAGTGCTGTGTGTCCTGAGTAACACTCATCCTGTGTCTGACTGTCCCTGTGTCTGCACAGACGGAGGAGGACCGTAAGAATATGGCCCGCCTGCAGGACCTGGTGGACAAACTGCAGCTGAAGGTGAAATCCTACAAGAGAGCTGCTGAGGAGGCTGTAAGTATCTGACAACACCATCCCCACACCGACACACAGGCCTCAGTGTTTCATCCTGAGTCTCAGGGCTGACGCCCAGCTGTGCTGCTGTGTGTCTGTCTGTGTCAGGAGGAGCAGGCCAACACCAACCTGGGCAAGTTCCGCAAGCTGCAGCACGAGCTGGATGAGGCCGAGGAGAGGGCTGACATTGCGGAGTCCCAGGTCAACAAGCTGCGCGCCAAGACCCGTGATGTGGGCTCCAAGGTCAGTGACCCCAGCGCCACTGCTCACCACTGTGCTGATCATTGTCACTTTTAAGGCCTGTCTGAGGGAATAATGAGCTGAGATGTGAAGTGAAGTCAAAAGTGAAAAGCAAAAATTGCTTGTGTATTAACTGGGAAACAGAATTGGCCACAAGTATGTTTAAAGGGTTGTCAACTGACAAAAAATAAACACTGAAAATACTTATATACCGTATACAGTAAGAAAAGCTACAATGTGCCATTCATCCATTCTAGCTCTCTGATAGTGAGCACTTCATTGATCCCAGACTCTCATCTAGATATTTCTTGAAAGACCTCAGGGTACTGGCTTCAACGGCAGGGCTGGGTAGCTTGTTCCACACTCCCACCATCCTGTGTTTAGAGTATGGCCTCCTGTTTTCAGATCTAAATGCACTTCTGTGTGGATTCCACTTGTGCCCTCTGGTTTTGGTTTAAATCTCAGTGGTTTTGCGGATTTTAAATCAGATCCCCTCCTAGTCGTCTCTGTAAAAGACTAAAAAGGTCCAGATCTCTCAGCCTATCAGTGTAGTATAGTCTCTACATATCCCAGTATCCCACTGGTACTATGGCCTTGTCTTGTACCCCACTGTGGTACACTGCAGTGCTCTGTTAGACACTGCTCTAGGCTCTGCTTCCCTGCTCACACTCCTCTGTTTCACACTGTTTGGTGCCAATGCTGCACTGTGCTCTGTCTCCGTGTTAATGTCTGAAATGTTTACCAATATTTTAGGGCCTTAGCAGAAATTAATTAATAGTCCTTTGGGATAAAACCCTTTCTTTTTCCACTATTATCCCACATTTAACTGACCTATATTGTGTTCTGAGAATGTTGAGAGTTTCGTTCTAATTTTATAATTGTGGCTTTTGATTGAGCTCTAAACTGAGGTGTGGAAATGTTTGTGAAACTTGTGATAAAACCATGTGCTAAACCTTTCTCTTTCTGCCCGTGCTCTGATTCTCCAACTCTCCCTCTCTCCCTGACAGAAAGGGCATGATGAAGAGTGAAGCTCTCAGAAGGACCTTTCTGAAAACCTCTAGTCTGCTGTGCTTTAGTCCCACTCTGCTTTCTCTCTGCCCTTCCTCTAATTCTGTAGAATAAAACTGGTTTCAAAACGATCAAGTGTGTTTAAGAACATGTATCTGTGTCATTGTACAGACACCCTAGCACTCTTCTGTAAAAAGTGAAGGTCTTCCCAGCAACTATGATCAGATCACTTTATTGGCCCTATACAATCTCTTGCATGAGGAATGTGTCTTTTCTCATACCCTAGCTTGCTCTCCATGAGACACACAGACAGGGGGAGAAGCTGGGGGTCAGAGCGCAGGGTCAGCCATTTATACAGCACCCCTGGAGCAGCTGGGGTTAAGGGCCTTGCTCAGGGGCCCAACCGAGTAGGATTCCTCTGCCAGCCACGGGATTCAAACCAGCAGCCTTCCAGCCACCAAGCCACCCCACTGTCTCTTACCATCGCCTGCCTCTTACTACTGTACGTACAGGGACAAGGTACAAGAATATATGCTGCACCAGAAAAACTGTGCTTGTAAAAAATCTCCAATTACTAAACTTACAGTACCATCCAGTTAACGTCTGTGAATCATACGTTGTTTGTGAATGTCCCAGGAGAAATTGGATAGTTCATACATGCTTGATGGACTGTGAGCCCGCTGACTGCAGTGAGCAGTGTGTTCTGCCAGGGCAGGTCTGTGGTCTGTGAAGGAACAGTAAAATACGTCTGATACAGAATTATCCTCAAAGAGGAGGGTCAGCCTGTCGATACCATTGAAGACAGACAAAAGTTTACAAAGGGTGATCACTCATACAATTTAGAATATATCTATAGCCTAGAATGATTCAAATTCTTTATGACATTGTTAGGAAACAGGCGCACAATGGAAAACGGTGTACACTCTGTCAGTATAACAGAGTAAAACTGTATTTTTGATGATGGGGTTTACATGGGTTTACATGGTAGCAGGTATTGGAGGCAAAACATGTTGTTGTAAAACATAAAACAACTGACCCTTCTAGACCATACCTCCCAACTGTACAGTACTGGGACTTTAGAATGACCCTCCAAATACAGCTGCTTCGAATTCATTTAACATTGTAAAAGGGTTCACTGCTGGAACCTGCTTTTTACTTTTACACTCGGGAACATTGCTGATCAGCACACCTGGCTTTGATGGGAAAATACTTGCATTCAAATGTCAGAAACCTTGGAACATGCTATTTATCGGCATCTCATCACATGTGTTTAGATCTTGTCTCAAATTCAGTCTCCATCCACTTTCAGGATATCCACAAATAAGAAATCAGTTAGCTGCTCTACCCTGGGGATGTAACTCTCTCTGATCTGTAGTGGCTAGGTATATCCGTTGTTTCAAATACTTCATAAGAAAGGGGTCATCTGTATATTTGGATAATACTGCAGCGTCTCCAAAATCTTTATTTCGATGCCAATCAATAGTGTATTTTGCAAAAAGTCACTGTTTACATTCATTTAAACCCCTTCCGTGGTGAGTCTGTGGTTTTATACTTATTTAGTCTTCAGACAGTCTCATGCGTATCAGTTTTCTGTAACTCAGTGTGTCTGGGATATGTGCACAAACTAAAATGTGATCCGTAGAGCTGAAACTGTAACACCCCGTGGCAGGGGATAAACACACAGCTCTGAAACCACAGCCACGATCAGGGATGACTTGATCCAGAGCTCTGCTGCCACGTTCACAGCCTGGCAGGTAGCTCGAAAGTCGTTTGAGTGGACACACAGCTGAACCACACCCAGTACACCGAACTGACCAGGACAGAGGCGCTCCGTGTGCTCTTCGTAACACTGCCGCACACACTGCGATGCCCATCACTTTAGTTGCAGTCCTACAGCAGCAAAAGCAATACAAACCTCTTACTGTGTGTGGTTATGTCTGTGGCTCACTACCGAGTGTAAGATACTCCGCTGAGTTCACCCTCTTATACCCGTTAGGATTTCATAAGCTTGGATCAAATCCCCACTCATTCTGCTTCGCTGTAAACTAAAGAAATTTAGCTCTCAACTTATCAGCACACAACCTTCCCCTGAGATCAGGAATCATTCTTGTTGCTCTTATTCGAAACCTTTCTAAGGCTAGAATGTCCTTTTTGTAGTATGGTGGTGAAAACTGATCGCAGGAATCGAAAGGAAGGTCTTACCAGTTTTTCGTAAACTACAAGAGTAAGCGGCTAACAGCAAACATCTCTTGAAAAGGAAACCCAGCTTTATCGAAAACACTATCTTCCAAATCCTCAAAAAAAGATATGTTTTCTGAAACGCACTTAGGTCTCAGTTTGGTCTTACACTTCAGCTCGGCCTCGGATGTGCAATTCTCCCGAAGTGTGTGAAGCCCGTGGAGGCGACAGGGCTGGGAGACGGGGCACACAAGCACAAGGTTGTGTTGTGGAAGGGCCCCGTACTGTGCGAATTCGGGGCCCCCCTGCTAGCCCAGAGCGGTGGTATGCACTCCTGCCACACAGGCAAGGAGACCGGGGAACAGCCCAGTGGACTCCACTGCCCTAACCCCCGTTCAACAGCTGGCTTTATCCGTGCGGATCAAGATTACACCGCCGTCCAGGGAGGGCCAAAAATAAAGGCACTTCAAGGGGTGAAGAGAGCACGGCGTGTGTCGCGAAGGATTCGCTACTCACGGGCGCTTACCCGGAGCCTGGAAAAGCTCCTCTTAATGAGTGCATTCCTGACCACCGGCGGGAAAGAAGTGCTGGCCCCGCGGGTGGCCCCGCGGCTGGCCGGAGAGGCCCTGGATGTGTTCACTGAGTCAGGAGAGGAGACGAGGAGAAGGGCCTCCGTGATCCTGTGATAATCGCACTGCGCTTCCTCTTCCCAGCACACTTCCTCTCTGATCCCCCCCCGTCAGCCCCCCGTCACTCCGGGAAAGAGCGATTTCTACCGTACCAGCGCAGTACTTCCAGATTGCAGATGGGTTACAGTGTTTAGAACGTATATTTTTACGGGTGGCAGGGTGGCGCAGTGGTTAGTGCTACTGCCTTGCAGCACTGGGGCCCTGGGTTTGCATGCTCTCCCTGTGTTTGCATGGGTTTCCTCCCACAGCCCAAAGACATGCTGGTGGGTTCATTGCCCTCTGTCCAGGGGGTACCCTGCTTTGTACTCAGTGGCCCTGCATTGGATAAAGCAGTTAGAAAATGATGAATAAAAAGAATAATGTATGTGATTTTTGTCCTTTTCTGGGTGTGGTATTTCTTGTCTCTGTTTCCGCTCGAAATAAGCAGGAAAAAAAACAGAATAAGATGAAGATAATAAAATGAGCCACATGCTGTACGTTTCAGACATCAGTGGGGACACAACAGGTTGCATGCTGGTTTTTAGGGATTCTTACACACTCAGTCGAAATGTCTCAGAGGCCAGGCAGACACGTTCTGCTTTCCCTCTGCCACCTGCACACGTCACGTGAAGATCTCGTCTTCGCTCTGTAGGGCGGATCTTTGGTCTTTGCCCTCTGACACCCCGCCTGCACTGTTTCAGGGCATGTTAATGGAAAGGCACGCCCAACATTCAAGATCCGCGGTTCTGTAATAGATTTTATTGCCGATGCGTGTCCAGACGCGCTTCACGCCTGTCAAGCCTGCCGACCGCGTGCCCCCGGCGGACAGCACCCCCGGTCAGAGGAGGGCTAGGCAGCCCCCCGAGGGCCTGTGAATCACGTGCTCTCGAGGCCCCGGCCTCAGCCTGCTCCTAATACAGATAGATAGATACTTTATTGATCCCGTGAGGGAAATTGCAGTGCAACAGCAGCTCAACACACACAACACAGCCACAGTGTAACGAATTATATACTAATAGTACAATACATACAATACAATACAAGAGTTACTCACAGTCCGGACACACAAGAGGAAACTAGAACAGAACAGTACACAGAAAATCGTATCACACATACGAATATAAATATAGATGTAACTATAGATATAAATATAAATATAAATGTATTGCACAGGTCCCTGGCATATATTGCACAAAAGTGGTTGTAAACGGGAAAAAGAAAAAGAAAAAGAAAGAGAACAGATGTAGCAGTCGATGTGTAGATGTGTTTAGTCCAGAAACAGGTCACTGTCGATGTTGCCTCTGCCAAGACGCAAGGTGGATGCGTTGTACAGTCTTATGGCAGACGGCAAGAATGACCTCCTGTAGCGCTCCCTGTCGCACCGTGGATGAATCAGTCTATTGCTGAACGTGCTCTTCATTCCTGCGAGCCTGTCATAGAGGGGATGGGAGATGTTGTCCATGATGGCCTCTAGTTTGGACATCATTCTCCTCTCAGCCACTACCTCCAGGGGGTCCAGGTCAGTCCCAATGACAGAGCTTGCTCTCCTGATGAGCTTGTTCAGCCTTTTGGAATATACTGCTCTAATCCCAGAGCCCCAGCACACCACTGCGTAGAAAATGGCACTCGCTACCACCGACTGATAGAACATGTGTAGCATCTTACTACACACATTGAAGCCTGTACCTGTCCTTACTCAGGTCAGCTCAAGAGGCCTTTCAGAGGAAGAGTCATTTCCATTACTACCAATGCAGTGTCACTAATGACCTTGCAGCGGAGCTAGTTTGGATACGGTGACGTCATCGCCCTCCCTGCGCGTAGCAGGGTCCTCAGCTGCCCGGGCTGGGGGAGGTCTCCTTTAGCTCATGCGGCTGGTTCCCTGTTGCGCTACACCGGAGACCCGGGTTCGCGCCCCAGGCGCTGCAGGACAGAACGGGTGGCGGAGGGCACGAGCCCCCGCGGAACCGCGACGGTCACATTGTCTCACATCCTGTCACTGATCTGCGGTGTCATTTAATCTCCCGTGCATTTACTGTCACGTCCCCAATCGGGGACTGAGCGTGAATTAACACCCAGGCAAAGTCAAGGGTCTCAGCTTCCAGCGGAAACCACATGCGAGCTGGTTTCATCTCTGACGTTTCCCCTCGTCTCTTTGTAGCTCCTGCCCTCGAGCATGCGCGCTGTGTGGAAGGCCCGGTGTTGGAAGTGTGATGTAGCACCGCTGAAGGCGCTGTGCGACTCTCTTGGAATCTGTGCGTTCGACTCTTTGCACATCTAACGTAAACTTCTGTTTGCAGGACTCACCTGCTGCTGCTAATCCACAACGTGAGCTGCCTGCCGGGTCCACGGAGACGGGAATTTCACAGAGTTATATTTGTCCTGGAGGACAATGCAAAGGAAACAGCAGAGCTGGGGGTAAGGAGGTTGCAGTATGGGAAGGGGGGGGCAGATTCTAACAGGTGTCACATGACAGCACCATGTGCTTGGAGTGGCTCAAAACTAGTTTGTGTCCTTGTCTCATACTTGCTGTGCTTTACACAGTTTCTTGTGACATAAAATCACAACTATGTAACTTGCTTGCTCTTGAAAATAAAACTAGATACCTGTGGGGTACGTGCAGAGGTGTGTCTCTTGTCCAGTCCCAGTGGGACAAGACTGCAGAGGGACGTGCTCTGATGCTTTTAGTCAAAGCGAGTTACGTTTGCTCAGCTGGGCTTAAAGACTGAGTGAAGGCCCTTGCCACAGGGCACAACAGAGCACCCCAACTAAGGTATGAGCCCACAGATTAGGGGTTTCCAGTTACCAGTCCAGAACTGTCTCTGTACTGGCAGCAAGCATAGCTGAAACTGTTTGAAGACAAGCCGAGTGTTGTGTGTTTATAATAGGAGTTTGGGAGGGAGGTTACATCCTAATCTTGCACTCTCCCACTCACCTACATACAGATCTTTACTTCCCTTCATGTAGCTCTCTCACATGAGAGACAGACTGCTCTGTCATGTGGCTAAAAAGAAAAAAAGAACAATTGGAGTATTGGAGTTTTTAGGGGGGTCTTTCATGGGATTTGGGTAGCCTGTCCACACGCCTAGACTGTCATTCCCTCACCTAGGTGAGTTACACTGAATATCTTTTTATCAAGAGACTATCTCGTCCCTCTGCTGCCGTTGTTAGGATCTGAAATAGACCGTGCCTGGAATTCTCTCAGAGAAGAGCATTTACCTTGAACCAGATCTGAGGAACAGTAGTGCAGCGCACAGCTGCCGAGAGAGCAATGCATGCTCCAAAAAAAAGAAAGAGGACACTCCAGATTATGGAACTTGCTTTGGTTTGCTGCAAGTGTAAACTGAAATCAGGAAATGAAAGCTTTGCACTGACTATCCTGTGTTTTAAGATTGGTTGTTTTTGCTGCCCTCATTGCCTTACATAACACAACATAATTTATTGGCCCTATACAATTTCTTGCATTAGAAATTCATCTTTTCCCAGACCCCAGCTTGCTCTCCATGAGACACACAGACAGGGGGAGAAGCTGGGGGTCAGAGCGCAGGGTCGGCCATTTATACAGCACCCCTGGAGCAGCTGGGGTGAAGGGCCTCGCTCAGGGGCCCAACAGAGTAGGATTCCCCTGCCAGCTGTGGTATTTGAACCAGCAACCTTCCAGCCACAGACGCAGATCCTGAGCCACAGAGCCACCGCTCCGCATTACCATTAGCATTAGCGCTGCGCATTTAACAATTGCCTCATACAGCATCGTCGGCCCTGGTCAAGAGGGGTGATCGGTTAGGGAGCAGGCATGAGCCAAAGCAAGAAACTAAGGCCCGTCCTGTCTCAGGTGGCCTGCGCTCTGTCCTTCACTCCATCGCCCCCCCCCCCGGCAGGCATGATATTCCTGCCAACGCCAAGCGTGGAGAAATTCGACTGCGCTGTGCCAGGAAGGAGGGAAGTGATGAAGCCAGTTCAGAGACGGGGTAAAGGCCAGGGGGAAATTTGGCCAGGACGCTGGGGTAATACCCCTACTGTTTTCAAGAAACATCCTGGGATTTTTGAATGACCACAGAAAGTCAGGAGCTCCGTTTTACATCTCATCTGAAGGATGACACTTTTCCATTGCATACCGTTCCTCAAAAGAGCACTTGGAGACCCTGGGCTGTACAGGAAAGCCAGCTGTGACCTGGAGCGGGCCGTCACACATGCGAAAAGGGACTACAGAGACTACAGAGACAGGCTTGAATCACAATGTGGGGGCATTAACACAGCGCGCCTCTGGAATGTCCTGAGGGCTATCGCTAATTATAAAGGACAAATGGGTGTTAAAACAACAGCTGCTGACCAACTAAACAACTTCTATGCGAGGTTTGAAGCTCACAACACGGCCACTTCACACAAAACGCCCAGTGAGCCTGGGGAGTTTGTGCTGCAGCTGTCTGAACAGGAGGTACGGAGAGCTTTCGGAAAGGTGAAGCCACACAAGGCTGCCGGCCCTGATGGCCTCCCCTCCTGCGTTTTAAAGGCACGCGGAGCACAGCTGGCCCCCGTCTTCACTGTAATATCTAACACGTCACTATCCCTGTCTACTGTCCCACTGTGTTTCAAGAGAACTACTATCGTGCCACAGCTTAAAGCAACCAAGGTGTCATGTCTGAATGCCTGCTGCCCGGTGACACTCACCTCAGTAGTCACGACGTGCATGGAGAAACTGGTGATGGGACACATCAACAGTATTGTCCCAGACTCCCTGGACCCCCTGCAGTTTGCTTGTAGGAATAACAGGTCAGTGGACGATGCTGTCTCACTGGCCCTTCACACCAGTCTTGACCACCTGGACAATAGGAGCACCTGTGCCAGAATGTTATTTATTGACTTAGAGCTCAGCCTTCAACACAATTGTGCCAGGTAGGCTGGTGATCAAACAAAAGAGATTATAGTGGACTTCAGGAAGCACGGAGGACGTCACACACCCATCCTCATTCACAGGGCTCCTGTTGAAACTGTCAGCACCCTCAGGTTCCACGGCCTCCAGATCTCGTGAGAGGCTGAGCTGGCCAGAGAACACTGCTGCCATCCTCACTAACGCCCACCAGCGCCTTCACTTCCTGAGACAGTTAAGGAAGTGGGGGATGAGCACGACAACACTCACCAATTGTTACCGTAATCCGATTGAGAGTGTCCTGCCCGGTGGGGTTACGGTGTGGTATGGTGGAGCCACAGTACAGGACAGAACAGCCATACAGAGGGTTGTGAGGTCTGCCCAGAAAATCACTGGGACTGAGCTACCCTCCATCGACCAGATAGATCTCGACCGCTGCCACATCCGGGCGCGATTTATACTTCGGGACCCATTTCACCCGGGCCACGATCTGTTTTCACCCCTGGGTTCTGGTAGGAGGTATCACAGTATCAGAACACTGACAAATAGATTCAGAAACAGTTTCTTCCCCCAAGCAGCCCGCATCTTAAACAGCTCATATTAGCACCTGCACTTTAAGGTACTGCACTGTTTGCACTGTCCTGTCTTGGCTGTATTATAATGTCTATTGGCTACATTTATTGTCCATGTCTGTTTGTCATTTGAGCCTATTTTTTTTTCTCTACTGTTACTGGCTACAGCTCAACGAGTAAGCATTCCAATACACAATGTATATGGCAAATAAAGAAATCCAAGTGCCAAGATTCATCATCACAGCCAGGAAGATCTATACATTTTTTGTAGCGGGGCTACATTGACATGGTATTAAACAGTCGACACAGGTAAGTTCATTTGAGACGATTAATATTTGTCATGAACAAAGGTGATGAAGATGGTGACGATGGCAGCGAGTGAGGCCCCAGGACTTGATCCCTACAGTGTCATGCAGTCCGGGTGGCATTAGTCACTACGAGTGATCTGCGGCGACTAGACACGCCTTCTTGTGCTGCCTCATCTTTATCCCTGTCCAGCTCTAAGAAGCCTAGTACAGATCACACAGGCCTTTCTGCTCTCTGCAGTAGTGGAATAAGAGACTGCAGCCTGAAAGCAAAGCCTGGATCAGGACCAGATGCCATTCGAGAGCACTCTTCTAAGCAGGACAAGCACTGGTTTTTCTTCCACACAGTCCCCCCACCCTCATGAATGTTGAAAAGACAGTATATTGAGACAGCAGACATTTACTCGAGATTTTCCCTGAGCAGTATAGCATAGCATTGTTACACGAGAGCAGGTTATCAAAGAGAGTGGGGCTTCCCATCAGACCCTCCCGCCCCCTCTGGAAAGGAAGACCAGTGGGCGTCCTCGAACGCGTTGACTCGCTCTTAGCTGATCCGCTTGACTGGGGCAGGGGCCCGGAAGTGCCCTGTCACCTTTAACTCAGACCAAAGCAATCGCTCTCAAACCACAAAACCAGATTTCTTAGAACGTCGACAGAGGAGATGGGATAAAAAAAACACACAGAAACGAGAGAGGAGTGAAGGTAAGATGCAGGAGGAGAGAGGAGTGAGAAGCACAAGAGAACACCTCCGTCCACAAACCGGGAAACCCGAGTCCATTCACGTAATCCGAGCACAAAAAAGACTGGAATCTAGGCCTCAAGTAACACTTTTTCGTAAAAAAAACCTGATTTCCTGTCCGCAGTATCCAGTCTTTTAGCTAAAAGACAAACCTCTCATTTTGTAGCGGTGCATCGTGTTGGATAGGCAGTCGATCCATTTTCTTGAGGATGTTTCAGAGGACCTATTCCCTCCTGCCCCTTTACCGTCACCTGTCGCCGTCGCCAGCTGTAGTGCAGTTTGCTCCAGTCCTCACAGATGTGTAAATAATAACGGTGAGCACTGTGGTGTAGTTGTAGCCTATTGTACATGTGCTTTCTGAGGTGTGCACCCTACTTATGACTCCATTGCCATGCTGTGCTGGAGAAACGAAGAAAACGGGCTGATTGAGAGCATTCCCCGATAACAGGGGCTGCGTTAAGCGTGAACTTTTATTGCATGGGAAGCTAGTGCTGGTTTCCAGTACTCAACAGTTCTCCTGCCTAGTTGAAAAAGGAGATGCAGCTCGTCTATTAGAAGGAATAGAATAATCCTGCGCTATAAAACGACAGCAATTATTACTATAAGGAGGTTGGCCTGTTCACTACACACAACCGAGGCCGGGAGCTTCTCCGTGTTTACTGCCCAGCATGCAGCGTACATCAGAGTGCGGAACACCCGCACGCGTCGATAAATTACAGTTGGAGCCACAGACCACAGCGATGCGAAGTCCAGAACGAACGTACCGAGAGCAGCACCCGCCCAGCTGCGCAGACACCTCCGATCCCCCCCAACACTCATCGCAACAGCAGACGCACACCACGGCTCATTTTTAAACAACGCCTTTTTTTATTATTCTTTTTTTCTCCCCTAATTACAGATGCTCATTTTTTTTGAGGGTTAAAAATCAAAAAACAAAACAAAAAAAAACAAAACAAAAAATTAAAAATTGCAAAACAGGTCTTTTTCACTGGTTGTTTTTTTTTGTCCTCGACACCCCAGTACCTCTCCGGCGCTCCCTCCCTCCCTCCCTCCCCGCCCCACACGTAACGCTGCCCCTCCCCAGTTTAAATACTGATCTCAGCCTGCCCACCCACTCCTCAGAGCCCAGTGTTTCCAATGGGGGCTGACGAGCGGTGCAGCGGCCCTGTGGTGACCCCTCTCTCCGCGCCTGCCTGTCTCTCTCTCCTATTAAAACAGCAGCTGCTATCTGGCTTGCTCTCTCTATATAAATACATGTGTGCGTGCGCGGCGCTCGGGGGCGGGGCTCAGCGCTTGTTGTTATAGTACAGCCCCCCCGGCGCGGCCCGGTGGTCACCCTGCCCCCCTCCCCCACCTCCCCACACGGAGAGGATGGGGTGAGTGTGGAGGGCGGGAGCGGAGAGAGAGAGAGACGCTGCCGACACAGTAGGAGGCGCCGCAGCCACGGGGGGAGGAGGGGTGGTCAGCCTCCACTGGTCCTGAAACCTGCAACGACAAGAAGTGGTCTAATATACAAGGGAGAGAGGGGGGGGGAGAGAGAGAACACACAGAAACAGGGAGGGCCCCACACAGCAGAGGAGGAGGAGGAGGACAGCAGAGAGAGGGAGAGAGAGAGCAGATGAAGGCAGCGGGCCTGGCCTCTGCCCCGGAGCCCCAGGGTGAACCATCCGCAGACAGGCCGAGACAGAGGGACACTACGGGCCCGAGGGGCTACGAGGCACTGCCTGTCCTGTCTACCGCCCCAGAGCAGCGCCCGCTCGGGACTCGGGGCAGGAATGAGACACACGGGGGAGGGAGATGACAGCAGCGACACAGAGGCGATGGCAACCAGTCGTCCACACACAGAGAGAGAGAGAGGGTAATATAAAAGACTCCCAGCCAGCAGCCTCAGGAAAACCACAAAACAAAACAGCTCTTCGCTACACAGATCCACAGAAACATTAAAAATAAAGAGATTCCTTTTTTTTTGTCACGGGAGTTAACGGCGGCTGTGCCCGAGTCACAGCCAGAGAGCGAGGCCAGGCTTCAGACTGTCATCTTCCCAAATCCTCTCACAACAGCTCCCCCAGCAATACCTTACCAGCGCCGCCACGTAACTCCGCACACTCTCACGCACACACCCCGACAGCGCGGGGGCACAATCGCACACGCGGGAGGCGCCCCCGGGCCTGTCTGTCTGTCCAGGGGGTACGCAGGAAGATTTTTTTTTTCTTTTGTCTTTTTTTTTCTTTTTTCTTCTGTTTTTCTTCCTCCGTGTTTTTGTGTTTTTTTATTTTTTCTTTCTCTCTTTTTTTGGGGGGCGGGGTGGGTGTTGGTTTGTGGGGTTCTAGGTGGCAGGGGGTGGGTGGGTGGAGGGGGGTCAGGGGTAATTAGTAAGGGGAATACCAGGATGTCGTTCTCCCTCGGCCCCTAGAAAAGAGAGAGAGAAACAGAGGGTGAGTTTTGGCTGTAACACTGAAATCAATTGAGGAGGGGGTGTCCAATACCCAGCAGAGGCCAGGTGCGCGAGAATTTGGCAAGGAGGGAATTTCGAGGGGGCTGGGGACGTGTGTAACAGGGTACAGATTCAATGCTTAGGCCATCTTAAAACACACATCATTCACATTTCTGACAAATTGAGGCGTTTAAATTGGAGCGACGCAGGTTTAAACTGGGACTCCAATCACGAAGTCAAGAGTAGGGTGGACCGTTTCTTTTACTTGTTACAACCTAAACTCACTCGTTCGCCTTCCTTATCAGATACCCAGCACTGGGGCCGGGCGCGTGAGAAGAGGAACTTTTTCAAACAAGTAGAAAGATCTGAAAGTGACATTCGAGGAGGGCAGAGGTTTTGAGAGCTGGAGATCGCTCAAGGCTCCTGGATCGGAGATGCTGGACTAGTCAAGTGGTCCAGGGTGATGTGGGGTGTCACAGGGGTGTAGTGTGAGAGTGCAGGTACTCTCTCTCTCTCTTTCTCTCTCTCTCTCTCAGGGAGCGCTCTTCCCAGGGCTGCTGTTGGGAGAGAACCCACCCCATCCCCACCCGCACTGGGACCAACCTGCAAACAAGAGCCGACTCCGACCCCCCACTCCCACCCCACTCGCTCTCTCACCCGGACAGACCAGCACAGACACACAGGCACAAGCCTGCAGCCACACGTCACCTCACACTGGAGCACAACCTCAGCAGCTGTCCTAGCCGAGCCCAGCTGGGGACACAGTGGATGGCATCGCGAGCAGCACCTGGGTGAAGTGTGTGTGTGTGTGTGTGTGCGAGTGTGCACAGGGAGGGCACGTGCTTGTGAGAGAGCGCAAGAGGATGCAGCCTGTGGATTCAGCTCTCTGACGGTCACTCCCGGGGAATCACCCGCAGCTCGGAACACAACAGGAATCCCGTTATTGTCTGTTTCCAGGAGAGTCTCTCACATCACTCTCCCTCTCCATCGGCACCCCGTCTCTCACACTCGCGCCAGACTCACGGCATGGTAGGAGACAGACGTGTCCCGGGACACACGGACACGCGCTTCTATAAAGCTGGCTTTGTGGCGTCAAAGCTAGCTGCTCTGTAACTGCGGGTGGAACCTCAAAGTGACTCTAACACTCCAGTGTCTGGAGAGGGCGGAGAGGAAAACGGCCCAGCCCAGGGACAGTGGCTCTCTGGCAGGCTGTGGTGAAGCCTCTCCTGCATGACTCAGGTCTGTGATCTCACCGGGGGGGGGGGGAAGAGGAGGAGGAGGAGGAGGAAGTGCGGACAGGCTTCCCCACCCTGCCCACCTCCCAGCCTCTCGGTCACAGGGTGCAGGTCAGAGGTCAGGGGCCACCGGCAGCGCTGGCCCAGAGAGGCTTCTCCCCAGCGCCACGTCACCGAGAGAGACCCGGGACCACAAACCCCACCCTACCCCCCAAGGGCCGGCTCAGCCTAGTGACATGACCCGGCCTTGAACCCGCGACACAGCCTGGGTCACAGGTCTCCACCTGCGCTCGGGCCGAGTCTCGTGCGACTCCCCTGCACTGTGGAAGTTAATCCAGCCTGGGGCTCCTCCCACACTCGAACTGCCCACAGGGCGCCTCTCGCCCTGCTGCACGCCCCTCGGGACTGGGCTCCAGACAGCTCGCGCGAGACTTTCCAAAACCGTGCGTGCAGAAGGGCCGTCGTGGCCGCCCGCCCGGGGTCTCCGAGCGCACCCGGCGCCGGAAGCGTACCTGAAGGCCCGGCCTCGTCCTCTGGGAGGGGTGTATCCACTGTAGTATCGGGAGCGGGACGTCGAGAAGTTCCCTCGCGAGCGGAAGCGGGCTCTGGGGAAGCCGCGGTCTGTGGTGCTGATCCCTGGCCGGTTTGTGCGCTTGGCTCCCACCTGCACAGCAACACGCGCACAGTGAGACAGTCGCCATGGCAACACGCGCTCGCCACAGGACAACCGCCGCCATGGCGACGGGCGAGACACTTTGAGACCTCGCAGTCACATCCCATCTCAAGACTCACTTTTAAAGCTCAGCTCTTCATTCTGGTAAACTTGCCGTTTTAATCTTTACTCATGATTGTTTTACTGTATAGCGCCTTGAGATGATGTAACACAGAGAGCTCTACATAAAACATGTCACTGCTCCCTCATGACGGTGCTGCTATCCCTGGTCCTGGAGGGGCCCAGTAAGTCAGAGACTTCCAGCAACACAGGGCAAAATCATCCTGACAATTCAATCAAGCCTCTCAGCTTCATCACAGACCTGGAAAACAGACTTTAGCCCCAGTAAAGAGGACCTCAGGCCTCTGGACCTGCTCGTACACTGATCTGCAGCAGCACATTAGACACCAGTCCTCACAAGCCCCTCAGTGACCCCTGCCACCCAGCGCACACGGACAGACGGCACCCACGCACCTTTATCTGCCTCCCTCTGAACAGAGACTCGTCCAGGGCCATGGCCGTCCGCACGGACTCCTTGTCTGCAAACTCGATGTAGGCAAACCTGCGCGGGACACCAGTCATTAACGCACGGCGCTTACCAGTGGCACCGGGCCTCACTTCTGCCACGGCCCGCGAGCACCCAGAAGCCCAGCCCGTCAACCCGCTCCTGAAGCCCGTCTGAGCGCGCTGGAGTCGAAGCTCTTCACGGCTAGTCGGGGCCACAGCCGGGCCCCGCGGCCGCCGCCCAAGAAAGAGCCCCACGCTCACTCGCGGCAGAACCAGATGACATCGGGGCGCCGAGACCGTCAGCGGCCGCTCGGGGCTCAAAAGAGCGTCAGCTGGGTCCCGGGGCGCCCGTATCCCCCCCACCAAGGGGCCCGCGCGCTGCAGTAACACTCAGACAGCTCTGCTTACCCTTTGGGGTGTCCGGTGAACTTGTCGCACAGGATGGTGACTCTGTTGACGGAGCCACAGCCGTGGAAATGGGCCTCCAGCTCCTCCGCCGTGGCGCCGTAGTCCACCTGCGAGACAGAAGGGCACGGCTGAGGCCAAGGCGGGTTTCTGGGCCCCGGCCTCGCGGGACCTTACAGCCACTCCTGCGCCTCACAGTCGTTTACAGGGGAGCTGGGAAAGAGGCTGAACGACATCTGTGAACGCTAACTAGGATTCAATGGGAAATTCATTTTCCTGTAGGACCTACAGCTAAAGGGGAAAAAAAACAAACTTCTGAACAGCCCAGCTGGGACACACCGATGGACTCGCACCAAAACAGGCCTACACTCTTCTCCAGCTCGCGATACCTGGACAACATCCTGGGATCAATCAACTACTACCAGCCGTGAGCCCTGTGTTGAGCTCCGAGCAGGTGCTCCGTGTCGAGCAGCGAGCCCTGTGTTGAGCTCCGAGCAGGTGCTCCGTGTCGAGCGGCGAGCCCTGTGTTGAGCTCCGAGCAGGTGCTCCGTGTCGAGCGGCGAGCCCTGTGTTGAGCTCCGAGCAGGTGCTCCGTGTCGAGCGGCGAGCCCTGTGTTGAGCTCCGAGCAGGTGCTCCGTGTCGAGCGGCGAGCCCTGTGTTGAGCTCCGAGCAGGTGCTCCGTGTCGAGCAGCGTGCCCTGTGTTCAGCACCGAGCAGGTGCTCCGTGTCGAGCAGCGAGCCCTGTGTTGAGCTCCGAGCAGCTGCTCGGTGTCGAGCAGCGAGCCCTGTGTTGAGCTCCGAGCAGCTGCTCGGTGTCGAGCAGCGAGCCCTGTGTTGAGCTCCGAGCAGGTGCTCCGTGTCGAGCAGCGAGCCCTGTGTTGAGCAGCGAGCCCTGTATCAAGCAACGAGCCCTGTGTTGAGCTCCGAGCAGGTGCTCCGTGTCGAGCAGCGAGCCCTGTGTTGAGCAGCGAGCAGGTGCTCCGTGTCGAGCAGCGAGCCCTGTGTTGAGCTCCGAGCAGGTGCTCCGTGTCGAGCGGCGAGCCCTGTGTTGAGCTCCGAGCAGGTGCTCCGTGTCGAGCGGCGAGCCCTGTGTTGAGCTCCGAGCAGGTGCTCCGTGTCGAGCGGCGAGCCCTGTGTTGAGCTCCGAGCAGGTGCTCCGTGTCGAGCAGCGAGCCCTGTGTTGAGCTCCGAGCAGGTGCTCCGTGTCGAGCAGCGAGCCCTGTGTTGAGCAGCGAGCAGGTGCTCCGTGTCGAGCAGCGAGCCCTGTGTCGAGCAGCGAGCCCTGTGTCGAGCAGCGAGCCCTGTGTCGAGCAGCGAGCAGGTGCTCCGTGTCAGGAGGCATTACTGTAATAGATTCCCGAAGCCCAGAGGAGAGCGCAAGACTCACGTTTCCCACGTAGATCGACCGGCCGTCAGCCTCCATCTTCTCCTCGATGGACATGATGACGGGACCCGCTGGGGACAGAGGGGGAGCAGACGTCAGCGCCAACACAGTCCCACACCCTTGCCTGAGGAAACGGCCTGCATTTCCACTGTGGGTCAAAGAGCCACGGCAGCGCTCTCCTGACGCCGACACCAGCGCGTCACTGACGCGATAACAATGCCATCAGGCTGTGGGGACTGTGGGACAAGGGGCTGACTGTGAGGCCCTGAGCATGCATGCACACAGAGAACCTAGGGGACTCGTCTTCACTTGGACAGAGCCCTCCCTGACTGAACACAAATATAAGTCCCATGCCGGGAACGTACAGACACACAAAAACCGAAATTGCCCCCAGCTGCAAGGACACCAATACAACAATAGCCTTTTACCCGAGCAGCTCTGAGCTATCCCAGCGCCCCCAGCGCAGGCGTTACTGCTCAGGCACAGCTCCATCCTTCCTGGGACCACAACCCATTTCCTCGCCGCGCTGCGCCCCTCGCTGGTTCAGGAACCGGGGGCTTGACTTGACCCCCAACCTCACACAGAGCAAGTGGGGCGCACCGGAGCACCCCCCATCCCTCATCTCACCTGGCGGGGGGCTGAGGTTCATCTGTTTCTCCACCTCGTTCTGCAGCTCCTTCAGCTTCTCGGCTTCCTCCTCCATCTCTCGGACCCGCGCTTTGATCGCCTCCAGCTCCTGAAACACAGGGACGCGCGGAGGTCAGCCCCGTGCCCCCCGGGGGCCGCCGCTCGGAAGACCGGGCGGCTCCCGACGGGCCCCGCTGCCACGCTCTTCAGGGCCCGGAGCTGCAAGCAGGTCAGATGCCAAGAGCCAGGGCAAACGCACCCGCACGCCTCCCGCCGGAGCGCAGGGCTCACTTAACGACCTCCGCCGGCGCCGACGGGCGGGGGCAGCCTGTCCGGACCCTCCCCACTCATCCAGCTGTGCCCCGAGAGAAGTCAGGGTATCGGCTTCAACAACATGGCCGAGCAGCCTGTTACACTCTCCCGCCACCCTCTGTGTAAAGAGGAGCCTCCTGTCCTGGCCGGAGAAGCTCACCCAGCTGTGTCCGGAGAGAAGCCAGAGTATCGGCTTCAACAACATGGCTGGGCAGCTTGTTCCCCACCCCCACCACCCTCTGTGTAAAGAAGAGCCTCCTGTCCTGACTGGAGGGTCTCACCCAGCTGTGTCTGGAGAGAAGCCAGGGCATCGGCTTCAACACCACGTCCGCTTGTTCCACACCCCCACCACCCTTCGTGTCAGAACCGCCTCGCCAGTGCCAGCTTATGGGACGGGCTTTCGCCGCGGTGCTGGAGCCGGTCTCACTGGGGAAGGGCGCTCTCTCCCCTGCAGCCTGTCAGCTCAGCCCCGGGCGGCCTGAACCGGCACCACTCCTCTCGCCCTTCCCGAGTCTCTGGCACCCAGGGGACACGGGGCGACCCCCACCAGCTGCACTGCGCTGCAGCCGCCTCTGCGACACGGCACGCTTCTGTCGCATCCCTCCCGGAGACGGGTCACCCCAGCCCGGGTCGGCCCGAGCCGCGATCACACGCCCACCCGCTCTCCACTCACCTGCCTCCGCGCTGCGGTACCCAAGCGTCCGGCTCGCAATCACAGGCAGCAGCCCGAGCTTACATAAGCACGGGGTTTGGGAAAAATAAACCCCAACAACCCGGGACGATGGCCACCCCCCAGCCCGCCTGCACCCCAGAGAGACCCCCGGTCCCCCCCCAGCCCAGCCCCCGTGGAGCAAGCTGCACCCCTGCGACCGCTCGGACCCGGACACCCCGAGCCCGACCCCTCTCCGCTGCGCATCGCTCTCCTCCCCGAACCAACCCCGCAACAGCACGACCGAGCCGGTCTCGTCGACCTCACGGCTCCGGGCTGGGCGGCGGGAGAAGATTACCGTGTGCGCCCCTCTGCAGCGAGACACTGCGGCTGCGGCGGCTGCTAATGGCGGCCTGTCCTCTCCCTCACCGCCTTCCAGACCCCTCGCATCCTGCGACGGAGCCTCGCTATAGCGCAGGGAAACTGGCGCCACTGCGGCGCCAAGATGGACACCGACGCCACGCTGCGGAGGGCCGCCGCCAGAGCCAACATGGCGGCTGGGGCGAGCCCAGTTTCACACGCGCGCGCCGCAGCCCCCCACTTCGCGGATCGGGACACGCAGAGCGAGGACGACCCCCCTCAAAAAAAAAAGAAAAAAGATGCCCCCCGCTCACGGGGCATCCTACACCGCCGGACCGGCTCGGCGTGCCGGCTCGCACCGCGAGGCAGGAATACCAGCGGTCCACCCCTCCAGCTCTGTGGCGGCTGGGATGGGGGGGGTCCCCCAAAACACAAAGCGTCACCCTTCACCCCTCCATCCAGCGCCCCGGGGCCGGCGGCAGGAGGGGGGCCTGGATCTGCTCGCCCCTGGCACCCCCCGCCGACCCGCGGCTGCGCAGCTGGACCGGACCGGCTGGACCCGACGCCGAGGCCGGGGGGCCGCCGGTCCCGCTCGAGCGGTCGCGGGAGAAGTGGGGGGTCCCGACCCGGGTCAGGAGCCCCGCACACGCGCGGCGCCCACGGCCGAGGCCGCCCGCCCTCACGCGCTCACACACACACACGCCGGACCCCGCAACCTCACCGGGTCCTCAATGGCGGCTTCGCCCTCCTCCAGACCCGGCTCTTCGTCCCCTGCGGCTGAATCCTCCAGCTCCGGGTGCCCGGGGTCCGAGTCCAGCAGCGACTCCTCCGTCAGGCCGTTGCCGTACTCCGCCATGCCGCCGCCCGTGTGTGCCGCCGACCAGGCCCGGCCGCGCCGCGCGAATCGAGAGGGGGAGCGAGGCGACAGAAAAAGGGGGCTCTTTCGAGGACCCCCCCCGAGCTGATTCGGGCTGGCCTTGTGGCGACTCCGCTGGGCTCCCTCGGCGCCGCTGCCCCGGAACACTTCGATCCTTAGACTGGAAAATAAATAAATGTTTTTATTTTCAATTCTCCACTCGAGCGCCGCGTCTCCTCCAAACCGAAATGGAACCGTGGGGCGGGGCTTCACCTCACTGCGGTCGCCAACTCCACACCCGATTAGTCGCCGCGTCCGCCTCGGCACCGCCCTCCAGGCCTGTCCGGCTCTCTGATTGGCTTTCAGTCAGGTCATTTTCTAAAATCACGGCTAGGATGGCTTTCCTACCTCTTTCCTGATTGGATAGGGGAAACGTCCTTCATCTAAAGCCCAGCCTCTGCTACGAGCGTGATTGGCCGAAATATGCGTCGTTTATGACAGAGAGTCTCCGTCTAGTCGCTCTATTTTTGAACCGGTCTGCCCATGTCTGATTTTACACACATCTACCGGCATCAGAAAGCTGCTTATTCCTGAATAAGGTTCGCCGCGACCCGGGGACAGCCCGAACGGCTAGCGCTCAAGGACAGGGATGAGCTCAACAGGGCGCCAGTTCTAAGTAGCAAACCCCTCTACAGACACTGTTTAGAGACACCGGTGACCTTAACCTGTATGTCGTTGGGGAAACGGAAATACACAGCAGGGACACAGGGAACATGCAGACTCCACACAGAAGGAGCTAGTTAGGACTCGAACCCAGGACCCAAGAGCTGTTTTACTGGTGTGGTGACTGGAGGGCATTATTCAGCTTCGCTGTAAGGTCATTCATTTTATTTTATTAGACCTCTGTGGTCCCCGGCTCACCCCTGTCGCCCAGCTATTCTCCTCAGGCACGACACTGACCTGGAGGAGCAGCTGCAGAGCCCCCACTTCAGGTCCTGGAATGACGGCGCACACTGCTGAGGCTTGTTGCCCACACAGGATCACAAGTGCGGCACAGGGTGGGGAGGACTCCTCGTCACAGGAGCCCTGCAGCTGCGTGTAATAATAATAATAATAATAATTGCTTCCACTTCTATAGCGCTTTTCTGGACACTCCACTCAAAGCGCTTTTCAGGTAATGGGGATCCCCTCCACCCCCACCAGTGTGCAGCCCCACCTGGATGATGCGACATCAGCCATAGTGCGCCAGAACGCTCCCCACACACCGGGTATCAGTGGGGAGGAGAGCAGAGTGATGAAGCCAATTCATAGATGGGGATTATTAGGAGGCCATGACTGGTAAAGGCCAGGGGGAATTTGGCCAGGATGCTGGGGTTACACCCCTACTCTTTTCGAGAAACGCCCTGGGATTTTTAATGACCACAGAGAGTCAGGACCTTGGTTTTACGTCTCATCCGAAGGACGGCGCCTGTTTACAGTATAGTGTCCCCGTCACTATACTGGAGCATTAGGACCCACACAGACTGCAGGGTGAGCGCCCCCTGCTGGCCCCACTAACACCTCTTCCAGCAGCAGCCTTAGTTTGTCCCAGGAGGTCTCTCATCCAGGTACTGACCAGGCCCACACCTGCTGAGCTTCAGTGGGCTGACAGTTGTGAGTGGCAACCCATTCGTATGAGAGGGAGCTTAAAGAGAGACAAAGAAGTTCTGGTGTACCCCGTTAAGTGACCTCTTCCCAGCTAAAGAAATCACTGAAGTTCAAGTTTATTGGCATTAGACTCACACACGGGTATATGTTGTAACACAATGCTATTTAACTAGCTCTCAGACGGTAAGTAGAGCAAAAAACAACATCACCATTGTGAAAGAAAAGAAAGACAGAGACAACGGGCAAAACAACAACAGGCAATGTGCAAAACAACACCCTGACTCAGAGTGAATACTTGACAAGGAGACCAAGGAGTTAAAAACACCAGAAGACGTACAAATTAGAGGAAATCACTTGGCACCTCACCTGTTTGGTAGTTGGAAGTTAAAAGGTCTCAGGATCCCACCCAGCTGTGTCTGGAGAGAAGCCAGGTATCGGCTTCAACAACATGGCTGGGTAGTGTTGGCCCTGGATGTGGTTCTGGCTGGTTCTGACTGGAACCACTGACTGGTTCCACACTCCCACCACCCTTTGTGTGAAGTAGTGCTTCCTCTTCTCAGTGCTAAAGGCTCTTCCTCTTAGCAAGCTCTTGACAGGTGGTGAGACGCTTCTGTTCTAGAGATCATTGGTTTGCTCTGGTACTGCATTCACCCAGGACTGTGTGGATTACTGACACTAGAAGATCAGATAAGATAAGATCTCTTTATTGGTCATATACAATTGTGACCGTCGCAGTTCCGCGCGGGCTCGTGCCCCCCGCCACCTGTTCCGTCCCGCAGCACCTGGGGTGCGAACCCGGAATTAGGGATTAGGATTAGGATTAGGAAATCATCTTTTCCCAGACCCCAGCTTGCTCTCCATGAGACACACAGACAGGGAGAGAAGCTGGGGGTCAGAGCGCAGGGTCAGCCATTTATACAGCATCCCTGGAGCAGCTGGGGTTAAGGGCCTTGCCAATGGAATAGGATTCCTCTGCCGGCCGCGGGATTCGAACCGGCAACCTTCCAGCCACAGGTGCAGATCCTGTGCCACAGAGCCACCACTCCGCCCAGAGCAGACAATACTGAGATCTGTTGGTTTTGCAGCTCAGGTCTTTATGATCTTGGCTCCACGAGTGTCGTGTCTTATGAGCAGGAGGTTCATTTCCGCAGCGATGTAAACAGTGTGCAATCTGAGCGTCATTTGGTTTGTCACATCAAATCACGTACAATCATCAATCGAAATGACATCTGGAAAGTTAACTTGAGGCTTTATTACCATAGATGCCCAACATACCCGATGTTTACATCTCATGGGAGGTATAAAAATGTGTGTAACGTCCAGGGACAATATTCCCTGATGTTCCTACATCGCTAGCTCGGAGGTTCTCAATTACTAACCAGCAGAGGCCGAGAAACACGGGTGACTACAAGTCCCACAATGCAACACCCACGACACCCCGTTTACTGCGCATGCGCTTGGCTGAGGACGCAGATTGAGGAAACAGCGTTGGCGCGTAAACACATTGTTTTTGTTAGGGGGGGGAAGAAAAACTCTTGAGCACACGTTTCTTTACGTTACTGTACTACTCTGAATAAAATAATCACGGTACCTTTAGAAGTATTTCTCCAGACGCTTTCGTCGCCCTCTCCAATGTCTTCGAACAGCTATTAGTATCTGTTTCCGGGTAAAACCCGCCCCTCCTTCCGCCTTCAGGGTGCAATATGGCGGCGTCCGTGGTCGACTGCGTGAGTGAGCTTTTTTATAGTGTTCTTTTCAGAGGAAGCAGATCAGAGCTGAATAGGTGAATGTGTGTGCAGACTTTTGAATACAGGCTGTATTGTTTCACGATACAGAGACGTTCTTCGGGTACCTCGCTGCGTGCCCGGCGTCCTTACCTGGACAAGTATCCTTGTGTGAAATCGATGCCTTTAACTTATTACTTGGAATTGGCGACGCGACCTTCTGAACAGAGTAGTTTGATGGGGCAGTGGTTTATCGCGGTGCTTCTTGCGATCCCACGTGTGGCGATACCCTAGTGCCCACACGCGTTCACTTCTCGCTATGCAGACAGTGATACTGGAGTCTGTTTCCCGCTGGGAGAAGACTAGCTCATTATCCATGTGGCACATTACCCGGCTGGGTTAACTCGTGAAGAGCTGAGCTGGAATGAGAAATTGCAGACTCAACCACTCTACAGGACTCAATACAGTGTCTCACTGGAGTGTCCAGTCAGGGTGTCTGTATTAACCCCTCTCTCTCAGTGCAGTGTTAATGTACTGGAGTGTCCAGTCAGTGTGTCTGTATGAACCCCTCTCTCTCAGCGCAGTGTTAATGTACTGGAGTGTCCAGTCAGTCAGTGTGTCTGTATGAACCCCTCTCTCTCAGTGCAGTGTTAATGTACTGGAGTGTCCAGTCAGTGTGTCTGTATGAACCCCTCTCTCTCAGTGCAGTGTTAATGTACTGGAGTGTCCAGTCAGTCAGTGTGTCTGTATGAATCCCTCTCTCTCAGTGCAGTGTTAATGTACTGGAGTGTCCAGTCAGTGTGTCTGTATTAACCCCTCTCTCTCTGACAGGATTTGGTGGACACAGACCTGCCCGGTGCAGTCACTCTGTTGAACACTCTGACTGAGCAGGTGAGTGCTGGTTGTATCAGTACCTGCTCTTCCTCTGTGCTGCCCCTTCTCTTGATCAGCGTCAAGTGTCCCTTAGCAATGATATCTTACTACACAAGAGCTGTGAAGCGAAAGTTTGCTTCCCATGGAGTTACAATAAACCTTGGGAGTAGAGAGGGAATTCGATGTGAGATATTGCAGGAATCCGTTCACTTCTGGTGTCTGGCTATGGGTAATCTGCCGCCCCTGCTCTGCTGAGCGTGATGGACTGTTCTCTGTTTGTATGCCAGGTTGCTGCGGTTACCAGCCACGTCCAGGGTTTGATAAAGAGGGTCCGGGATGGGATGTACCAAACAGACAAGGTAAGGAGGGGAGGGGGGTTAGAGGTGTGCTTTGGAGAAAATTGGGAAGAAAAACAGGTTTTAGGCATGTCCTCCCTATGGAAAGGAACAAGTAAAGGTTTATTCCACACAAGGTTTCGGCTGGGGAGTCTTCTTCAGGTGTCATGTTCTCACTATGTAGAGCGAAGGTATATTTGAGATGTAACATGGGTTTAATCCTCACAAAAGAGCCCATTGTACCCAGTTCTACTGACACAGTGGGAAGAGTACACATGCAAGTGTGCAAATAAAAAATAATGTGCACATCATTTAGAGCGGACTAGAATGTACAGTCTGTGTGTCTGCATTAACCCCCCTCTCTGTCCCTCAGGGGCTCAGTTTCCTGGACCTCCGGTACCACCTCCTCCTGTTTTACCTGCAGGATGTGACCCACCTAATCAGCTCCAAGACAGAGGGCCGGAGTCTGAGGGATAACAGCGCCATCCACAGGCTGCTCGCTGTCAGGACGGTAAAGCGCCCTTTTCTCCCTCTTGCTGTTTCTCTTGTCTCCTCTTCCTGCTGGAGGTCCTGAGCTCAGGGGTCAGGAGGGTGGTGGGAAGGCTCCTGTTGAGTCCTGATCCAACAGAACCACAGGCTGGAGTGGGGAACGGGCCCTGTAGCCTGGAGGGGACTGACTGACTCCGTGAATGTCTCTCTCCGTGTCTCAGGTGCTGGAGAAGATGCGCCCGATTGATCAGAAGCTGAGGTATCAGATTGACAAGCTGGTTCGCACTGCAGTGACAGGCAGCCTGGGTGAGTGCTCTCTGTGGTTCTGCCTCTTTCTGTACCATGATCTTTCCTCTCTGTTTGCTCTCTACCCAGTGTGTCTCTCTGTCCCTGGATTTCTCCCTCTCCCCCTGCCCTGCTGTTCGCAGTAACAGGTCTGTTTGTTTGATCATCAGGAGAAAATGACCCTCTGCAGTTGCGTCCAAGACCAGAGAATCTCATCAGCAAGGTATTGACCTATATCTCAGTGTCCAGTCAGTGTGTCTGTATGAACCCCTCTCTCTCAGTGCAGTGTTAATGTACTGGAGTGTCCAGTCAGTGTGTCTGTATGAACCCCTCTCTCTCAGTGCAGTGTTAATGTACTGGAGTGTCCAGTCAGTCAGTGTGTCTGTATGAACCCCTCTCTCTCAGTGCAGTGTTAATGTACTGGAGTGTCCAGTCAGTCAGTGTGTCTGTATGAACCCCTCTCTCTCAGTGCAGTGTTAATGTACTGGAGTGTCCAGTCAGTCAGTGTGTCTGTATGAACCCCTCTCTCTCAGTGCAGTGTTAATGTACTGGAGTGTCCAGTCAGTCAGTGTGTCTGTATTAACCCCTCTCTCTCAGTGCAGGTTAATGTACTGGAGTGTCCAGTCAGTCAGAGTGTCTGTATTAACACCTTAATTCTCACAGCTGAGTGAGTCTGAGGTCTCTGAAGATGAAGAAGAGAGACCAGAGGGTTCTGCAGAGCGAGAGCTGTCAGGTGTTGGTAGGAAGTACATCCCTCCGAAGATCGCACCAGTCCATTATGGTAAGTGCGTCTTTATTCTAGTTCTGGACAAATGCTGCGGTGATATAAAAGAAGCCTATTCTGCCAAAGCCAAACCACCTCTGTCTAACTCTGGTCTCAATACGGTTCACCTCATCCCCACTTACTGGACAGTTCTCAAGAGCAGCAGACCTGTCACTAAAACTGTACATGTGTGGACTGATGGTAATATTGAGATGCTTAGAGGGTGTTTCCTTTGCACAGACTGGGAGATATTTCATAGCCTGGAGGTTAATGAAGCAACAGATGCTGTTCCAGACTACATTAAGTTCTGTGCGGACAGTGTCATGCCCAAGAAAAGCATAACCGTGTACCCAAACAATAAACTATATATAACTAAGGATGTGATAGACTGCATCAACCGCAAAAGACTTGCTTTTAAAAACCGGGATCAAGTGCAACTGAAATTACTGCAAAAAGAGCTGAAACTAAAACTCAGGAATGCAAGACATCACCACAAGGAGACAATGGAGAGGGACTTTGAAACAGTGAACTCCAGGAGGCTGTGGCAAACAATGACAACAGTCACAAATGTGAATTCCTCAAGAAACAGCTTCCATGCAGTGGATGAGCTGGCTAAAGCAAACGAGCTGAACGACTTCTATCTGAGGTTTGAGACGCAGGAAGTCTCTGGTGCATGTGACAGTATATTAGATAATATCACAGCTGACAGTAGTGCTGGTAGGCTTGTAATAAGTCTGTGGACGACCACACAGTCTTTCAGGCACATATGTGCGAAAAAGGCAACAGGGCCCGATGGCATCACTGCCTCTCTTTTAAAAAAACTGCGCTGAGGAGTTAACACCAGCATGGTGCCCCATCTTTCAGAAGTCTGTTGACAATAATTGTGCCAATACCCAAAAAGCCCTGTCCCTCAGATAACAATGATTACGGGCCGGTAATACTGACGTCTGTTGTGATGAAATGCTTTGAGAGGATTATGGTATCTATGCTGTGCTCAGAAGTGAACACTGGAGTGTCCAGTCAGTGTGTCTGTATGAACCCCTCTCTCTCAGTGCAGTGTTAATGTACTGGAGTGTCCAGTCAGTGTGTCTGTATGAACCCCTCTCTCTCAGTGCAGTGTTAATGTACTGGAGTGTCCAGTCAGTGTGTCTGTATGAACCCCTCTCTCTCAGTGCAGTGTTAATGTACTGGAGTGTCCAGTCAGTGTGTCTGTATGAACCCCTCTCTCTCAGTGCAGTGTTAATGTACTGGAGTGTCCAGTCAGTCAGTGTGTCTGTATGAACCCCTCTCTCTCAGTGCAGTGTTAATGTACTGGAGTGTCCAGTCAGTCAGTGTGTCTGTATGAACCCCTCTCTCTCAGTGCAGTGTTAATGTACTGGAGTGTCCAGTCAGTGTGTCTGTATGAACCCCTCTCTCTCAGTGCAGTGTTAATGTACTGGAGTGTCCAGTCAGTCAGTGTGTCTGTATGAACCCCTCTCTCTCAGTGCAGTGTTAATGTACTGGAGTGTCCAGTCAGTCGGTGTGTCTGTATTAACCCCCCTCTCTCTCTCTCTCAGATGGGGATCTGACAGAGGCAGATAAGCAGAAAGGAGCAGCTGAGCGGTTGAAGCGCGTGGCCCTCAGGAGTTCTGTGATCCAGGAGCTCCGGGAGCAGTATTCCAGTGCTCCTGAGGAAATCCGGGAACGAAGAGACTTCCAGACAGACAGACAGCTGAGGGAGGAGCAGCACAGGTATAATACTTTCGTGAGAATGTGAGAAATTCTAAGAGACACTTGGAGTTGCTGTTCATTCTTGTTCTAAACCTTTAATTTGATCATTGGACAATTTGATTTGGAAACTATATTACAAAAATTGTGCATCCCAATGTGGGATCTCTTCCACAGTCAGTGTGTCTGTATGAACCCCTCTCTCTCAGTGCAGTGTTAATGTACTGGAGTGTCCAGTCAGTGTGTCTGTAATAACCCCTCTCTCTCTCAGGCGGGAGTATGAAGAGTCCATGATGGTGCGTCTGAACGTATCACGAAAGGACCGTGTCTCAAAGAAGAGGAGCATGATGGGAATGTCAGCACAGCTGAACTCGATCACTCATTTTGGTGACATCAGCGCACTGACCGGTGAAGCACAGGTGAGACACAAGCCGTTATACCTCAAAGTAGAATCTGGGGGTGTCCAGTCAGTGCGTCTGTCTAAACCCCGTCTTTCTTTCAGGGCCTGGGGAATCCTCGCCCAAAGAAGAAAAAGAGGCTGCTGAAGAAAAAGAACAATAGAGGTGACTAAAATGTGACTGTTTGTCTCTGTATGTGCGCTCAGTCTCCAATGCGGGTAGACGTTCTGCCCCGTTTCCTCCAGCCACTCTCACGAGCAGCTCCTCTGCCGTGAGCCGACCTGCTTTCCCATCTTCCTGAGCAGCTCGGATTCCTATGCAAGTAACTAGGGGGTGTTAAGAAATTTGGCAAAACCCACTCGATCAGGACCTTACACCTGCTTGTCTAGCAGTCAAGCTTCTTCATTTTCAAAGGCCGACTGACAAAAGACATGTTATTGTTTATCAACAGCTGGTTAACCGTCTGTACCCGGGCTTCAGGCTTTTACTGACAAACAATACCTAACAATCAAAGTGATTCCCAAAACGAACAGTCATGTCTTTAAATTCAAGTAGGTAGCTGGGTCAAGGAACAAGAAAAGTAGTGAGATTCAGCCACTGAAGTCTCTTGATGACCAGATATTGGTAGTGTTGTATTGAAAGACAATTTCAGCGACGGACAGAGAAATCTGTTCATAAGGACAGTCATGGAGGAGATTCAGGTCATCCAGTGTGTTTGGTCGTTAGTAGCTAATTAATCCAAGGGTCTCATCCAGCTGTTTCTCGAGGTAATGCAGGGTATTGACTTCCACAGCGTGGCTGGACAGCTTGTTCCACTCTCCCGCCACCCTTTGTGTAAAGAAGCACCTAATCGTTTGCAATGCACCATGAAGGCTGCTTTCTGAGCTAAATCGTAACCATTTGCAATGGGACTGGCGTCCGTCTAGCCTGCGTGCCTGACCGCTCTCTTGTGCCCCGCTGTCAGGTTTCCGACGGCACCGGTAGGACGGGGAAGCTGCCAGTCTGAAGAGCCTGTCCCGGGAGCGAGGCGGTGGGAATACTGGGCCGTGCCCGAGTGTTTCTCGCGCCCAGACGGGGGTTGAAGTTTCTTTGGGCGCTTGATCGAGGTTCCCCGTTAGTCTGAAGCTGGGGTTCGACGTTAAGAGACCCCCCGTGACCGATGGACATCGCCAGCTTTGCTCTGAAAGGGAACTTCGTCGGGGCTCTTTGGAAATGGGGGGGGGACCTCAAGTCCTTCTTTTGACACCTGTCTGTCACCCCAATATGTCATCGCTTAGATCACTTTTCCAGCACGAAAGGTGATGTAATTGATGGGAAGATTATTTGGAATACAGGGTGGGATGTGCAGGATGATCCTTCCCCGCTGTCCTGACAACAGCAGCATGGGATTTGTCGACACCTGGTCTGAGTGCTTTTCTCTGTGACGCCGTGTTTTGACTGCACCTGTTGCAGGATCCGGTTGTTGAAAAGAAATGTTGGTTCCTGTGAAAGTGCTTTTTATTTAGAAACTCCAGCGTGCATCCTAGCTGTTGAGAGGCAGTGTTAGGTACAGATGTTTATCCCTCATGAACAGACAAGTGGACTGTGCAAGAATTGGAATTTTTAATAAATGAAATTGTCTACTTGGTTGTTTTTGTCTTGACTGGTAGGAGTGTGTCTGCCTGCTGTTGTGTGCACGTTGGAACTGAAATTTTCAAATCAACGCCTCTCCAATATTTGCGTGGCTAGCAGGCACTGATATAACTACACTAGCAATGTGTTTGGAAGTTTAGAGAGTTTTTAGTTGCTATGATGCAGATATAACACAAGTATTAAACTGATTTTGAAATTAGTTCTCAACATATATTTATCAGTATAGGCATATACAGCAAATACACAGTATATTTTCCAAATAGTGGGTACCTTCAAGAGCAGACCTGTGCTACCTCCATGTCGGTGATTTTGCTATTTCTGACCCATTACTGATTTCCATCCATGAAGACCTGGGTATATTTTCACCTCGTCCATCCGCCGTCAGTACCAGCCTTTTCCAAGGAAGGTCTGGAGTCTAACCTGGCAGACTCATGTGCGATTCCCTCCAGCAGGGGGCACTTCACTGAGAACAGCGGTACGCATGGGCATACACTGGACATCTCCAGACACCTGTGAGCCTGGTCAGTGCATCTTTGAACTGCCAAACTCTTTGGAGAAAAATCCACAAGAGCCTGCAGACTCCACACAGAAGGACTGCCAGCCCAGTGTCAAAGACAGTGATACCTGCTGTGTCTTTGTCCACGTTTTCTTTCTCTTGCCGCAGGTCTGCAGAATTTGGGATAAAAGCTGCGATTTTGGGTAATATTGCTTAAATTCTGATAAGGCACGAGACGCGTCAGCTCTTATGTTTAGTCTGGAGTAGCAGACTCAAACATTTTAATGTGACGCGAGAGCTGACGGGGATATCCCGTGAACACAGAACGCAACAAGAAGCTGCCATATCACCCTGAAACTCACAACTGGCAGCCCACTGGAGCTCAGCAGGTGTGAGTCTGGTCAGTACCTGGATGGGAGACCTCCTGGGACAAACTAAGGCTGCTGCTGGAAGAGGTGTTAGTGGGGCCAGTAGGGGGCGCTCACCCTGCAGTCTGTGTGGGTCCTAATGCTCCAGTATAGTGACGGGGACACTGTACTGTAAACAGGTGCCGTCCTTCGGATGAGATGTAAAACCGAGGTCCTGACTCTCTGTGGTCATTAAAAATCCCAGGGCGTTTCTTGAAAAGAGTAGGGGTGTAACCCCGGCGTCCTGGCCAAATTTCCCATTGGCCTTTACCAGTCATGGCCTCCTAGTAACCCCCCTCTGAACTGGCTTCATCACTCTGTTCTCCTCCCCACTGATACCCGGTGTGTGGTGAGTGTACTGGCGCACTATGGCTGCTGTCGCATCATCCAGGTGGGGCTGCACACTGGTGGTGGAGGAGGGGATCCCCAATACCTGTAAAGCGCTTTGAGTGGAGTGTACAGAAAAGCGCTATATAAGTGTAATCAATTATTAATTATTATTATTAATACAAATTAAAAAAAAAAGAAAAAGCCCGTCGCGCTCTCGGCCGTGTTGCCGGAAGAACTCCGGAAACGCCCTTCTCCTGGTAGCGCAACATCCGGGCAGAGCGGGTCTGCTTCCGACGGACGCGGGTGCGAGCTGCACAGAAATGAGGGTTTTATAACGATGAAATACATCAGACACGTCGACGTTTACTATACATGGAAGTACCGAATATCAAAATCAGGAAATCAGCCAAATATGTGAATGTCCCGAGGCCAAACATGTTAAAATATCACTATCAACTTATCCATCTTATCAAGCGTTCGTCTGTCTCATGTCGTGTCTCCACGTAAGTGCAGGTTCGGGACGTTTTGAGTTCATCTTCACCCCTTGGTCGTACTCGCTGGTGTAAGTCGGTTTCTAAAAAAAAAAGGGGGTTGTTATGCGGAAATGCCAGTGAAAGCTGAGCGCTTTAAGGTAGCTGGCGATAGGAAGCCGCGGAATGCAGCACGACTCGGCGGGCAGGACCGGGCGCTCCCCGGCCGGCTCCTCCAGGACCTGCGATCCCACGCCCAGCCCTAGGCATCCTAGCCCTGCCATGGCCGACTCCGACGCCAGAGGGCAGCGCTGCAGGGGCCGAGTCCAAATGAAGCTCGGTACCAAACAAGCTGCAGAATAACAAGACAGCACGCGAGGGAATTAGGTTCATTTAGTCATTAATTGTTTAACGATGGGCATTGATTTACACCACAAGAAAAAGGTCTGTGCGGATACCATGTGGGGATCTGTATGTGATATATCTATATATGGGGCGGAGCGGTCGCTCTGTGGCTCAGGATCTGCGCCTGTGGCTGGAAGGTTGCCGGTTCGTATCCCTCAGGCGGCAGAGGAATCCTAGTCCGTTGGGCCCCTGAGCGAGGCCCTTAACTCCAGCTGCTCCAGGGGCTGTACAATTGCTGACCCTGTGCTCTGACCCCCAGCTTCTCTCCCTGTCTGTGTGTCTCATGGAGAGCAAGCTGGGGTCTGAGAAAAGACACATTCCTAATGCATGCAATTGTATATGGCCAATAAAGTGATCTTATCCAATCTTATCTCTTATAACCAAACAACTAAGGTATCAATGTTATGACAGGTAGCAAATGTCTGTTATTAGGCACCAAATAAAACAAGCTAGGAGGAAGAGCATTTAACACTGAGAAGAATAGGCAGTTCTTTACGCAGAGAGCGGTAGGAGGGTGGAACAAGTCGTCCTACTGCGTTGCTGAAGCTGCTGCCCTGGCTTCTTCTAACAGAAGGCCAGTTGAGTTAGCTCCTCACTTCCAGGCAGGCCAATCCTCTGGCCTGTGACCTGCGGCGTGCTCGTATTCGAAGGGGGGTCTGGATCCAGCTGCAGGATTGGACTCCGGCCTCTCCGCGGGGCGCTCGTCTCCAGAGCCCCGCCCCCCGCTGCCTCGGGGAAGAGCCGCTTCCTCCTGGCCCTTGAGGAGCACAGGGCGGAGCCCAGCGCACAGATGAGTGAGCTCCTCCGCCACAGAGCCAGCAGAGAACACACTGCAGCTGCACTGCTGAGCAGGCGGTACTGCTGAACACCCTCACTGCTGACTACGCTATACTGCTGAACACCCTCACTGCTGACTACGCTATACTGCTGAACACCCTCACTGCTGACTGCACTATACTGCTGGACACCCTCACTGTTGACCAGGCGGTACTGCTGAACACCCTCACTGCTGACTAGGTGGTACTGCTGAACACCCTCACTGCTGACTACGCTATACTGCTGAACACCCTCACTGCTGACCAGGCTGTGTCTGCTGGACACCCTCACTGCTGACTGGAGCTGTGTCAACATGGAGAGCTCAGGTGAGGAGACCCACAGGGACAGTGGGAGCTCAGGGAGGGACAGGGCTCAGGTGAGGAGACCCACAGGGACAGTGGGAGCTCAGGGAGGGACAGGGCTCAGGTGAGGAGACCCACAGGGACAGTGGGAGCTCAGGGAGGGACAGGGCTCAGGTGAGGAGACCCACAGGGACAGTGGGAGCTCAGGGAGGGACAGGGCTCAGGAGAGGAGACCCACAGGGACAGTGGGAGCTCAGGGAGGGACAGGGCTCAGGTGAGGAGACCCACAGGGACAGTGGGAGCTCAGGGAGGGACAGGGCTCAGGAGAGACGGACAGGGACAGTGGGAGCTCAGGGGGGGACAGGGCTCAGGAGAGGAGACCGACAGGGACAGTGGGAGCTCAGGGAGGGACAGGGCTCAGGAGAGACGGACAGGGACAGTGGGAGCTCAGGGAGGGACAGGGCTCAGGAGAGGAGACCGACAGGGACAGTGGGAGCTCAGGGAGGGACAGGGCTCAGGAGAGGAGACCGACAGGGACAGTGGGAGCTCAGGGAGGGACAGGGCTCAGGTGAGGAGACCCACAGGGACAGTGGGAGCTCAGGGAGGGACAGGGCTCAGGAGAGACGGACAGGGACAGTGGGAGCTCAGGGGGGGACAGGGCTCAGGTGAGGAGACCCACAGGGACAGTGGGAGCTCAGGGAGGGACAGGGCTCAGGAGAGACGGACAGGGACAGTGGGAGCTCAGGGGGGGGCAGGGCTCAGGTGAGGAGACCCACAGGGACAGTGGGAGCTCAGGGAGGGACAGGGCTCAGGAGAGGAGACCGACAGGGACAGTGGGAGCTCAGGGGGGGACAGGGCTCAGGAGAGGAGACCGACAGGGACAGTGGGAGCTCAGGGAGGGACAGGGCTCAGGAGAGACGGACAGGGACAGTGGGAGCTCAGGGAGGGACAGGGCTCAGGAGAGACGGACAGGGACAGTGGGAGCTCAGGGAGGGACAGGGCTCAGGTGAGGAGACCCACAGGGACAGGGGGAGCTCAGGGAAGGACAGGGCTTCTCGGCGTGGAACTCTCTCACAGCGGCGCAAGAGACAGCCCTCCGCTCCGTTGCGCAAGCCGCTCTTAGGATAAAAACCGCGTGTCCCGGGACAGCCTGTCCGGCCGCATTCCTGCTCGGAAAGAGGGGGTGTCGCCCGAGGAGGACGCCCCCTTGTCGCGCGGTCCCGTCGTTGGCCTGCAGCGGTATTGCGAGCTGCGCCGCGGCCTGGGCTGTTTGGCGAGGCCATGTAGAGCCCTGGCCGGTCTCCCAGGGATTCTGGGATTAGAACGCGCTGTCGGGAAGAAGTATTGTTGGCCGTTGTGCGGAAGGGACAAGCGTTTCGAGCTCCTGAGTTGGCAAATGGACGACACTAACAGGCCAGGGCGTGGCCGTGGGCCGTCTCCGTCTCCATCAGCTTTCATTAGCTGTTTTCTTAATTGTCACAAATCTTACAACCTTCAATTACACGGTTTTAAAAGCCTGTGGCCTTGCAGTCGTTAATTTCCTGCTCCTTGCCCGACGTCTGTCCTTCTTGAATGCCAGACCAGGCTGAAAGGAACCACAGGAGGGGTTAGGACGTCCTGCCAGGTTCATCCTGCACTTTGGGCAATGTGGTGAAAATCCAGAGAGGGCACGCAGACTCCACACGGTGAGGCACTCCACGAATTACACCACCCCACTCTGAGCACTCACCCCTTATCTGTACCCTACCCGGCTGTCCATTTTCTAACTGCTCCCTTCGCGGGGCGCGCACACAGACACACCGATTTTCTCACCAGCATGTCTTTGGGCTGTGGGAGGAAACCCCACGCCAACGCAGGGAGAACGTGCAAACTCCACACAGACAGCACCCCAGGAACAGAACCCAGAGCCCCAGCGCTGCTCACCTCCTTCCCCGAATCCCAAAAGCAGCCATTACTTAGCCTGCAGGTCCGGAATGTGCTCTTCCCTGCGTGTCCTGGGTTAGAGTGGAGAGGGGGCTGCGGAGCTGGGGGGGGGGGTGGTATCTCCCTGCTGTCTCACCCCTCGCTGTCCCCTCAGCCATGGCCGCCCTGCTGTCTGAAGAGGCGCTCCGATGTCTCATCTGCCTGGACCCGCTCGCCGATCCCCTGTCCACGCCCTGCGGGCACAACTTCTGCGCCGCCTGCATCGGCGGGCACTGGGGGGGCACGGCCGCGCCCCGGTGCCCGCAGTGCGGGGAGGCCTTCGCCGGCCCGCCCGAGCTGGCCGTGAACACCACGCTGAAGGAGATCGCCGAGCGGGTCCGCGGGGCCGGGGCGGGCGCGCCCTGCGACCTGTGCGCCGGGGGGCAGCTGCGGGCGGTGAGGTCCTGCCTCACCTGCCTGGCCTCGTACTGCGAGACGCACCTCCAGCCTCACCGCCGGGAGCCCGCTCTGAGGGAGCACAGCCTGGCCGACCCCGCCGACTCCCTGCGGAGGAGGAGGTGCGGGAGGCATCGCCAGCTCCTGGAGCTGTTCTGCAGGACCGACCAGGCCTGCATCTGCGCCCTGTGCGCCAACACTGACCACAGGAGGCACAGCGTCATCCCCCTGGAGACAGAGTGCACGGCTAAGGAGGTGGGAGTGTGGGCTGTAGTGAACTGCCCCACAGTTGTGAGTGGGCTGTAGTGAACTGCCCCACACAGTTGTGTGTGAGAATGAGGGCTGTAGTGAACTGCCCCACAGTTTTGAGTAAGAATAAGGGCTGTAGTGAACTGCCTTACAGTTGTGAGTAGGCTGTAGTGAAGTGCTCTCCAGTTGTGTGTGAGAATGAGGGTTATAGTGAACTGCCCCACAGTTGTGAGTAAGAATGAGGGCTGTAGTGAACTGTCCCACAGTTGTGTCTGAAAATGAGGGCTGTAGTGAACTGCCCCACAGTTGTGTGTGAGAATGACGGTTGTAGTGAACTGTCCCACAGTTGTGAGTAAGAATGAGGGTTGTAGTGAACTGCCCCACACTTGTGAGTAAGAGTAAGCGCTGTAGTGAACTGCCTTACATTTTTGATTTGGCTGTAGTAAACTGCACCACAGTTGTGAGTGTGTTGTAGTGAACTGCTCTACAGTTGTGTGTGAGAATGAGGGTTATAGTGAAATGCCCCACAGCTGTGAGTAAGAATGAGGGCTGTAGTGAATTGTCCCACAGTTGTGTGTGAGAATGAGGGCTGTAGTGAACTGCCCCACAGTTGTGTGTGAGAATGAGGGCTGTAGTGAACTGCCCCACAGTTTTGAGTGTGTGAGAATGTGAATTGCTTCACAGTTGTGAGTGGATTGCAGTGAACTACCCCAGAGTTGTGGGTGGGTTTCAATGAATTGCCCCTTAGTTGTGAGCAGGCTGTAGTGTGTAAGAATAAGAAGTGAACTGCCCTACTGTTGTGAGTGGGTTCCAGTGAATTGCCCCACAGTTGTGCGTGAGAATGAGGGATGCAGTGAACTGAAATGCGATGTTCTGGAACATCCCACACATGAGCAATGAGGATCTGGAAACTCTAACCTATTGAGGCTGCCTCAATCGAAACATTAGCCAGGTCTTCTGCTGCTTTCATTTTAGATGTTGCTGACATCACTCTTCTTTCACGTTCATAACACAAAGACCACTTTCCAGTCCTTGGTGAGAATGGGACATTCCATTTAAGTGTTACATATTCTTAATACTGTGACAGTTAAGTTTATCATGCTATATATTTCAGTATGTTCATTTTGTATTACTACAAAGAAATAAGGTATTTGTAAATTTTTTTGGCCACAGCTATACTATCATCACTTGCAAAAATACAACTGTTGCTCATTGATAGTTGTAGATCTTCTTCTACAAATACTGTGGAGGAATATTTATAGAATTTTGTCTAGGTTTGTCACTGGGAAAAAACAGTGACCTGTTCCCCTGTTTTGTCAACAGACTGAGCTGAGGAAGACTGAGGCAGAGATACAACAGATGATCCAGGAGAGACTGAAGAAGGTGGAGGAGATCAAACAGGCAGTGGAGCTCAGTAAAGTGAGTCCTGTCAGGCTTTCTGAGTGGGGTACTGCAGGGCTCAGTACTGGGGTCACTGCTCTCTCTGAGACACAGTGAGTCCTGTCAGTCTTTCTGAGAGTGCTGGGGCCTCTGATCTTGTTTTACCAGTAAAATGGCATATACTGGTTCAGACATTTCTTTTTATTAAACACTTTAATCCAAATGGACTTAAATCTATTTTTGCTTTTTGTGATTTCATCTGAATCACATGTGAAGTGATCTGTGCTATCTACCAGAGCAATGAGAGTGAAGTGTTTAACTCTGTGCCCCACACCAGGATTTGAAACTACAACCTTCCAGGCAGGATCCCTGACCACTCTTCCACACTGCTGCAGAGATTGCTGCATCACATGCTAATTTCTCATTCATCCCATCTTCCTTGTCTCACTTCTTGTCCGGTCAGGCCTCCACACAGAGGGAGGCAGAGGACAGCCTGCAGGTCTTCTCCGCTCTGCTGCGCTCCATGGAGAGAACCCAGGCTCAGCTCATCGAGGTGTTCGAGCAGAAGCAAAAAATGGCAGAGAGAAGAGCTGAGGGGCTCATTAAGAAGCTGGAGCAGGAAATCGCTGCGCTACAGAGGAGAAGCACGGAGCTGGAGCAGCTCTCCCAGACCGAGGACTACCTCCACTTCCTCCAGGTCAGCTGTCAGAGTGCCGAGAGGCGAAAAGCACTTTCACTGAGAAACATCACCAGCTACACACTGCAACATAGGATGACAGTGAGATTTCCCACGGGCTTTTGACACAGTCCCACAGGAAGCACAGATCCCCAGACAGAACTCATCTCTGCACAAGGGAGAGTGTGTACACAGAGTGGCTGATGTGTGGAAAGGCATGTCCCCAGCGTCGAAAATCGATGCGATGGGAGTTTAGAGGAGCCTCAATGGGCCCCTTTCAGATCTCACTCCGAGACGTGCTGTGACGCAGTCTGACCTTTCCCGTGGTCATTCCACACGACGCTGTCACACCTGGGTAGCGCTCTCGCAGCCTCACAGGAACTGGTCGGGTCCCAACTCAATCAACTCAATCCATCCATCCCCCAACTGCGGTGAAGACATGATCGGGCAGGAGAGCGATCCCACCTGCGCGTGGTTAACTCATCACTCGTGTTCAGCAGCAGGATGTTTCCGCTCACTCTCGGCAGTACCTCCCCGCTCAGTCTTACCGCTTTGGAACCAGTCCCGGCGTCCTCTTCTCCTGTGTCAGTGTGTCGAATTTCCCTGCTCTTTCTCAGGACTACCTCCCTAGATCCCCCCTGTCCTTTGTCACGGTGCCTCGACTTCCCGAAGGGGCCATGGGAGCTCAGACGGCAAGGGCGTCTAGCTCCTGACCGGAAGGTCCCGGGTTCGATCCCAGGCAGGGGTGAGCGGTGAAGCTTGCTCTAATTCCTTCCCGATGGCTCTCAGGTCCGCCCAGCCTCCTTTCCAAACGAGTACCGGGTGTTAATCCTTCCAGGGGTAACGGGCCACCCGGACTGCCTCTGCCTGACTCCGTCTTCCTTTGTGCCCCTGCTGCCGGTTTCCCGGCTCTGAACTTTGCTCGTTGCTTGACTGCGGCCTTGGACTGTGCTTCTCTGACTGTGTGCTCAGCCTGTTCGTCTGACTCCGCCTGCGCTTGGGTTCACTCCACCGCCCTGGAACACTGTGCTCGGCCTGGTCAGCCGGTTGTTTGGTACCGAGCTTCATTTGGACTCCCCTGCAGCGCTGCCCTCTGGGGTCGGAGGCGGGCATGGCAGGGCTAGGATCCCTAGGGCTGGGCGTGGGATCGCAGCTCCTGGAGGAGCCGGCCAGGGAGTGCCCGGTCCTGCCCGCCGAGTTGTGCTGCATTCCGCGGCTTCCAACAGTCGCAAGGTTGGTATGTTATCCCTGGCAGGTTTCATGTCTCTCACTGCGAAGCCTGTGATCTCACCAGGGGGGGAAGAGCAGGAGGAGGAAGTGCGGACAGGCTTCCCCACTCTTCTCACCTCCCAGTCTCTCGGTTGCGGGTCGTAGGTCACAGGTCACAGGTCACAGGTCACAGGTCACAGACAGTGGTGCCACTCCGGAGCACAGAATCAGTGGCGATCGGTGTCCCTCACTGCAGCAGCTGGAGGCCACAGGGGGTTCCCTGTCACCGAGAGAACCCACGACCACTTACTCCGCCCTGCCCCCAGGAGGGCGCTCACTCTCGGTGCGCCGCAGCTTGGGGAATCTCAGTCCCATGACCCCTCCCGTGATCATAGGCCAGTACAGCACAGTCCCCCGGCTCGGTTAGCAGTTGGTACCGCTTCTTAATGTAGACAACGGGGAAACAGCTCCATGACAAATCCCTCCTCTCTCCTTTTAGCATTTCCCGTCCCTGTGCTGCCCCCCGCAGGCGAAAGACTGGACCGACACCACTGTTCACACTGACCACTTCCTGGGCACGACGAGGAGAGCGGTGTCCCACCTGGTGGACGTCTTCCAGGGGGAGGTGCAGAAGCTCTCAGAAATCGGTGTGTACGGCAGACTTGCAGCCTGTCAGCCTCTCGCCCTGTCTGCGTTTCCTAAATACATCGTTTTCCTCTGCCAGTTTCCTCTGCACTGACTCGAACTGAGTTTTCAATGGCCTTTCCTGAAACATAGCAGGGTGTCTTTGTACCCCGAATCTACATGCGACCTGAGAATGTGCATGCCCTTTGGAAGTGCTCGGCTCAGGAAGTGTTGTTGTCGTTATTGGTGCTAATTGGTTTACCTCTTGGTCTTTTTCTTAGAGCTGAAGAGGATGCAGCGTTATGCGGGTGAGACACACATGTTGTGCTCTTCTGTTGTTCACATGAGATCTGTTCTGTGTGGCTTAATTCTGGTTCATCTATTATTTTGCTCATGTCCACACTAGGTTCCCTCCATGTCATTAATTGCTCAGATCTTATCTAGCATTCAGCAGGAGCCAGCACCACTGTCTCTGTGCTTGTTAAAAATTAACCTCATGAACATTATGTGTGCCAGTAGGTGGCGCTCTTCTATCAGGGCCAGAATTTCCAGTCCCCTGCTGGTCAGTCCAGATCCCAGGACACTGTCAGTAAGAGTAGGGGTGTCCTGACTGCTGGTCAGTACAGATCCAAGGACACTGTCAGTAGGAGTAGGGGTGTCCTGACTGGTCAGTACAGATCCCAGGACACTGTCAGTAAGAGTAGGGGTGTCCTGACTGGTCAGTACAGATCCCAGGACACTGTCAGTAAGAGTAGGGGTGTCCTGACTGCTGGTCAATCCAGATCCCAGGACACTGTCAGTAAGACTAGGGGTGTCCTGACTGTTGGTCAATCCAGATCCCAGGACACTGTCAGTAAGACTAGGGGTGTCCTGACTGTTGGTCAGTACAGATCCCAGGACACTGTCAGTAAGAGTAGGGGTGTCCTGACTGCTGGTCAGTACAGATCCCAGGACACTGTCAGTAAGAGTAGGGGTGTCCTGACTGGTCAGTCCAGATCCCAAGACACTGTCAGTAAGAGTAGGGGTGTCCTGACTGCTGGTCAGTCCAGATCCCAGGACACTGTCAGTAAGAGTAGGGGTGTCCTGACCGCTGGTCAGTCCAGATCCCAGGACACTGTCAGTAAGAGTAGGGGTGTCCTGACTGCTGGTCAGTCCAGATCCCAGGACACTGTCAGTAAGAGTAGGGGTGTCCTGACTGCTGGTCAGTCCAGATTCCAGGACACTGTCAGTAAGAGTAGGGGTGTCCTGGGTGCTGATCCCAGGATGGCGTCAGTAAGAGTAGAGGCTTTAACATTATTTGCAATGAAAAGGCTCCCCTTTGCATTTCAGTTGTAAGTGTGTAGTGCAGAGGACACATAACTGGTGAGTTAAAGCCTTACTGCAGAAATCACCCTGAGTGTTCCAGCCCACCCAGTAATAAAGGGCACTGGTATCACTGGGGTGACCCTTTCCTATGCCTCCCCTTCTGGGGTGGAATGAGCTCTCGGCCCGATGAGTCGCTGGACTTGATCGTTTTGCGTTCAGCCCCCCCGGGAAGCCAGCGCCCCCTCTTGACAGAAGCGCCCCATTCCTGTCTCGGCAGCTGACGTGACTCTGGACCCCCACACCGCGCACCCCCGCCTGGCCCTGTCGGAGGACAGGAGACGGGCGCGGCTGGGCCCGGGGCGGCGGGAGGCCCCCGGGGGCCCGCAGAGGTTCGACCGTGCCGGCTGCGTGCTGGGCGCCGAGGCCTTCGCCTCGGGCAGGCGCTACTGGGAGGTGGAGGTGGGGGACAAGACCGACTGGGACCTGGGCGTGGCCGGCGAGTCCGCCGCCAGGAAGGGGAGGATCCAGGCCAGCCCGCCGAACGGGTACTGGTTCGTGAGTCTGAGGAGGCAGAACACGTACGTCTTCCGCACCGACCCCGCCACGCCCCTCCGGCTGGCCCAGAAGCCCCGCAAGGTGGGGGTGTACGTGGATTACGAGGAGGGGCAGGTCTCCTTCTACAACGTGGAGGCCAGGTCCCACATGTTCACCTTTTACGACACCTTCAGGGAGAAGATCTACCCGTTCTTCAGCCCCTGTACCAATGATGGGGGTGTAAACTCAGCCCCTCTGATCATCACTCCTGTCAGTCCCCCTGAGTGACACACAACGTCTGTGGGAGGGGCAGCATGTATAATAACTGCTGTGTCTTTTGGCTTCACTGACTTTCTCAAAATTGGTTGTATTGTCATCACACTGAGCCCTGGGGACGGTTTCTGGACTGTGTGGCTGAGGGATCAGATCAGATCACTTTATTGGCCCTGTGCGATCTCGTGCATTAGGAGTTTGTCTTTACACAGACCCCAGCTTGCTCTCCATGAGACACACAGACAGGGAGAGAAGCTGGGGGTCAGAGCGCAGGGTCAGCCATTTATACAGCACCCCTGGAGCAGCTGGGGTGAAGGGCCTCGCTCAGGGGCCCAATGGAGTAGGATTCCTCTGCCGGCTTTGGGATTCGAACCGGCAACCTCCAGCCACCAAGCCACCAAGCCACCGCTCCGGATGGGACGTATGCAGCAAATTCGACTGTCCCTGTTGTCCTCCAGCTGCCCCAGGAGCCCCCGAAGGTGGGGGTGTATGTGGATTACGAGGAGGGGAAGAAGCTCTACCCGTTCTTCAGCCCCTTTACCAACGAGGGGGGCAGCAACTTAGCCCCTCTCACCATCTCCGCTCCCACTCTCACAGAGCAGCGCTCACACAGCCCCCGGGGGGGATCGGTCAAGTCAGACTTAATGTCGCAGGGCAGCCCCCCCAGCGCAAGAGCCCGGCATCCGGTTTCGTGTCAGGAACCCGCTGCAACCGGGACCAGACCAGAGATCGCACAAGCCCGTCTGCTGCTGGCTGGACGGGGCACGGGCCCGAACATGAGTGCACAGCTGTGGCCGCGGTGAACGGAGAGGGTCCGTTTTTGTTGAGATACGCAGCGCGGTTCTCAGAGGACTGGAAGAATCAGACGTGTTGAGGACGTGCTTGTAGGATACTGGGCGTGTGAGTCCGATCCTGTGGGTTCTGGGTGTTTTAGGAGCTTTGGGGCTGAGCGGTAACCAGAACACATAGAAAACAAGTATTGTCTTTAGCTTGCAAGTGAAGCTTTTACTAGAGAGAAAATCAGAACTCAAAGATCCCCAGTGTTTAATGACCTTCAGGAGGTCACAGCAGGCTCCTGAGTCTTCCAGGATCTTTGAGGTCACAGCAGGCTCCTGAGTCTTGCAGGACCTTCAGGAGGTCCCAGCATGCTCCTGAGTCTTGCAGGACCTTCAGGAGGTCACAGCAGGCTCCTGAGTCTTGCAGGACCTTCAGGAGGTCACAGCAGACTCCTGAGTCTTCCAGGACCTTCAGGAGGTCACAGCAGGCTCCTGAGTCTTCCAGGACCTTCAGGAGGTCACAGCATGCTCCTGAGTCTTCCAGGACCTTCAGGAGGTCACAGCAGGCTCCTGAGTCTTGCAGGACCTTCAGGAGGTCACAGCAGACTCCTGCGTCTTCTAGGACCTTCAGGAGAAAACAGGCTCCTGAGTCTTCCAGGACCTTCATGACAAAACCACAGGCTCCTGAGTCTTGCAGGATCTTCAGGAGGTCACAGCAGGGCAGATTGCATAGCCACAGAGCAGTTAGTCAATCAATCACTCGTACCTTTAAGAATGAGCAATACTCCTACAGTTGCTAATCTGCAGGCTAGCAGTTTATTTCATACTATTGCAAAGTGTACTCTTGTCAATGTCCAAACAATGTGGGATGGGAGTAAAAAGGTCCATATGATCTCAGTATATTGTACATAGAGAGCGGTGTAGCATTTAAACCGAAGGGAATTGCTATATGTTAAAATGCTAAACTTCTTTGGTAAGGGAAGATGTAAAAACATGTGCCTTTTGGGATTAGTTCAGAGAAGGCAAACGGTGAATTCCTGGTCTTAAAGGAATGTTGTGCACTGTGGGGTTGAAGGAACTGAGCCTCCTTAGTCTGGACCAGCAGGGAATGTGAAGACCACAGCCCGGAGAACTATTTCAGCATCAGAGGAAAGCAGGACCTCTGCTGGAGGGCGTTCAGCACTGACTTGTAGAAGCACTGCTTTCTGTAAAGGGGTGTTGAGGTTGTCTTGAAAAAACTGCCCATCCATGTTGTTGAAACTCATTCAGTGATTATGGTTTAAATCAGTACAGTTTAATAAACTCTCACACACTGAATTTTTTCATGTTGTTTCAAATTCCAAATGGAGGACATGTAGTTTTCTCTGTAACTTTTGCATAACTCTAGTCTGATCGTTGATTTTTCCAATGTGCTTTTGGTCACAAGACCTTCATCAGGCTGTTTAAAATGATCATTTTGAATCTATTAAAATATATTCCCCGCTGTTTCCTTCTAGATGTTTTGGAAACATTTATTCTGATTTGACAATTGTTAAACACATTACGCACTGTTATCACTGTGACAATACCAGGGAGGAAGCCTGCTTTTCTGGGGGTTAATTTCCAATCCTGGACTAGCCTTTACATGACAGCACGTCGTGTATGGTTGTTTGGAATATCTAATAAACCTCGTTCTGCAGACGAGACCAGGCTCTGGAGATCAGACACTGTTGTGCAGGTGAAATACGTCAACTTGCAGATCACTCACAGCCAGAAGATCACAGATTCCAAACCAGGATGATCACTCACAGCCAGAAGGTCACAGATTCCAAATCATGCTGATCACTCACAGCCAGAAGGTCACAGATTTCCAAACCGTGATCACTCACAGCCAGAAGATCACAGATTCAAAAATAGGATGATCACTTACAGCCATAAGGTCACAGATTTCCAAACTGATGATCACTCACAGCCAGGATCAGAGATCCAAGTATTCAAAATCCACAGAGGCATCAACAAAGTCGACCGAGCCGCTATCTTCAGAATCAACAGTGAAGCACAAACACAGGACACAGGTAGAAGCTACAGGGTACGAAGTGAATTTAAACCTGAGAACGGGAGGCCCTCCTGTACACAGAGGGTGGTGGGAGTGTGGAACACGCTGCCCAGGAATGTAGTGGAAGCTGATACACTGGTGTCTCTCAGGAAATGGCTGGATGAGATCCAGGGATGATTAGTAACCAACTTCCAAACTGACTTCTCATTTGTGACTATTCCTGTGAGTACAGAACCCTTTCCGCTGGTGCTTATTTAAAACAAACCTCACGATTAAAACAACGGCCTCCTTCATGGCCGTGCAGCCAGGTGTCCCATGTAGTCCCTTATACTACGCCATTTTCCTCCCTCCCCACCAACCTAATTCAGTTGCTACTGAATTTATCCAGTTAATTAATTCAGTGCTGGAATCCTAGCTGGTGGATATTTGATGCTGGTTGCCTAGCGCTGGTTGCTAGGAGGCCGGGGGCATCTTCTGACTGCACATTCCGCGGTGTGGCTGTTGGAGCAGCTGAGGCGGACAGGACCCCAGCGCGGCGCCCCAGCTCAGCTCAACATGGCCGTCGACCTGCCCCGCCACTTCCAGACTTACTACAGGGAGAACCTGCGGGACCTCCTGGTGTGAGTGCTCCCTCTTCCTTTTGCCTTCGCTCCTCGGTTCGGTAACGGCGCCGCGCGGCGGCACCGGCTGCCCGTGCGCGATGCCTCCTCACCGGGCCGCGCGCGGGGGGGTGCGCTGTCTGTGTCGGCAGGAAGGTGCCCTCGGCGGGGGACGAGCCTCTGGCCCCGGCCACGCGCCTGCTGGAGAAGAGACGGGAGGCGGCCGAGGTTCACCAGGCCATGGAGGCGCAGAGGGAGGTGAGGTGACCTCCATTCGCCCCTCTTTTCACGAATCGCGCCGATGAGCCCGCAGCAGGGTTACCGGCTCATCGGTCAGTCCCAGGACATTTCAGCCCCACAGAGCTTCTAGTTTCCAGCGGCTCGCAAATGTCTTCATTCGCCTCCGTTGACAAGGTGCAGCTGGCGAGCACTGCTGGGGCCTCCTGGGGTGCTGTCCGTGTGGAGTTTGCGTGTCCTCCCCGTGGTCATGTGGGTGCGTCCTCTGGCGGCTCCGGTTTCCTCCTGCAGGTGGGAGACGTGCTGGCGGGTCAGTGTGTGTCCCGTGACGGACAGGTGTCCCCCTCCGGGGTGTGTCCTGCCTCGTGCCCAGTGCTTGCTGGGATAGGCTCCGCCCCGGGTTCGTTCTGGTCCGTCGGCCCTGCCTTCCTTCAGGCGCACGGGGGGGGCTGAACGAATGTAGGATGGGGCTGGACCAGGGGGACACCGGGGCGCCGACAGAAGTATCGGTGCAGAGAGGAGTCGGTGACGGGGCTGCCCTGCCTCTTCGTCACTGTCCTGCCAGCGCACGGGGTGTCCGCCCTCATCACGCGTCTCCCTGCTCAGGAGTTCGAGCTCTCTTTGCGGACCCTGCGCGTGCGCAGAGACGAGCTGAGGGAGAAGGAGGTCCGGATGAAGGAGTACCTGCGCAAGTTTGACAACTTTCTCAAGGTCAGAAGAACATAGATACAGTCTGTATTCACCCCTCTCTCTCAGTGCAGTGTTAATGTACTGGAGTGTCCAGTCAGTGTGTCTGTATGAACCCCTCTCTCTCAGTGCAGTGTTAATGTACTGGAGTGTCCAGTCAGTGTGTCTGTATTCACCCCTCTCTCTCAGTGCAGTGTTAATGTACTGGAGTGTCCAGTCAGTCAGTGTGTCTGTATGAACCCCTCTCTCTCAGTGCAGTGTTAATGTACTGGAGTGTCCAGTCAGTGTGTCTGTATGAACCCCTCTCTCTCAGTACAGTGTTAATGTACTGGAGTGTCCAGTCAGTCAGTGTGTCTGTATGAACCCCTCTCTCTCAGTGCAGTGTTAATGTACTGGAGTGTCCAGTCAGTGTGTCTGTATGAACCCCTCTCTCTCAGTGCAGTGTTAGTGTACTGGAGTGTCCAGTCAGTCAGTGTGTCTGTATGAACCCCTCTCTCTCAGTGCAGTGTTAATGTACTGGAGTGTCCAGTCAGTCAGTGTGTCTGTATGAACCCCTCTCTCTCAGTGCAGTGTTAATGTACTGGAGTGTCCAGTCAGTCAGTGTGTCTGTATGAACCCCTCTCTCTCAGTGCAGTGTTCATGTACTGGAGTGTCCAGTCAGTGTGTCTCTCTCAGGACAGCGAGATGAAACGCCTGCGGGCCGTGCGGAAGGCCGCGCAGGAGCGGGAGCTGGCGAGCCAGAAGCAGGCGGACCTGTGCGCGCTGCAGGAGGAGATGGCGGCCCTGCGGCGGGAGAGGGACAGGCTGGAGCGGCGGGTGCAGAGGAACGCCTGCTATCCGCAGTACCTGGAGAGGGTGGTGCAGGGCTCTGACCAGGTGCGCGGGGGGGCTGGGAGAGAGGCCGGTGTTCCTATTGTTTGGAGAGAGAGGGGTTCACAGGCCTGCTGGATTACAGTGTCTCAGGGCCACTGTGGCTGTGTCCGGTCTGCTCCGATTGTGGTGTGAAATGCCCTCAGCAGCGCTGAGATCAGACAGCCTTGCAGCTCCCCTCTGTCGCCGACGCCGGTGAGCAGCGGTGGCTCTCTCAGTTCCAGGAGGGGCGCCAGGTCATGTCCCGCTACGACACGCTGGTGCTGACGCGCGAGGACCTGCTGCAGACGGCCCAGGAGAACCAGGAGAGCACCGAACGGGCCCGGGCCCACCTGGCCCGGTTCACCGAGCAGAGTAACGACACCATCATGCAGTACAACAACATCCTGGCACTGCTGCAGAGCAAACTGGACCAAGCCAGGGCAGAGAGCCTGCTCTGGGTAAGACAGAGTCACAGAGAGACAGAGAGACAGAGAGACAGAGAGACAGAGAGCCTGCTCTGGGTAAGACAGAGTCACAGAGACACAGAGAGACAGAGAGCCTGCTCTGGGTAAGACAGAGACAGAGAGACAGAGAGCATGCTCTGGGTAAGACAGAGACAGAGACACAGAGAGCCTGCTCTGGGTAAGACAGAGACACAGAGAGACAGAGACACAGAGAGACAGAGAGACAGAGAGACAGAGAGCCTGCTCTGGGTAAGACAGAGTCACAGAGAGACAGAGAGACAGAGAGACAGAGAGCCTGCTCTGGGTAAGACAGAGACACAGAGAGACAGAGAGACAGAGAGCCTGCTCTGGGTAAGACAGAGACAGAGAGACAGAGAGCATGCTCTGGGTAAGACAGAGACAGAGACACAGAGAGCCTGCTCTGGGTAAGACAGAGACACAGAGAGACAGAGAGCATGCTCTGGGTAAGACAGAGACACAGAGAGCATGCTCTTGGTAAGACAGAGATAGACAGAAAGAGGCAGAAAACAATGTCTGCACACCGACTGGACACTAAAATACCTTCATACTGGGAGACAATGAGTGGACACTACAGTACACTGAAACTGGGAGACAGTGACTGGACAATATAGTACACTGGTCCCGAGAAGACAGAGGGTTGATACACTCTTCACTCCTTTTCCATCCACCTCCAGGAGTCCAGATGGGCTCACATCCAGAACACCGCAGCCAAGAAGACCCTGCTGCTGGGGACAATAAAGATGGCCACCCTGAACCTGTACCAGATCGTGTGCAAGAGGGCCCGGGACACTGGGGAGGAGCCCATCGCCCTGGAGGACACCCCCCGACAGCTGCAGAAGGTACTGAACCCCCCTCCCTCCTCTTCAATAGTCAGGGTACCAGCCGGTCTTCGTCTCTCAGTCCCTGTGGTAGTGATCAACTAAGACTGGACAAGATCGGACACTGGAGACAGGACAGGTCTGCGCTGCCTCTGAACTGCCATGGCTTGGGCTGTTTGGACAGCTGATCGGTTCTGGGACAGGTGCGCGATTCGGCAGCTTGAACACAGCAGCCACAGGAAGGAGAGAGGTCAGTGGGGCGGAGCGGTGGCTCTGTGGCTCAGGATCTGTGTCTGTGACTGGAAGGTTGCTGGTTCAAATCCCACAGCCGGCAGGGGAATTCTACCCTATTGGGCCCCTGAGCGAGGCCCTTCACCCCAGCTGCTCCAGGGGTGCTGTATAAATGGCTGACCCTGCGCGCTGACCCCCAACTTCTCTCTCCCTGTCTGTGTGTCTCATGGAGAGCAAGCTGGGGTCTGTGAAAAGATGAATTCCTAATGCAGGAGATTGTAGATGGCCAATAAAGCAACATTATTATTATTATTATTATGAAACTGAGGCGCAGCTGCCTGCTGATTCCCTCTTCCCGTCCATTCCAGATCCAGACCTATCTGACGGATCTGATGTCCGTCTGGGAGGAACTAAGCAAACCTGACAGCCAGGCTGGGACCACAACGCACGGCTCACATAGATAGGCTCTGGCTGCCCCTCGTGCGCCACAAACACACACCCGACAGTCTGCGCTGCCACCTGCTGTTGGGTCCATCACATTACAGCAGGGAAATATCCTCCCCCAACATGGCAAATAAAGATTTACTGTTTGGATAACAAGGGGTGGGATTTGTCTTTTATTTTTGTTCTCATGATTTCTTACACGCAGTACGCGACTGACGTGGTCGAGCGCTTTCTGAAAAATGCGTCAATTCAAATTAAAAACTTCATTTTGGGGAACAATACTGGTTTGGGAGGGTATATTCAGGGTCCTCAGAGTCCTGCCACAGGGCTGAATTCCCAAATCAAAACAAGCTTTTAAGTAACTAAACACCTTTAGTTGTGTAAGATGTTTAAGCAGCTGTCCTAAAGTCAACTGTCTGTTCTCTAACTGGGAACCCAGAGCCTATACTGGCAAGTAACTGGCGCAGGGCACAACCTGGGTGGGGCACCAATCCCCCACAGGGCACACACAGACACACTCTCACACCAGGGCCAGTTTTGTTCCAAAAGCCCATCAACCCACCAGCCTGTCTTTGGACTGTGGTCCACAGATCTAACCAGAGCATCTGGAGGAAACCCACACGAACACCGGGAGAATATCCCAGCTGCATGCAGATAACGCCACAGGACCTGAACCCAGGGCACCGGCACTGCTCCCCACCCTGCTTCACGCCCAGTGTCATCCCCCCCTGGCAGACTGCACCGCTCTTGAATCAGGCCTCGCCGGGACTCCTGGAATTAGAGTTCTTATCCTGAGACTCTTTTCACCCGCGACGGGGCAGGCGGTCGAGAGGCTGGAGGAAGGCTAGATCGTCCCCTCGCGGGAGGAGGAAGAGGCACAGCCGACACTCCTGCCTCCTGGGCTTCAGCCGCCAGTGTCGGCGACAGGGAGGCGGTCGGATCTGTGTCTTCAACTTTCTGAACCACTCCTGCTCTTTTTTGAGCAAAGCACATTCGCCAACGTGAAAAGGAACCAGGATGTTTGTTTTTTTTAAAGGGGCACTATAATAAACTAATAATTTATTTTATTTTATATAGCGCCTTTAAGGGTGGCTTCTCTTACAGAATGAGAACAACAATAGATAAGAAGAATACACAAGATAAAACACAATTACAATACACAGAGGAGACGCTGGATGGTGGTACTAAGTATAGTAGGAGCAGAGGGGTGAAGAGTGGAGCCAGTTCAGTAAAGGCTCTTGTGAAGAAGAAGGTTTTGAGTTTCAGGTTCAGAAAGGTTCAGAAAGTTCAGGTTCCTGCGGTTTGGTCACCCGCCTCAGGATCAAGCCCAGGCCTCCAGTGTCACTCAACAGGGGGTCTTGCCTACTGAGCTAGAGAAGACGTCCTTCAGCACAGATCTGCGGCTCAGCTACTGTGACACGGTAAAACTTAACAAACACGCTGAAAAAGAAAGGAAACACAAACATAAACAAACAACTTGCAGACATTGAGGAGTCACCAAATCAGAACTGTTTCTGGGAGAAGTGGAACATTTTAAATAAATCAAAACCAGAAGAATTGGCCATCCAAAATGGAACAATCTGGCAAACATACTTTGAAAATCTCTATCAAAAGTACCCAAATACAAACCAATCAGACCAAAATTTTGGATTGGCTATTAAAGACAACCAGAACCCCTTAGACTCCCCGATCGCTGAGCAGGAGCTACTGGACAAACTCCAGGCCCTCAGACCACGCAAAGCCTGTGGCCAAGATGGAGTCACCATTGAGATGCTGAGACACAGCAGCCCAAAGTTGCAACAAGCCCTGCTCAAACTCCTCAATCTCATCATGACAGCCGGATGTTTCCCCGAGGCCTGGAACCAAGGACTGATCACGCCCATCTATAAGAGTGGAGATAAACTCCATCCCAACAACTACCGGGGCATCTGTGTGAACAGTAACCTGCGGAAGGTATTCTGCAGTATCCCGAACACACGAATACTGGCCTTCCTTACTGAACACAATGTCCTGAGCAAGAGTCAGATTGGCTTCTTGCCAGATCACCGCACATCTGATCACATTTACACCCTACACACACTGATAGACAAACACGACCACCAAAAACACAAAGGAAAATTTTTTGCCTGCTTTGTCAATTTCAAAAAAGCATTTGACTCAATTTGCCATGAAAGATTGTTTTACAAACTACTCCAAAGTGGCATAGGGGGCAAAGTGTACGACATAAATAAACCAATATATTGAGCAAATGTGCAGCGAAAAGTGGAAACAAAAGGACCACATTCTTCACCCAAGGCCGTGGGGTGAGACAGGGCTTTCAGCTTCCTCCCTCCCATCTCCACAGATGTCTGAGGTAATAGTTCTCTCGGGCGACGAACAGGGCAAGGCTACCTGCTGCCTTGACTGGGGCACCTTGAGTTTAATTCTATTGAAAACTGGGAGAAAACCCCATTAACACAGAGCAACACACTGGGGTCTATTCGGATAGCTACACCGGTATAGGGTGGCAGTTGAGCACAAGTATAACAGGGGTACGAAACCAGGGAACTCTTGACACGAATCCGGGCGATCTCACCAGACTTTACGCCCGTTTTGCAGTGGGTCAGCCGCACTGGTCAGCGGCTCTCCTCGGCCCCGCCCTGACCACCACGACTCCCGCCCTGCCCCTCGCCGCGCTCCCCGGCCGCAGCGCCCGGCGAGGCCGCTACAATATTGTTCCCGGTGTCTCGAATCCAAACGAAGAAGTCCGTGTGATGGTAAACGTTATTCTCTCGTGTGCGAAATTTGACGTACACACGCTGAGAGTAAAACAGAATCCGAAAGCTTTAAAGAATTTTCTAACGCGTTTAAGCTGTACTGTAATTCACTGAAAATATTAAAAAATAAGACTGGTGAGTTGGTCTACAAAAGTCTTTAAGCACAAACGTATTGAATGTAACCTCTAACACCACATAACCTCTGTACTACGGACAAAGTGTTTTCTTCTCCGTTTCTTCCACTTGTTGCTACCTTCTTGTATCGTGTTTAGACATCTGTACATTCGTATGGATGTGACCCAGTGCTGAATAGCTGTCTGTTATGCCAAATCCACTAGATGGCGCTGCCTCTTAGCTCGCGGTGTGTCTTAGTTCCTGCCCGTTAATTTCAGCGTTCTGCGCAGTGATTTACAGGTAAAAAAAAACGACATTTCTGCAGAGTTGTAACGGTAAATACTGTGTTGTTTCCCTATTTACACACTAAATGAGGTCTCAAATGAAAAGTATTGACGAGTATAAAGGGGTATTTCATAGGATTGAGACAAGATTAGCAAGATGGATATTAGATTTTAACCGAGTGGACTGAGGCCGTAGCCAGTTTTTACTCGTCTACTCTGGCGAGGAATAACTGTTAACTCATTTGTAAGTAGTGTGTTTCACACGTTCCTTGTGTTTTCTGTTCCTTTATTATTTACAGAGACTTATGTTTAGTTGTGAAGTGGGTACCGCACCGTTTGTTAAGTGTATGCAATTGTAAGTCTCACACTAATTATCGTTGTAATGTAGTTCTCAGTGAGCGTAAAGCCGAGAGGTGACCTATTTCTGCACAAGCTGCGTGGTGAGTTGTTTACATTTCAACTGTAATGTAATTTATTTTTTGTTCAGTGTTGATGCGATTTTGTAGCGGTTGTAGATGGAATGTCGACACCGTAAAACTAAAATCTGTTTCTAAAGTCTTCCCTCGTGGTGGAAAGAGCCACTACCGTAATTTGTGTAGCAAAAATAGTGTAACGCACACGGCCTCCATTGCAGGTGGCGAGAGCCGCTTCCCAGCGCGGTGACGTCACCGCCCTTCCCTGTGGATGGCAGGGCCCGCAGCCGCCGGGCTGACGGGAGATTTCCCTTTGGCTCAAGAGGCTGGGTCCCTGTCGAGTCCCCGACGGTGGGGGGGGCGAGGGCGCCCATGTGAACTCCGAAGAGTTACAATATCATTATATGTCATTTCTTCTGTTTTTTTAAAAAAATTATTTTCCAAACTAACAAAACAGATCAGACACCATACTTGCCAGGAAATAAAGAACCCCCAAAATATATTTGTGTCCTGTGCTGGTTATTCTTTGCTAGACTACATGTATAAACCCCCGTTTGTTGCATTTTTTTATTTAAATAAAAAATATTTTTTAAAAAACTCCTTCGTTTGCTCTGTGGCGCGGTAGTCATGCGCACATGAACACGCCCGGCGTCATCTCCGGCCGCGAGACCCAGACGTGACGGTGCTGACAGCCCGTGTCTTCATGTGATCAGCCGCTCGCTCACAGGCTGTCGCGCGCACTTCCAGACGTGGTCACGTGTGAACCTGGTTCGCCCGGAGCCCGGAGACCTGCTGGCGCCCAGGAGCTCTCTGTGCGCGCGGCCACCGTGACGCGAAGGGACCGGAGGAAAAGGCGAGCTCGTGCGCAGGGGCGAAAGACAGCGTGGGGACGATGGAGTTATGTCGTGCGCGGGAACTGTACATCGTGGGGACGAACTCGTTATCTCGTGGGCACAAGTTGTAACTCGTTCCCTCGATATAACGTTTCTGTCCTACTGATGGCCCCTCCCGGCCCCGTACTGTCTGGTGTTGACCCGGGCTGCGTTCTCAACCTCGCCTGTGCGCTTCTCCTGGGCTCGGTCCCCTGTTTTTGGTTGCACCTCAGGATGACCTCAGTGCTGCTTGTCTGTGCACCCGCGCACTCTATCAGGCAGCAAAGCCAAGTTCCTCTGGCGGTTTCCTTCTCACTGAAGCTTTGTCTTCTCGCATTCTCACAGAGGTTTATGAACGATCAGTGTGGAAATAAGCAGACGTGTAAATATGTCAGTCTCAAGACATTCCCACGATCCCTGCTTATCGTAACTTACAAAGTGATGCACGGACATCACTGTCGAAGGGAATTACAGAAAACAGATGAAATTAAGTAAAAAAAAACAAATGCACTCAATAGCAAGGGAGGTGAGATGAGTCATTAATCATCTCGATCAGTCATCTCAACACACACACACACACAACAGAGGGAGTCAGAGTGTGATGTTGATTCCAATCCAGTTTATTGCAGGAGAGTTTAACATCAGAGGAGGGGCTGTCTGCTCCACACACAGCAGTCTGACACAGACACAGTGTCCAGGGACTGTGGGCTCCACACAGGCTCCACAGCACCACAGCCCTACTCCCACTCATGCCACTCGCCAGAATCAGGTAAGAACGACCCCCTGGGACAACAAGAGACTCCCCGTGCCCGACCCAGAGGGGTCTCTCCCCCGCCCCCCCGCCACGGCTCAGTTACAGAGGTCAGTCTTGCAGCAGGAAGCCCTGGCGGTCCATCCCATGTTCAGCATGGCGCATTCCGAGAACTTGCCACACCTCCGGATGACACCCGCTGCAGAGAGACACAGAGAGGGGTGGTTAGACTGCACTCTCGCTGGGCTGAGCCATTTCCCTGACCTTCAAGACAGCACACACAGCTGACACGAGGAGTATCAAACAGATACACTGATATATTAAAGAGACATTCTGAAGATTAACTGTAAGAGACACACACTGTCTGTATTAACTGATAGAGACACACTATATTAGCTGATAGAGACACACTGTTTGTATTAGCTGATAGACACACACTGTCTATATTAACTGATAGAGACACACTGTATTAACTGATGGAGACACACTGTATTAACTGATGGAGAAACACTGTGTGTATTAGCTGATAGTCACACAGTCTGTATTAACTGATGGAGACACTGTATTAGCTGATAGACACACACTGTATTGGCTGATAGAGACACACTGTATTAGCTGATAGAGACACACTGTCTGTATTAGCTGATAGTCACACTGTCTGTATTAACTGATAGAGACACACCGTCTGTATTAGGTGATAGAGATACACTGTCTGTATTAGGTGATAGAGACACACTGACCAAGCCAGCAGACAGACCCAGTATCTTGACTTACGGAATGGAGGGCGGAAGATCGCAGACACACAGACGGTGTTATCACCCGTGCACGTCTGCACTGTACAGCTCCCAGGGACCCCACCCTGTCCCTGACCCATGCAGTTGTTACACCTCAGGGCCTTTCCTGCAGGCCAGGGGGACAGAGTCAAGAGGAGAGAGTCTGGTGAGCAGGTATGGCCTCTCTCTCATCGCTCCACCTCATCACTGAATCGCTTCTTTCTACTTCATTTCTGCCAACACCTGGCACCCTAAAAGAGTATGCTTCATCTCTCTCCCTTCTTCCTTGTTTGTGAGGTTTTCTTCAGTACTCAGACACTGAATTGACTAATGGAATTTTAATTGTATCAAAAGATTCATGTGAGGCAAAAGTATGGAATTTCTGCTTTTACTTCTCGATAACTGCATGTGTACATGTTAAACCATGGAAAAACTAACGTTTCTGTGTTCAGTGCCCCCAATTTTCCCCCAGTGCTGTTCAAAGTTGTTTGAAACTCTTAATGACGGCCATTGATCCTGTCTGAAATGACCAGTCTGTCTGTGAGATCAGTGTTATTGATAGTCGGAGATGACCAGTCTGTCTGTCTGTGTGATCAGTGTTATTGATCCTGTCTGAAATGACCAGTCTGTCTGTGAGATCAGTGTCCTTGATCCTGTCTGAAATGACCAGTCTGTCTGTGAGATCAGTGTCCTCGATCCTGTCTGAAATGACCAGTCTGTCTGTGAGATCAGTGTCCTCGATCCTGTCTGAAATGACCAGTCTGTCTGTGAGATCAGTGTCATTGATCCTGTCTGAAATGACCAGTCTATCGGTGTGATCAACGTTATTGATAGTCGGAGATGACCAGTCTGTCTGTCTGTGAGATCAGTGTCATTGATCCTGTCTGAAATGACCAGTCTGCCTGTGAGATCAGTGTCATTGATCCTGTCTGAAATGACCAGTCTGTCTGTGAGATCAGTGTCATTGATCCTGTCTGAAATGACCAGTCTGTCTGTGAGATCAGTGTCATTGATCCTGTCTGAAATTAACAGTCTGTCTGTGAGATCAGTGTCATTGATCCTGTCTGAAATGACCAGTCTGTCTGTGAGATCAGTGTCATTGATCCTGTCTGAAATGACCAGTCTGTCTGTGAGATCAGTGTCATTGATCCTGTCTGAAATTAACAGTCTGTCTGTGAGATCAGTGTCATTGATCCTGTTTGAAATGACCAGTCTAACGATGTGATCAATGTTATTGATAGTCGGAGATGACCAGTCTGTCTGTCTGTGAGATCAATGTCATTGATCCTGTCTGAAATGACCAGTCTGTCTGTCTGTGAGATCAATGTCATTGATCCTGTCTGAAATGACCAGTCTGTCTGTGAGATCAGTGTTATTGATCCTGTCTGAAATGACCAGTCTGTCTGTGAGATCAGTGTCCTTGATCCTGTCTGAAATGACCAGTCTGTCTGTGCGAGGAGAACTGTTGTCAGTACCTGCTGTGTTGATAAAAGGGGCAGTGAGTGACCACTGTGAATAACACAGAGTCACATGAAGCTCGGAGACAGAGTGAACTCACCGCAGCTCAGAGACAGCAGCAGGACGGCAGCGAGGAACAGCAGCGACTTCATCTTGTTGGAGTACGACAGCAATATTGGGGTCTGTACAGAGTGAAAATGTCAAAATCATACCCATAAGTATTTCATTTTCACTGAATACTTGCAGTTTCGTTTCAAAAGAGGAATGAGCTCATGCTACCGCTTCAAGAATAAGAATAAGAAACGCTTTCCACATCTGAGACAAATCGGCTCATCGGGCCAGAACGCAGCCCAATTTCCTTTGAGTTAATAATAATAATAAAATAATAAGAATCAGCCCTCGGAACGGCGAGTTCGGAGCAGTCGATCCGCCTCCTCTCAGGGGCCCAGAGGCCGGCGGCTCTGAAGCCAGGACCGCACACCGTGTTGACTCACCAGCTCACAGCGAAGCGGGGTGTCAGTCTGAGATGAGCGGCACACACGTCCCGTCTCTTTATATACTGTAGCTTCTGCCCCCCCCCAAAAAAAACTCTGCTGGTAAAGAAAAAAGGCAACATAAAAACAAAACAGTCAAAACAGGATTACAGACAAGGGGGCGCCCCTGGTGATGGAAACCACGCCCCTCCATCCACAGAAGATCCACTATGCCCGCCCCCCGCGGTGAGAACCACAGCCCTTGTCACCGAGGAGGATTAAAAAAGGAATTTAATAATAATAATAATAAAAAGCCATTTGATTCAAATAGCTTTGGCACAATCTATGGGTACTTTGCCCTTGAGTTGCGAAGCTTTTAGATTCTGTGGGTCCTTTATGCAGATCGCTCAACTGGAGGACTCCTGTAGGAGCACCATTATTTAAAAGATTTCCAAAACTATAGCTTTCGTAGAAAAAGTGAGAGTATCTTCACGCATTCCTCTTCATTATACTTCACACTTAGGTTAAACTACTGAGTGAAGTAGGTTTGAAACACAGAGGAAGGGGCAGCTCTTTAGCCGGTTGTGGGCCTCTGGGTCAACGTCAACAACTGTCCAACTGTGTTCTTGATCATTATATTTGGGCTTCTTTAAAAACAACATGATTTAGTTTTAAAGAAGGATTTAAACCAGATTGATAGATTATTAACTACAGTAGCTAGACTGAGTGAATGGCCTCCTGTTGTTTGTAACCCTTTTAATGGTTTTAGATTTCAGGCACTATTGATAAGTTAACAGCCACCCCATACTGCACAGCACAGCATAATAGCTATGTCTGAAAATCAAGAAAACAGGAAAGAAAAGTAAAAGTTAATCATCACGTCACAGCCCCTTTCTAATGTGGCTGATCACACTGTGAGCATCACAGAAACAGTGAAAAATACTGTACAGTAACTCTGCAAAAAGTTTCACCCTGAGCTTAATGTTGATTCTCATAGAAAGAGGGTGCCTGGTGTTTCTTTTCCACATCTCAGAAACACAGCTAATTCAGAATGTCCACTCCAGATTAGGAACGTTCAAAGAATTGAATTGTTCTAATGATCTGACTAGAACACAGAAGCACAATCACATCATCCACGTCCTGCCTTCACTGCACTGGCTTCTCATATGACACCACATACATCTCAAGGGTCTGTGCTCACATACGAAGACAGCTTAGCCACCTACGTGATCTTACGTTTCCGTAAGCATCACTAACACTGTTCCGGTCAAAGGATGCTGTGTATCTCAAAACCCGTCAAATGAACAGAAATGTGCAGGTGGCAGAGCTCTCAGTCACACAGCCCTTAAACTGGGGAATGACTTACCGAACCTTGTTGAGGATGCAAAATCTGTTTCAGCCTCTTTCTCGAACCTGAGACCATCCTGTATTCTCTCTCACCACTGACCACCTGATCTCCACAGAGCTCGTATCTACAGCTTCTCTACCCATCCTGTATTCTCTCTCACCACTGACCATCTGATCTCCACAGAACTCATATCTACAGCTCCTTCATTCATCCTGTATTCCCTCTCACCACTGACCACCTGATCTCCACAGTCATTGGTGTAGAATACAGCGTGGGGCCCACCCTGCCCTCTGGAGACACAGATACGACAGATATGACAGTGAGCGCACCACCGGAGAAAATACAGCCCCTCGCCAGAGAGAGAGAGAGGGCTTCCCGTGGAGAATTCCTCAGCGGTGCGTCTGAGTCACACGGCGCCTTGAGAGTCTATTGTAATGAACGGCCGACATACAGGTTTTGTTATTTACACACCACACATACAAAAACGGAGACAATATTAAGACAGATACAGGAATAGACACTTTACATCCAGGGGAATTCACAAGTATAAAAGCTGAAAATGATACTTTTTCCATACTGTATGTCCAATGTATGTCTTGCCTTTTGATTCTTTACATTTGTAGCAGGATTTAAATACAACAGAAACTGCTGGGCTGTATACAGGCTGTAGGAGCTGGTTTCTTTTTTTTCAGCATGTAATAAACCTATTACTTGTTCCATTACAGTAGTCAATTCGAGAGAATACAAATGTGTTGATCATTAAGTCATCATGTTTCTCCCAGGAGAAGTCGTGTCTTTTGCATTGCGCACTGTAATGGCCCAGGACGAGTTTGCATGTCAAGCTCCAGGCTGTCACCTCTCCAGCAAACAGCACAAACGATGAAACTCACCGCAGCCCTGGTTGCTTTTCATGTTGGCAGGTGTGCTTTGAATAAAAAAGAGCAAAAGCGGTTCAGAAAGTTCAAGTCTTTTTAAATACGTGGCTCGACAGACAGGTAGGATCTTCCGGATGCCTCGACAGACAGGTAGGATTCCTGTGTTTATTTAAGAAGGAGACAATGCGAAACCGATTACTTCTTCAGATATTTAAAAAGGACACAGCTCCAGGATACTGAGAGATGCTCGTTAAAGCCTCTTTGTAAGAACATGCAGTTGCTGGCTCATGTTCGCCTTTTAAGGCTACACCAGCAACTCTCCTGATTCGGGTATGATATTGGAGACAAATGTAATTTTCCTGTTTACACAAACACACAGAAGATACTGCTATTAAATACAAAATCCACCGCCATCCCACACCCGGGCAAACAGAGGAACAGAACTGCAGAACAGTTCCTCTCGCACCAGCGGCACAGCGCTTGAACTCGGCAGGCGGGGTCACTGGAGGTCAAAGTCACCGCGTGCAAGCAAGCTCACCTCCCAAAACAGCACCCCCCCATCCCTGTGTATTGCCTGTCCAATGGTGCCGTATTGAAAGAATCATAAAACATTCCAGAAGAGATTCACATTCGAAGGCATGACTGTGAGAGGTCAAGGGTCTCTGCCTAGTGTGTAAAACTTTTGGTTGCACCATTGTGAGGGTTGTGGTTTGAACACGACTGACTTGTGAACAGCCACCCCTATCCCCGTGCACTGCCTGTCTAATGGTGCCATTTGAAACAAATCCACAAGACATCAAGTCTCACAACGCAAAGCTTTGAAAAGTCAGTCTTTTGTGTAAAACACTTGGTTTGTACATCATGGGTTCTGTTTTTTAAATAGCTGTTGAATACAGAAAAGATTTCCTGCTGTCAGCAGTATTGCATATATAGTTGACCCTTATCTGAATGAAAACAGGACATAAAGAAAAGCTTTTTAAAAATAAAACAAAGCTTTATCCCCGTGCTTACAGTCTGGATAACTGGAGCCTGCTTTGAGATTTTTTCTGTGCTGTTCTGTGTTCCTATGGTCATATACGGGCTGTTCACATGAACCCGTATCGAGCAGTATTTCTCGCACTGTGAACGTGCGTACATAGCGGTCCCGCAGTGTTCCAGGTTGTGCGTAATTACGCATCAATCAGAAACCTGAGTTTCAGAAAAAGACAATTCGCTCACTGATATGATCATGTAAAGTTTGTGAAAATGTTCACAAGTCACGGTCTATAAACTTGTGTGTAGTTCAAAGGCTTCATGTGTTTCCCTTATAAAAGACACTGACAGCAGAAGATTCATGCGTCGTCAAGGAAATAATGGCGGACAAACGACAAAGTGAAGGCTGTGAACACATTCACAATGTACCTGACACACGAGGCACGTGTTTTCGTAGCTCTGGGGGGGGTGGGGTGGTGAAGACGCTGCTCACGGGCCAAGTGCGTATTCGAACCTCGAGCGAACTTCCCCGCGGTCCCGATTCCCGGGTGCTGGGTTCAACTGAACAGCGAGCGGCACCAGAGAAAATACAGAAAATACAGCCCCTCGCCAGAGAGAGAGAGATTGTTTAATAAACTACTCCAAAGTGGCATAGGGGGCAAAGTGTACGACATAATTAAATCAATGTATTCAGAGAGCAAATGTGCAGTGAAAATTGGAAACAAAAGGACTAAATTCTTCACCCAAGGCCGCGGGGTGAGACAGGGCTGCAGCCTGAGCCCAACACTGTTCAATATCTATATCAATGAATTAGCAGGAATGTTGGAGCAGTCTGCAGCTCCTGGTCTCACACTACACGACACAGAAATCAAGTTCCTGCTCTACGCAGATGACCTGGTCCTGCTGTCGCCCACAGAACAGGGGCTGCAGCAGAACCTGGCACTGCTGGAGCAGTACTGTCAGACCTGGGCACTGACAGTCAATCTGGACAAGACCAGAGTTATGGTTTTCCAGAAGAAAGACAGACCTCAGGGAAACAGGTACAAATTCACACTGAACAACAACACATTGGAGCACACATCCAGCTACACATATCTCGGTCTCACCATCAGCTCTTCCGGGAGTTTTGACCTGGCAGTGAAGGCACTGAGGGAGAAGGCACTCAGGGCTTTCTACGCAATAAGAAGGAGGCTCTTCAACATCAACCCACCAACAAGAATCTGGCTCCAAATATTTGAAAGTGTAATCCAACCCATTGCCCTATACGGCAGTGAAGTTTGGGGTCCCCTCACAGACCAGGATTACACCCAATGGGACAAACACCCCACAGAAACTCTGCACATGGAGATCTGTAGAATCATCCTCCGTGTGCAGAGAAAAACTCCTAACAACGGGTGCAGGGCCGAATTAGGCCAGTACCCACTATTGATAAACATACAGAAAAGAATATTAAAGTATTGGCTACACCTAAAAAACAGTGACCAAAATTCCTACCACCACAAAGCCCTGCTGAGCCAAGAGCTGAGCCCAAAACAGAGCCCCCTGAGCCAGCTGGTCCTGAGGCTCACTGACCTGAGCCACACCAACACTAACCAGCCTCAGGACAGCACTGCTAGAGCACCACAACCCAGACTCAACCACATCACAGCACAGATCAAACAGCAATATCTCACACACTGGGACACACACACACAAACACAACATAAACTGGAATGCTACAGAACCTTAAACAGACAATACACACTAGCTGAATATTTGACCAAAATAAAAAATAACAAACAGAAACAGACCCTGACGAAGTACAGGCTCAGTGACCACAACCTGGCCATAGAAACTGGGTGACACAGGCAGACCTGGCTGCCCAGAGAGGACAGGCTGTGCTCCCACTGCCAGCAGGGAGAAATAGAGACAGAGGTGCACTTCCTACTGCACTGTGACAGATACTCTGGGATTAGAGAAACATTCTTCCCGAAATTCAGAAATCTAATCCCAGAGTTCCCACACCTGCCAAAACCACAACAGGTCCCAATCCTACTGGGAGAGGGAGGAGGGAACTCAGTTGATCTGGCAGCCCAGTATGTGATCTCCTGTCACAGCCTAAGGAACAGTGAGTCCGTCTCCCAATAATGCTCCAGCCGCCTACAGTATATGTCGATATTATATAATATGTCTTTGTTGTAAATGTCTGTAACATGTCTGTAGATTTTATTTTACTTCTATTTTTTGTTTTGTTCTATGTTAATTTTATTATTTTTATTTGCTTTGGCAACACTGATTGTACCTATCGGTCATGCTAATAAAGCACCTTGAATTGAAATTGAATTGAATTGAGAGAGATCCCAAGGGTCCCGATCCTACTGGGAGAGGGAGGAGGGAACTCAGTTGATCTGGCAGCCCAGTATGTGATCTCCTGTCACAGCCTGAGGAACAGTGAGTCTGTCTCCCAATAATGCTCCAGTCGCCTACAGAATATGTCAATATTTAATAATATGTCTTTGTTGTAAATGTCTGTAATATCCCAGTGGGCAAAAGACGTATAATATACGTCTATTAAACGCATACCTTAGACGTCTAAATGTGGTCTGCAATTCGTCTAGAATGAAATTCTAATATACGTCTAAAGTTATACGTCAATTATACGTCTATGTTTAGACGTTCATTATACATAAATGGTTGGAGTTCTATTATACGGATAAATTTAGAGGACTATTATACGTATATGGTTAGAGGTCTATTATACGGATAACTTTAGAGGTCTATTATACGTATATGGGTAGAGGTCTATTATACATCAAAGATAGGTTTTATAGGTGTAGAAACAAGTGAACCAAGCCAATGATTAGGTTTAGAAATTTATTCTGAAAATACACATTCACACCTGAAACATATGTATTTCAAATTATACATTGTATACAATCAATCAACAATCAACATATGGGCAATAATCATAAAAAACACAACTAGTCTTAAACTACAGCTACAAATTCTGGTAACATGGCAATATACAGTATAGTAATGACAAACACAAACTAATTACATTAACACACTAACTCAAAACCACATTTTGATTCTTATACAACTTCTATATTTCCAAGAAAAAAAAAATATTACAATGGAAGTTAAGACGATTTTTGTCCACTATTTGCAAACCCTGTCTAATTGTCCTAACAGTTAGAACCAAAAACCTATTATTTTCAGTGTCCAGATCTCCTGGCCCCCTGCCTTGCATATGCATTCTTCAAGTAACACATTGCGTGCTCCTTTATTTCTTTTTCTGTTGATGTAGGGTGGGACTTCAGCACCGCAGCTAGGAGAAAATTATATATTACTTCCCAAATAAATGATGATTAATATCTTCTTTAGTATAATCTAAAAAATGAACGGTTTACTAAGCTCAAAGCTGAAATAAATGTATAAAATTTGGCTTGCATCATAGCAGTTGAGCAATAAAGTCTGTCCTAATTAAAGAGTACCCAGAGTTTGAAAGTACAACATAGAATAAGAATAGAGAAACGGCAAAACGATTTTGTGTCATCTTCCCCAGTCACACTATTTTTATGTGCCATTTTATGCTTATTCACGTACTATTTTAATCAAAATAATATTAAGAAAGATCTGTATGTATTCAGATAGTATTATTATTGTTCATACTTACTCGTCAAAAGAGGATTGCTGAGATATTTGCGGATATACTTCTACGTTTGAAAAACGTGTCCAAAATGGTGACCAACGAATACTAGCAATGCATCGTGGTACTTAATTTGCGCCCTAAAAAAATAGTTGTACTTTGTCAATGGTCAGACAACACTAAATGACACGATCAGTCACTCAGTCTGTTTGATGGGCAGGAGGGCTATATCCGTCCAGGAACTGCACATATCAGTGTCGTTATTGAGTGTCAACATTACGATCCTGTTTGCTCAGGTGGACCGATTCCTTGCAGTAGTTTATCATGATACTTAAAATCGTTATATAACTAGGACTAGTTATAGCAGTCTGTGCTTTCTGTTGGTTTTACAACATTTTTTTCTTAACGATTCAGAACGTCCATGTAGCTGCAAAAATGAACGCTTATGGTACTTTTCGCTCCAGGCAATACAAACCGTGAGAGTGACGAAAAATGTGAAACTGAACTTCATCGCAAATACCAGATTGCTAGTCGTTATCTTCTATCATGAAGCACTAATCAATGGCATAGCTGCGAGATTTCATTTGGGTAGCTGCAGCATACAGCTCCGTTTCAACCGAAATATCACCCCCCTCAGAATTTCAGACGCCCCCTACAGATTTTTCCCCGGGCACCGCGCACTGATGGGGGACGGGGTGTCCAGGAAATGGTATCAACTTTTCTCAAGAAAATAAAAATAGAAACTCTATAGGCACTCAAACATTTTACTGTTTTTTTTTTCAGGCAGGTGGCAAGACCCCCTCAGCAAAACCCTTGTATGCCAAGCTGTGGGCATTGATTCGTCGAATATACGTATATTCACGGCGAAAATACGGCTATACGTATATATACGTCGCCTCGACGTATAATCAACGTCGAATTGCAACCGTAAAATCGACGACATTAATAAACGCATATATAACGTCGAAAACACATCTAATACAGTGCCTGAGGCTTTTTACTGTATGTATCGTGTGTGCCGCAACTAGGAGTATACGGCACTCTGCACAGTGTACGAAGTAAATTATTTTCGCAGTAATTAATTTACACGTGTATAATATAGTAAATATAATAAATTAATTACGCCGTGAATATACGTATATTCGACGAATCAATGCCCACTGGGATGTCTGTTACTTCTATTTTTTGTTTTGTTTAATGTAAATATCATTACTTTCATTTGCTTTGGCAACACTGATTGTACCCATCGGTCATGCTAATAAAGCACCTTGAATTGAACTGAATTGTATGGAAGCCCGTTTCCGCCAGGGAGTAAAAAAAAACGCTTTATGGTATCTCAGAATTCCGACTTAGTAACTCAGAATTGCGACTTAGTAACTCAGAATTGCGACTTAGCATCTCAGAATTCCGACTTTATATCTCACATTTGCGACTTCGAAATAGCCATATTTCATTGTCTGTCCTTTTGTTATTGTAACGGATTCGGGTTCTAGGGCTTGTGCCCTCGCCGCTCCCACCCTAGTTCGTGCCTCACTGCACTGGCTCGAACCTGAGACTTGCCAGCTGAGCTAAGGAAGACCTTCTTTTTTAAGTAAAAAAAGGACATACAATGGAAATACGTAAAAAGTATGTTTCAGCTTTTATAATTGTGAATTCTTCTGGATGTGAAGTGCCTATTTCTGTATCTTATTTCATATTCTGTCTCCGTAAATAAAAACTATTTTTAAAAAGCCCACCGTGCCCTATTACATCCGGGTACTATGGAAGCCTCACTGGCGGAAATGGGATTCTATAAAAATTAGTGTAATTAATTTGATTTTTATTAGGGCACTGTACAAGACAAGTCTTCAGGCTTATAGATCCTATGATCCTGTACGATTCATGAAAATAGTGTAACGGAACGGCCGACATACAGGTTGTACGATCTGGTTGCAGTGTGGTGACGGCACCACCCTCCCCTGCGCATAACAGGGATGCTGGCCGCCGGGGTTAAAGAAAGTGTTCTTAAAGAAAGTGAGCCAGTGCAGCGAGGCACGAACTAGGGTGGGAGCGGCGAGGGCACAAGCCCTAGAACCCGAATCCGTTACAATAACAAAAAGACAATGAAATATGGCTATTTCGAAGTCGCAAATGTGAGATATAAAGTCGGAATTCTAAGTTACTAAGTCGGAATTCTGAGTTGCTAAGTCACAATTCTGAGATACTAAGTCGGAATTCTGACTTACTAAGTCGCAATTCTGAGATACTAAGTCGTAATTCTGATATGCTAAGTCGCAATTCTGAGTTACTAAGTCGGAATTCTGAGTTACTAAGTTGCAATTCTGAGTTACTAAGTCGGAATTCTGAGATACCATAGCGCGTTTTTTTTTTACTCCCTGGCGGAAACGGGCTTCCATAGAATTGAGAGAGGGGGCTTCCCGTGGAGAATCCCTCAGCGGTGCGTCTGAGTCACACGGCGCCTTGAGAGTCTATTGTAACGAACGGCCGACATACAGGTTTTGTTATTTACACACCACACATACAAAAACCTTAAAAATTTTTGCCCCATCTCCAACTTACCCTTTCTTGCAAAAATTCTGGAACGTGCTGTCACATTTCAGTTACATAACCACCTCATGACAAACAACCTTTTCGAACCCCTCCAATCTGGCTTCCGTCAACTTCACAGCACAGAAACTGCCCTGGTCAAAGTCACTAACGATCTTCTAATAGCTTCTGATTCTGGTTCTCTTTCCATACTCATCCTTCTTGATCTCAGTGCTGCTTTTGACACCGTTGACCATGACATCTTACTTTCTCATCTTGTGTTTGGAGTTTCTGACGCTGCTCTCAAATGGTTCAAGTCTTACCTTACTAATCGCTATCACTTTGACTCTCTTAATTGGTATACAGTAGGTCTGAAATTGGTCTTGTTAAGTCTGGTGTTCCTCAGGGCTCAATACTGGGCCCCTTGCTTTTCAGCACATGTTCCCACTTTGTCAGCTTTTAAGATCATATGGCCCCAGCTATCATTTCTACGCTGATGATATTCAAATATACATCCATAACAAACGTGACACTGAAGTGGCTGTCTCTATGCTATCTAATTGCATCTTTGACATAAAAATTTGGATGACTCAAAACTTCCTTCATCTTAACTGTGACAAGACTGAAGTCATGCTTATTGGTACCCCCCATCTACTTCATTAAGCCAGTCCTGTAACCCTGTCTGTAGATGGTTCTGTACTTGAGCTTCAATCTAAATTGAAAAACCTTGGGGTTATATTCGATTCTGACTTAACATTCGACCCACATGTGCAGCATACTGTCAAAACATCTTTTTTTTAACCTCAGAAATATCGCTAGACTACGCCCTATGCTATCACTAACTGTGGCTGAAAAGCTGGTCAACACATTCGTGTTCTCTCGAATTGACTACTGTAATGCTCTACTCACTAGGGTCACTAAATCTACTTTGAACAAACTCCTGACCAGGTCTAGTGCAAGTGATCACATTACTCCTATCCTGGAGTCCTTGCACTGGCTTCCGGTCAAATTCCGTGTAGACTTTAAAATCCTCATGCTCACCTATAAGGCTCTGCATGGCTTGGCACCTCAGTACCTGTCTGAACTATTATCGCCCTACTCCCCACCTCGCAACCTTGCTCTTCTAATTCTGGTCTCCTTACTGACCCCCAAGCCCGTCTACATTGTATGGGTGACAGGGCCTTCTCCTGTGATGCCCCCAAGCTCTGGAACTCTCTGCCCAAGGATATCAGAGAGTCACCTTCTCTAAACTCCTTCAAATCCAGACTCAAAACCTTCTTCTTTAGAAAAGCCTTTACTTAGTACCACCATCCATGGTCTCCTCTGTATATTGAAATTGTGTTTTATCTTGTGTATTTCTTTTTATTTGTTGTTGTTGTCATCCTGTAAAGCGCTTTGAGAAGCCACCTTTAAAGGCGCTATATAAAAACAAGTTTATTGTTATTATTATAAAATAGGAGACAGAATATAAAGACAGATACAGGAATAGACACTTCACAGCCAGGGGAATTCATACGTATAAAAGCTGAAAATTATACTTTTTCCATACTGTATGTCCAATGTATGTCTTGCCTGTTGATTCTTTACATTTCTAGTAGGATTTAAATACAACAGGAACTGCCGGCATACGGGCTGTAGGAGCTGGTTACAGCGCGGTGACGCCACCGCCCTCTGCTCCCCTGCGCGTAACAGGGATGCTGACGCCGGGGCGGACGGAGGTCTTCTCTAACTCAGCCGGCAGGACCCCTGTCGAGAGACGCCGGGGACCCGGGCTAAATCCTGAGGCGGGGGACGAGACCGCAGGAGCCCGAACTCGCTGCGCTCTGAAAACCTGCTGATCGCGAAGCACTGCGCTTCTCTGGGGGTTAATGGGAGAGCTGCGTGAAGGTGCCCCCCTACAGACAGCACAAACGATGAAGCCCACCTTTTTCGTTAGTGCTGCGTTTGTGCCGTTGAAAGTAGCGTTTGTGCTGCTCTCGTTCCCGAGAAATAGCGCCTTGTGTTTCCGGTGATCACGTGACCACACGCGGTGACTTTGACCTCCAGTGACCCCGTGTGCCGAGTTCAAGCGCTGTGCCGCTGGTGCGAGAGGAACTGTTCTGCAGTTCTGTTCCTCTGTTTGCCTGGGTGTGGGATGGCGGTGGACTTTGTATTTAATAGCAGTATCTTCTGTGTGTTTGTGTGAACAGGAAAATTACATTTGTCTCCAATATCATACCCGAATCAGGAGAGTTGCTGGTGTAGCCTTAAAAGGCGAACATGACCCAGCAACTGCATGTTCTTACAAAGAGGCTTTAACGAGCATCTCTCAGTATCCCGGAGCTGTGTCCTTTTTAAATATCTGAAGAAGTAATCGCATTGTCTTCTTCTTAAATAAACACAGGAATCCTACCTGTCTGTCGAGCCACGTATTTAAAAAGACTTGAACTTTCTGAACCGCTTTTGCTCTTTTTTATGCAAAGCACACCTGCCAACATGAAAAGCAACCAGGACTGCGGTGAGTTTCATCGTTTGTGCTGTTTGCTGGAGAGGTGACAGCCTGGAGCTTGACATGCAAACTCGTCCTGGGCCATTACAGTGCGCAATGCAAAAGACACGACTTCTCCTGGGAGAAACATGATGACTTAATGATCAACACATTTGTATTCTCTCGAATTGACTACTGTAATGGAACAAGTAATAGGTTTATTACATGCTGAAAAAAAGAAGAAAGAAAAAAAAGAAACCAGCTCCTACAGCCTGTATACAGCCCGGCAGTTTCTGTTGTATTTAAATCCTGCTACAAATGTAAAGAATCAAAAGGCAAGACATACATTGGACATACAGTATGTAAAAAGTATCATTTTCAGCTTTTATACTTGTGAATTCCCCTGGATGTAAAGTGTCTATTCCTGTATCTGTCTTAATATTGTCTCCGTTTTTGTATGTGTGGTGTGTAAATAACAAAACCTGTATGTCGGCCGTTCATTACAATAGACTCTCAAGGCGCCGTGTGACTCAGACGCATCGCTGATGAATTCTCCACGGGAAGCCCCCTCTCTCTCTCTCTCTGGCGAGGGGCTGTATTTTCTCCGGTGGTGCGCTCACTGTCATATCTGTCGTATCTGTGTCTTCAGAGGGCAGGGTGGGCCCCACGCTGTATTCTACACCAATGACTGTGGAGATCAGGTGGTCAGTGGTGAGAGGGAATACAGGATGGTCTCAGGTTTGAGAAAGAAGCTGAAACAGATTTAGCATCCTTAACAAGGTTCGGTAAGTCATTCCCCAGTTTAAGGGCTGTGTGACTGAGAGCTCTGCCACCTGCACATTTATGTTCATTTGACGGGTTTTGAGATACACAGCATCCTTTGACCGGAACAGTCTTAGTGATGCTTACGGAAACGTAAGATCACTTAGGTGGCTAAGCTGTCTTCGTATGTGAGCACAGACCCTTGAGATGTATGTGGTGTCATATGAGAAGCCAGTGCAGTGAAGGCAGGACGTGGATGATGTAATTGTGCTTCTGTGTTCTAGTCAGATCATTAGAACAATTCAAGTCTTTGAACGTTCCTAATCTGGAGTGGACATTCTGAATTAGCTGTGTTTCTGAGATGTGGAAAAGAAACACCGGGCACCCTCTTTCTATGAGAATCAACATTAAGCTCAGGGTGAAACTTTTTGCCGAGTTACTGTACAGTATTTTTCACTGTTTCTGTGATGCTTACAGTGTGATCAGTTTTTAAAGAAGCCCAAATATAATGATCAAGAACACAGTTGGACAGTTGTTGACGTTGACCCAGAGGCCCACAACCGGCTAAAGAGCTGCCCCTTCCTCTGTGTTTCAAACCTTCTTCACTCAGTAGTTTAAACTAAGTGTGAAGTATAATGAAGAGGAATGCGTGAAGATACTCTCACTTTTTCTACGAAAGCTATAGTTTTGGAAATCTTTTAAATAATGGTGCTCCTACAGAAGTCCTCCAGTTGAGCGATCTGCATAAAGGACCCACAGAATCTAAAAGCTTCGCAACTCAAGGGCAAAGTACCCATAGATTGTGCCAAAGCGATTTGAATCAAATGGCTTTTTTAATTCCTTTTATTTTCATCCTCCTTGGCGACGAGGGTGTGGTTTCCATCCCCAGGGGCGACTGCTTGGCTGTAATCCTCCGATTTTACTGTTTTGTTTTTATGTTGCCTTTTTTCTTTGCTGGCAGAGTTTATTTTTGTCGTCATTCCGTAAGAATAGGGGCAGAAGCTACAGTATATAAAGAGAGGGGACGTGTGTGCCGCTCATCTCAGACTGACACCCCGTTTCGCTGTGAGCTGGTGAGTCAACACGGTGTGCGGTCCTGGCTTCAGAGCCGCCGGCCTCTGGGCGCCTGAGAGGAGCAGTTCCGAGGGCTGATTATTATTATTATTTTATTATTATTATTAACTCAAAGGAAATTGGGCTGCGTTCTGGCCCGATGAGCTGATTTATCTCAGATGTGGAAATCGTTTCTTATTCTTATTCTTGAAGGGGTAGCATGAGCTCATTCCTCTTTTGAAACGAAACTGCAAGTATTCAGTGAAAATGAAATACTTATGGGTATGATTTTGACATTTTCACTCTGTACAGACCCCAATATTGCTGTCGTACTCCAACAAGATGAAGTTGCTGCTGTTCCTCGCTGCCGTCCTGCTGCTGTCTCTGAGCTGCGGTGAGTTCGCTCTGTCTCCGAGCTTCATGTGACTCTGTGTTATTCACAGTGGTCACTCACTGCCCCTTTTATCAACACAGCAGGTACTGACAACAGTTCTCCTCGCACAGACAGACTGGTCATTTCAGACAGGATCGATGACACTGATCTCACAGACAGACTGGTCATTTCAGACAGGATCGATAACACTGATCTCACAGGCAGACTGGTCATTTCAGACAGGATCGATGACACTGATCTCACAGACAGACAGACTGGTCATTTCAGACAGGATCAATAACACTGATCTCACAGACAGACTGGTCATTTCAGACAGGATCAATGACATTGATCTCACAGACAGACTGGTCATTTCAGACAGGATCAATGACACTGATCTCACAGGCAGACTGGTCATTTCAGAGAGGATCGATGACACTGATCTCACAGGCAGACTGGTCATTTCAGACAGGATCAATGACACTGATCTCACAGACAGACAGACTGGTCATCTCCGACTATCAATAACACTGATCTCACAGACAGACTGGTCATTTCAGACAGGATCAATGGCCGTCGTTATGAGTTTCAAACAACTTTGAACAGCACTGGGGGAAAATTGGGGGCATTGAACACAGAAACGTTAGTTTTTCCATGGTTTAACATGTACACATGCAGTTATCGAGAAGTAAAAGCAGAAATTCCATACTTTTGCCTCACATGAATCTTTTGATACAATTAAAATTCCATTAGTCAATTCAGTGTCTGAGTACTGAAGAAAACCTCACAAACAAGGAAGAAGGGAGAGAGATGAAGCATACTCTTTTAGGGTGCCAGGTGTTGGCAGAAATGAAGTAGAAAGAAGCGATTCAGTGATGAGGTGGAGCGATGAGAGAGAGGCCATACCTGCTCACCAGACTCTCTCCTCTTGACTCTGTCCCCCTGGCCTGCAGGAGAGGCCCTGAGGTGTAACAGCTGCATGGGTCGGGGACAGGGTGGGGTCCCTGGCAGCTGTACAGTGCAGACGTGCACGGGTGATAACACCGTCTGTGTGTCTGCGATCTTCCGCCCTCCTTTCTGTAAGTCAAGATACTGGGTCTGTCTGCTGGCTTGGTCAGTGTGTCTCTATCAGCTAATACAGACAGTGTATCTCTATCACCTAATACACACAGTGTGTCTCCATCAGCTAATACACACAGTGTGTCTCTATCAGCTAATACACACAGTGTGTCTCCATCAGCTAATACACACAGTGTGTCTCTATCAGTTAAAATGGACAGTATGTCTCTATCAGCTAATATAGACAGTGTGTCTCTATCAGTTAATATAGACAGTGTGTCTCTATCAGTTAATATAGACAGTGTGTCTTTATCAGCTAATACACACAGTGTCTCCATCAGCTAATACACACAGTGTGTCTCTATCAGTTAAAATGGACAGTATGTCTCTATCAGCTAATACAGACAGTGTGTGTCTATCAGCTAATACAAACAGTGTGTCTCTATCAGTTAATACAGACAGTGTGTGTCTCTTACAGTTAATCTTCAGAATGTCTCTTTAATATCCTCCTCGTGTCAGCTGTGTGTGCTGTCTTGAAGGTCAGGGAAGTGGCTCAGCCCAGCGAGAGTGCAGTCTAACCACCCCTCTCTGTGTCTCTCTGCAGCGGGTGTCATCCGGAGGTGTGGCAAGTCCTCAGAATGCGCCATGCTGAGCATGGGAGGGAACTCCAGGGTTTCCTGCTGCAAGACCGACCTCTGTAACTGAGCCGTGGCGGGGGGGGGAGACCCCTCTGGGTCGGGCACGGGGAGTCTCTTGTTGTCCCAGGGGGTCGTTCTTACCTGATTCTGGCGAGTGGCATGAGTGGGAGTGGGGCTGTGGTGCTGTGGAGCCTGTGTGGAGCCCACAGTCCGTGGACACTGTGTCTGTGTCAGACTGCTGTGTGTGGAGCAGACAGCCCCTCCTCTGATGTTAAACTCTCCTGCAATAAACTGGATTGGAATCAACATCACACTCTGACTCCCTCTGTTGTGTGTGTGTGTGTGTGTGTGTTGAGGTGACTGATCGAGATGATTAATGACCTCCCTTGCTATTGAGTGCATTTGTTTTTTTATTTTTTACTTAATTTCATCTGTTTTCTGTAATTCCCATTGACAATGATTTCCGTGCATCACTTTGTAAGTTACGAGAAGCAGGGATCATGGGAATGTCTTGAGACTGACATATTTACACGTCTGCTTATTTCCACACTGATCGTTCATAAACCTCTGTGAGAATGCGAGAAGACAAAGCTTCAGTGAGAAGGAAACCGCCAGAGGAACTTGGCTTTGCTGCCTGATAGAGTGTGCGGGTGCACAGACAAGCAGCACTGAGGTCATCCTGAGGTGCAACCAAAAACAGGGGATCGAGCCCAGGAGAAGCGCACAGGCGAGGTTGAGAACGCAGCCCGGGTCAACAGCAGACAGTACGGGGCCGGGAGGGGCCATCAGTAGGACAGAAACGTTACATCGAGGGAACGAGTTACAACTTGTGCCCACGAGATAACGAGTTCGTCCCCACGATGTACAGTTCCTGCGCACGACATAACTCCATCGTCCCCACGCTGTCTTTCGCCCCTGCGCACGAGCTCGGCTTTTCCTCCGGTCCCTTCGCGTCACGGTGGCCGCGCGCACAGAGAGCTCCTGGGCGCCAGCAGGTCTCCGGGCGAACCAGGTTCACACGTGACCGCGTCTGGATGTGCGCGCGACAGCCTGTGAGCGAGCGGCTGTCAGCACCGTCACGTCTGGGTCTCGCGGCCGGAGATGACGCCGGGCGTGTTCATGTGCGCACGACTACCGCGCCACAGAGAAAAACGGAAAGAAGTTTTTTTAAAAATATTTTTTATTTAAATACGAAAAGGGAAAATGCAACAAACGGGGGTTTATACATACAAATATACAGATGTCTCAACACGACACAACAAGGAGCAACAAGTGGATGAAACGGGGGAAAAACACTTTGTCCGTAGTACAGAGGTTATGTGGTGATAGAGGTTACATTCAATAAGTTTGTGCTTAAAGACGTTTGTAGACCAACTCACCAGTCTTATTTTTAAATATTTTCAGTGAATCAGAGTACAGCTTGAATGCGTTAGAAAATTCTTTAAAGCTTTCGGATTCTGTTTTACTCTAAGCGTGTGTATGTAAAATTTTGCAAACGAAAGAAGAACATTTACCATCACACGGACTTCGTTTGGATTCGAGACACCGGGAACAATATTGTAGCGCCCTCGCCTGGCGCTGCGGCCGGGGAGCGGCTCGGGAGCGCGGCGAGGGGCAGGGCGGGAGTAATAATATTAATAATAACTGCTTACACTTCTATAGCGCTTTTCTGGACACTCCACTCAAAGCGCTTTACATGTAATGGGGACTCCCCTCCACCACCAGCAGTGTGAAGCCCCACCTGGATGATGCGACGGCAGCCATAGTTCAAGTTCATGTTCAAGTTCAAGTTTCAAGTTTATTGTCATTACACTCATATACATGGTATATGGTATAACGAAATGCTATTTAGCTAGCTCTCGGACATAAGTAGTACAAAGAGAAAAACAACAACAACAACAACAATACAATTGTGTAGCAAAAGAAAGACAGAGACAACAGGCAGTGTGCAAAAAACAACAACAATGTGCAAAACAACAAAAAGGTAACAGGTTATGTGCAAAAATATGCATCAACAGAATAAAATAAAGTTAAAATAAAAAAGTTAAGAATAAACTGAAGTGTGCCAGAACACTCCCCACACACCAGCTATCAGTGGGGAGGAGAGCAGAGAAATGAGTAATGAAGCCAATTCACAGATGGGGGTTATTAGGAGGCCATGATTGGTGAGGGCCAATGGGAAATTTGGCCAGGACACCGGGGTTACACCCCTACTCTTTGAGAAACGCCCTGGGATTTTTAATGACCACAGAGAGTCAGGACCTCGGTTTTACGTCTCATCCGAAGGACGATACTGGAGCATTGGGACCCACACAGACCGCAGGGTGAGCGCCCCCTGCTGGCCCCACTAACACCTCTTCCAGCAGCAACCTTAGTTTTTCCCAGGAGGTCTCCCATCCAGGTACTGACCAGGCTCACACCTGCTGAGCTTTAGTGGGCTGCCAGTTGTGAGTTTCAGAGTGATATGTCTGCTGGCTATACAAAGATATGTATAATGATGGACTTTTAAGACCTTAGATATATGTTTGATTATTTTAAATGAAACAAAAATTGAAAATAAAAATATTTTCCAATATTCCTACATCAGTCTGCATCTGCGAGACAGTAGAGAACTACCTGGGTCAACCGATTACTTCTTCAGATTTCTAAAAAGGACACTTCTCCGGGATACTGAGAGATGCTCGTTAAAGCCTCTTTGTAAGAACATGCAGTTGCTGGGTCATGTTCGCCTTTTAAGGCTACACCAGCAACTCTCCTGATTCGGGTATGATATTGGAGACAAATGTAATTTTCCTGTTCACACAAACACACAGAAGATACTGCTATTAAATACAGAAATCACCACCATCCCACACTTGATTACATGTTATTTATGTTATGTTATTACATGTTACTGTTATTGCTATTGTGTAACTGTCTATTGTCTTATCTTCTGTCCTTTTTATATACTGCACCTGAGTGACTAATGAGAAACACTTTTCATTATGCTGTGCACCTGTGTAAGTTTAATGACAATAAAGTTGAATTGAATTGAATTGAAGATACTGATATTAAATACAGAATCCACCGCCATCCCACACCCGGGCAAACAGAGGAACAAAACTGCAGAATAGTTCCTCTCGCACCAGCTTGAAGTGGGCTGACCGGGATTAAACTTGCGTTTAGTTTGAAGGCTTCATGTGTTTCTCTTACAAAGATATTGACAGCAGAAGATTTGTGCGAGCTCAAGGAAAAAATGGCGGACAAACGACAAAGTGAAGGCTGTGAACACATTCACAATGTACCTGACACACGAGGCACGTTTTTTCGTAGCTCTGGGGGGGTGGTGAAGACGCTGCTCACGGGCCAAGTGCGTATTCGAACCTCGAGCGAACTTGCCCGCGGTCCCGGCTCCCGGCTCCCGGGTGTTGGGTTCAACAGAACAGCGAGCGGCACCGGAGAAAATACAGCCCCTCGAGAGAGAGAGAGAGAGAGATCCCAAGGCTCCCGATCCTACTGGGAGAGGGAGGAGGGAACTCAGTTGAACTGGCAGCCCAGTATGTGATCTCCTGTCACAGCCTGAGGAACAGTGAGTCTGTCTCCCAATAATGCTCCAGCCGCCTACAGAATATGTCAATATTTAATAATATGTATTTGTTGTAAATGTCTGTAGATTTTATTTTACTTCTATTTTTTGTTTTGTTTAATGTAAATATCATTACTTTCATTTGCTTTGGCAACACTGATTGTACCCATCGGTCATGCTAATAAAGCACCTTGAACTGAATTGAATTGAGAGGGGGCTTCCCGTGGAGAATCCCTCAGCGGTGCGTCTGAGTCACACGGCGCCTTGAGAGTCTATTGTAACGAACGGCCGACATACAGGTTTTGTTATTTACACACCACACATACAAAAACGGAGACAGAATATTAAGACAGATACTGGAATAGACACTTCACAGCCAGGGGAATTCATACGTATAAAAACTTAAATTGATACTTTTTCCATACTGTATGTCCAATGTATGTCTTGCCTGTTGATTCTTTACATTTCTAGTAGGATTTAAATACAACAGGAACTGCCGGCATACGGGCTGTAGGAGCTGGTTACAGCGCGGTGACGCCACCGCCCTCTGCTCCCCTGCGCGTAACAGGGATGCTGACGCCGGGACGGACGGAGGTCTTCTCTAACTCAGCCGGCAGGACCCCTGTCGAGAGACGCCGGGGACCCGGGCTCGATCCTGAGGCGGGGGACGGGACCGCAGGAACCCGAACTCGCTGCGCTCTGAAAACCTGCTGATCGCGAAGCACTGCGCTTCTCTGGGGGTTAATGGGAGAGCTGCGTGAAGGTGCCCCCCTACAGACAGCACAAACGATGAAGCCCACCTCATTCGTGAGTGCTGCGTTTGTGCTGCTCTCGTTCCCGAGAAATAGCGCCTTGTGTTTCCGGTGATCACGTGACCACAGGCGGTGCCTTTGACCTCCAGTGACCCCGTCTGCCGAGTTCAAGCGCTGTGCCGCTGGTGCGAGAGGAACTGTTCTGCAGTTCTGTTCCTCTGTTTGCCCGGGTGTGGGATGACGGTGGATTTTGTATTTAATAGCAGTATCTTCTGTGTGTTTGTGTGAACAGGAAAATTACATTTGTCTCCAATATCATACCCGAATCAGGAGAGTTGCTGGTGTAGCCTTAAAAGGCGAACATGAGCCAGCAACTGCATGTTCTTACAAGAGCACGTCTTTATGCCTCGTAGCGGTGTCCTTTTTAAATATCTGAAGAAGAAATCAGTTACGCATTGTCTCCTTCTTAAATAAACACAGGAATCCTTCCTGTCTGTCGAGGCATCCGGAAGATCCGACCTGTCTAAATGCCACGTATTTAAAAAGACTTTTAAAGCTCTTTTTATGCAAAGCATATCTGGGAACATGAAAAGCAACCAGGACTGCGGTGAGTTTCATCGTTTGTGCTGTTTGCTGGAGAGGTGACAGCCTGGAGCTTGACATGCAAACTCGTCCTGGGCCATTACAGTGCGCAATGCAAAAGACATGACTTCACCTGGGAGAAACATGATGACTTAATGATCAACACATTTGTATTCTCTCGAATTGACTACTGTAATGGAACAAGTAATAGGTTTATTACATGCTGAAAAAAAATAAACCAGCTCCTACAGCCTGTATACAGCCCAGCAGTTTCTGTTGTATTTAAATCCTGCTACAAATGTAAAGAATCAAAAGGCAAGACATACATTGGACATACAGTATGGAAAAAGTATAATTTTCAGCTTTTATACTTGTGAATTCCCCTGGATGTAAAGTGTCTATTCCTGTATCTGTCTTAATATTGTCTCCGTTTTTGTATGTGTGGTGTGTAAATAACAAAACCTGTATGTCGGCCGTTCATTACAATAGACTCTCAAGGCGCCGTGTGACTCAGACGCATCGCTGATGAATTCTCCACGGGAAGCCCTCTCTCTCTCTCTCTCTGGCGAGGGGCTGTATTTTCTCCAGTGGTGCGCTCACTGTCATATCTGTCGTATCTGTGTCTTCAGAGGGCAGGGTGGGCCCCACGCTGTATTCTACACCAATGACTGTGGAGATCAGGTGGTCAGTGGTGAGAGGGAATACAGGATGGGTAGAGAAGCTGTAGATATGAGCTCTGTGGAGATCAGGTGGTCAGTGGTGAGACAGAATACAGGATGGTCTCAGGTTTGAGAAAGAAGCTGAAACAGATTTAGCATCCTTAACAAGGTTCGGTAAGTCATTCCCCAGTTTAAGGGCTGTGTGACTGAGAGCTCTGCCACCTGCACATTTATGTTCATTTGACGGGTTTTGAGATACACAGCATCCTTTGACCGGAACAGTCTTAGTGATGCTTACGGAAACGTAAGATCACGTAGGTGGCTAAGCTGTCTTCGTATGTGAGCACAGACCCTTGAGATGTATGTGGTGTCATATGAGAAGCCAGTGCAGTGAAGGCAGGACGTGGATGATGTGATTGTGCTTCTGTGTTCTAGTCAGATCATTAGAACAATTCAAGTCTTTGAACGTTCCTAAGCTGGAGTGGACATTCTGAATTAGCTGTGTTTCTGAGATGTGGAAAAGAAACACCGGGCACCCTCTTTCTATGAGAATCAACATTAAGCTCAGGGTGAAACTTTTTGCCGAGTTACTGTACAGTATTTTTCACTGTTTCTGTGATGCTCACAGTGTGATCAGCCACATTAGAAAGGGGCTGTGACATGTGATGATGAACTTTTATTGGCCCAATGATAAGGACTTCAGTTCTGTTTATCTGGCAATAGTTAATAAGTAATTCCAGTAATTTCTGGGTTTCCTGTGTTTCATTTCAGCTTCACATTGGTTCTGAAAGTGAACACTTATCCAAGACGTACTGTTTATTGGGCATGTTGAAACTGGTTCTTAGCCTGAAATCTAAAACCATTAGAAGGGTTACAAACAACAGGAGGCCATTCACTCAGTCTAGCTACTGTAGTTAATAATATATCAATCTGGTTTAAATCCTTCTTTAAAACTAAATCCTGTTGGTTTTAAAGAAGCCCAAATATAATGATCAAGAACACAGCGGGACAATTGTTGACGTTGACCCACAGGCCCACAACCGGCTAAAGAGCTGCCCCTTCCTCTGTGTTTCAAACCTACTTCCCTCAGTAGTTTAAACTAAGTGTGAAGTATAATGAAGAGGAATGCGTGAAGATACTCTCACTTTTTCTACGAAAGCTATAGTTTTGGAAATCTTTTAAATAATGGTGCTCCTACAGAAGTCCTCCAGTTGAGCGATCTGCATAAAGGACCCACAGAATCTAAAAGCTTCGCAACTCAAGGTCAAAGTACCCATAGATTGTGCCAAAGCTATTTGAATCAAATGGCTTTTTATTATTATTATTATTATTAAATTCCTCTTTTAATCCTCCTCGGTGACAAGGGGTGTGGTTCTCACCGCGGGGGGCGGGCATAGTGGATCTTCTGTGGCTGGAGGGGCGTGGTTTCCATCACCAGGGGCGCCCCCTTGTCTGTAATCCTGTTTTGACTTTTTTGTTTTTATGTTGCCTTTTTTCTTTACCAGCAGAGTTTTTTTTGGGGGGCAGAAGCTACAGTATATAAAGAGACGGGACGTGTGTGCCGCTCATCTCAGACTGACACCCCTTGTGCGCTGAGCTGGTAAGTCAACACGGTGTGCAGTCCTGGCTTCAGAGCCGCCGGCCTCTGGGCGCCTGAGAGGAGCCGTTCCGAGGGCTGATTATTATTACTTTATTATTATTATTAACTCAAAGGAAATTGGGCTGCGTTCTGGCCCGATGAGCCGATTTGTCTCAGATGTGGAAATCGTTTCTTATTCTTATTCTTGAAGCGGTAGCATGAGCTCATTCCTCTTTTGAAACGAAACTGCAAGTATTCAGTGAAAATGAAATACTTATGGGTATGATTTTGACATTTTCAATCTGTACAGATCCCAATATTGCTGTCGTACTCCAAAAAGATGAAGTCGCTGCTGTTCCTCGCTGCCGTCCTGCTGCTGTCTCTGAGCTGCGGTGAGTTCGCTCTGTCTCCGAGCTTCATGTGACTCTGTGTTATTCACAGTGGTCACTCACTGCCCCTTTTATCAACACAGCAGGTACTGACAACAGTTCTCCTCGCACAGACAGACTGGTCATTTCAGACAGGATCAAGGACACTGATCTCACAGACAGACTGGTCATTTCAGACAGGATCAATGACACTGATCTCACAGACAGACAGACTGGTCATCTCCGACTATCAATAACATTGATCACACCGATAGACTGGTCATTTCAGACAGGATCAATAACACTGATCATGCAGACAGACTGGTCATTTCAGACAGGATCAATGGCCGTCATTATGAGTTTCAAACAACTTTGAGCAACACTGGGGGAAAATTGGGGGCACTGAACACAGAAATGTTAGCTTTTCCATGGTTTAACATGTACACATGCAAGGAAGAAGGGAGAGAGATGAAGCATACTCTTTTAGGGTGCCAGGTGTTGGCAGAAATGAAGTAGAAAGAAGCGATTCAGTGATGAGGTGGAGTGATGAGAGAGAGGCCATACCTGCTCACCAGACTCTCTCCTCTTGACTCTGTCCCCCTGGCCTGCAGGAGAGGCCCTGAGGTGTTACAGCTGCATGGCTGCGGGACCGGGTGTGAGGCCTGGCATCTGTGGAAAGATGGAGCAGACGTGCACGGGTGATAACATCATCTGTGTGACTGCGATCTCCAGCCAGCCTGTCGGTAAGTCAAGATACTGGGGCTGTCTGCTGGCTTGGTCAGTGTGTCTCTATCAGTTAATACAGACGGTGTGTCTCTATCAGCTAATACAGTGTGTCTCTATCAGTTAATACAGACAGTGTGTGTCTCTTACAGTTAATCTTCAGAATGTCTCTTTAATATATCAGTGTATCTGTTTGACACTCCTCGTGTCAGCTGTGTGTGCTGTCTTGAAGGTCAGGGAAGTGGCTCAGCCCAGCGAGAGCGCAGTCTAACCACCCCTCTCTGCGTCTCTCTGCAGCGAGTTTAACGCAGAGGTGTGGCAAGCCCACGGATTGCTCCACCCTGAGCCTGAGAAGCGGCACTAAAGTCACCTGCTGTAGCTCCGACCTCTGTAACTGAGCCGTGGCGGGGGGGCGGGGGAGAGACCCCTCTGGGTCGGCCACGGGGAGCCTCTTGTTGTCCCAGGGGGTCGTTCTTACCTGATTCTGGCGAGTGGCATGAGTGGGAGTAGGGCTGTGGTGCGTGGAGCCCGTGTGGAGCCCACAGTCCCTGGACACTGTGTCTGTGTCAGACTGCTGTGTGTGGAGCAGACAGCCCCTCCTCTGATGTTAAACTCTCCTGCAATAAACTGGATTGGAATCAACATCACACTCTGACTCCCTCTGTTGTGTGTGTGTGTGTGCTGAGATGACTGATCGAGATGATTAATGACTCATCTCACCTCCCTTGCTATTGAGTGCATTTGTTTTTTTATTTTTGACTTAATTTCATCTATTTTCTGTAATTCCCTTCGACAGTGATTTCCGTGCATCACTTTGTAAGCTACGAGAAGCAGGGATCGTGGGAATGTCTTGAGACTGACATATTTACACGTCTGCTTATTTCCACACTGATCGTTCATAAACCTCTGTGAGAATAGATAGATAGATACTTTATTGATCCCGTGAATGAAATTGCAGTGCAACAGCAGCTTAACACACACAACACAGCCACAGTGTAACGAATTATATAATAATAGTACAATACATACAATACAATACAAGTCACTCACAGTCCGGACACACAAAGAACAAACTAGAACAGAACAGTACACAGAAAATCGTATCACACATATGAATATAAATATAGATGTAACTATAGATATAAATATACAGATGCAGCCATTCAAAGTGCGCGGTACAGACACGTACCGGAGGTAATTGGCTACGGCGTTGCGCATCGTGACGCAAGATGACGCGGGGTACCGCAGTACATGATTGGTTGACCGACAGGGGCACTCGTGGTCCGTTGGTCTGTCGTAGAAAGATTTACAGTAAACGTCTTTACTGTGTCCATTGTAGTATTTAATATTTATATGGAATTTTACCTCTGAAGGGAAATCTTAGTGCCTGAGCATAAAAAGAATAGGAGCATACTGCAACGCGTGTGAAGTCCATAAACGATATTAATTTTGGAACTTAAACATACAGTATATGGCTGGTCTCGGTACTTTAAAGAAAAAATACACACCAGTATTCCATTTCTCCCTAAACATTTTAAGCATCGAAGTCTTTAACTAACGTGATACCCGAGTCAACAAGCATACTTTTAGAATTTGATTAAAAGGGAATATAATATGGAATCGCGTATCTCAAGAAATTAATAACGATATAATTACATTCATGTTGCAAAAAAACTGCAACGGATATAAAAACTCCCTTGCTTTTAACAGAGCGTTCCATAATTTCTAACTACGAAAATGATTTAAACTGCGACACTTATCATTCACCAAGAGCTCGAAATATCACAAGGATCCTCTAGAGCACAGCAAAGACTGTATTAAAAGAATCGCGTATCTCAAGAAATTAATAAGATATAATTATATTCGTGTAATTCGTATAATTATATAATGCCAGCGAACTCTTGTTTTTATGTCCACTATAACTACGCTGGGCAAACGTTCCGAGGTCAAATTCTTCCAGCACGGGGGTACCTTTAAAGCGGAGACGACGGCACCGAAATGTTTTGGCGCGTCTTCTCTTTAAAGCCCTGGCCAAATATGAAGACAGTACGTACAGTTATAATTCAAACGGAATTAAAAACTACACATCCCAGTTACCATGGTGGTGCTTGTGATCATTGCGTTTAACTAACGAAACAGGGCGAAAAATCAGTCACATGACTTTGGGGCAGAGTTTCGAAAGCTTAACCTATCAGCAACAAAGCGAAATTTACACGATAGGCTACCTCCAACTGTCAGTTACACGACTGTGTATGTCGACATTATGAAAAAAATGTTTCAGGCATTGATGTGAAGGACAACAGAGCTTTCACTGGCCGATTATCATTCTTATCATTATAATCATTATTATTAATAATTATATTAATTTAAGGGTCTAAATATCTAAACATATGTATCTGTATAGCAGGTAGTATCACTGTATTCCACTTTCTTTGTAAACACGGAAAAACAGATTCACAATGCAAAGCTGTATCGCTGTGTAAAAAAACCCGGTTTGTAATGAGCTGCTGAGCTAAGAATAGGAATGTTCCTGCTGGCAGAGGGGGTGGAAAGTGCTTGCGGTCATTTAATTAGTATGCTTTCAGAGAAAATGTTTCAGGTGTGAAGAACATAGATCTCCAATGCAATTTCAACCAAACCTGTTCCTACACACCCTGCCCCCACTACCATTAGAATATACACAAAGCACTCAAATCTTTCGAGCTAATGATCAGGTGACCCGAGAGAGAGCGAGAGAAACACCAAGGGGTGCGGAACCAGGGAACTATTTACATGGAAAACGGGCGATCTCCCCAGACTGTCCGCCCGTTTCACTGTTACCTGGATACCTCTTTATTTAGAACTCACTAACACTGATTTTTAATTTAGAAGGATTCAAGTAGGGTTTTAGATGAAAGGCAGCGACCTTAATCTCTGACCAAGCGAAACGTTTCATTTTTTCAAAGAAATGTTTGTTAAAAAATAAAGTCATAGTTCCATGGGATTCAATCACAGACCATGTGACATGGGAGTCAGGAAACTAACACACAGCGCCACCGGATTTAATAATGCCATAAAAACGCTATAAAATAATGTGACTAGGCACAGAACAAGTTTACAGCACAGTACAATAATGAATGCTGACCATGACTTTAGAAGCATAAATTGCCTTACACTCAATTTAAACACAAGCTGTCTTTAGCCCTTTAAGCTGGTTCATACAGAAATGTAGAGATCCAGGCTCAGAACACACAGCTTCATTAGCGAATACATATGCAGGACAACTAGAGAAGACGTTTTACAGAGGATGGATTTTTAGAAACATCCCATCAGTGACATCACTGAAGTCAACTCCTAGGTACTGTAACTGTCGTGTGGATAGTTTCACAAGAATCAGACAAAGGTTTAAGCATCACTTGTTCTACATAAAACTGCAAAAAACAACAACAACCCATAATGTACTTCTTTGCGGCTCTGTTTGCCCAAATCATATATTCACAACGTGAAATCTAGAAAATAATATTACGTAACCAAAATCCGCAATATGGAAACAGAACCTGTGTAATTGTTGATAGATGATGTACTCGTAACATTTTTACAAGACGAACTACAATGACTTGTATGTACTTGATATCTCTAATCAATCCACGGCGACATTGTTAAAAGCAGAGTCCCAGCACAAAACGAAACTAAAACGCATACCGTTTCGCGCTTCTTATTAGTTGCTCAAAAGTAATTTGACCGTATGAAATGCATAATATAAACCTAGAAACATATACGTGAGCAGTACTTAAGCACTGTAGTATCGGTGTTAAGACATACCTCTCAAATACTGTAAATCAAGTTAAAATATCTCAAGACCGATTCTGGTCATAATGAAACCATGTTTCGTGTATGTTTTCTTTAAAGTACCGAGACCAGCCATATACTGTATGTTTATGTTCCAAAATTAATATCGTTTATGGCCTTCACACGCGTTGCAGTATGCTCCTATTCTTTTTATGCTCAGCTACTAAGATTTCCCTTCAGTGGTAAAATTAGATATGAATATTCAATACTTAAACGGGCACAGTTAAGACATTAAATATACATATACATACTGTATACAGTTCAGTTTTCATAGGGTAATATGTTTATGTTCCTAAATCAATCTCTTTTATGAGCATGTGAAAGGCATGGTGAATCGATTCTCAAAAATTACTGTACTTTGCATGATTGGAAACAAACGCGTGATTGCGCAATGCTGTGGTGTTACTTTTACAAAGACGGTCAATGAAAAAAAGAATGTTGACCAGGGCAATACTTTGAGTTTACACTTACAGCTTGTCCAAGGTCATTCATTATTAATACTATTAGTAATATCTTCGTTAAAGACTTTGATGGCCACAGCTCAAACATGAGAGGTTGAGCTTTATTAGCTGCACCTTGCGGAAATTCCGGATACTATTATTTTGCTTGTCGTATTATAGGAGAATTTACGGTAACTCGCGGTATTTACCGGTTACTTGCGGTAGACTGCGTACAGCGTACCGGAAAATAATGCGCATTTTGAATGGCTGCATCTGTAAATGTATTGCACAGGTCCCTGGCATATATTGCACAAAAGTGTTTGTAAACGGGAAAAAGAAAAAGAAAAAGAAAGAGAACAGATGTAGCAGTCGATGTGTAGATGTGTTTAGTCCAGAAACAGGTCACTGTCGATGTTGCCTCTGCCAAGACGCAAGGTGGATGCGTTGTACAGTCTTATGGCAGACGGCAAGAATGACCTCCTGTAGCGCTCCCTGTCGCACCGTGGATGAATCAGTCTATTGCTGAACGTGCTCTTCATTCCTGCAAGCCTGTCATAGAGGGGATGGGAGAAGTTGTCCATGATGGCCTCTAGTTTGGACATCATTCTCCTCTCAGCCACTACCTCCAAGGGGTCCAGGTCAGACCCAATGACAGAGCTCGCTCTCCTGATGAGCTTGTTCAGCCTTTTGGAATCCACTGCTCTAATCCCAGAGCCCCAGCACACCACTGCGTAGAAAATGACACTCGCCACCACCGACTGATAGAACATGTGTAGCATCTTACTACACACATTGAAGGACCTGAGCCTCCTCAAGAAGTAAAGTCGGCTCTGTCCGTTCTTATAGATGGCCTCGATGTTCTTAGACCATTCCAGTCTATCGTCGATGTGCACTCCCAGGTACTTGTACGAGTCCACCATCTCCACGCCACCCCCATGGATGTAGAATGCGAGAAGACAAAGCTTCAGTGAGAAGGAAACCGCCAGAGGAACTTGGCTTTGCTGCCTGATAGAGTGTGCAGGTGCACAGACAAGCAGCACTGAGGTCATCCTGAGGTGCAACCAAAAACAGGGGACCGAGCCCAGGAGAAGCGCACAGGCGAGGTTGAGAACGCAGCCCGGGTCAACAGCAGACAGTACAGGCCGGGAGGGGCCATCAGTAGGACAGAAACGTTACATCGAGGGAACGAGTTACAACTTGTGCCCACGAGATAACGAGTTCGTCCCCACGATGTACAGTTCCCGCGCACGAGATAACTCCATCGTCCCCTCGCTGTCTTTCACCCCTGCGCACGAGCTCGGCTTTTCCTCCGGTCCCTTCGCGTCACGGTGGCCGCGCGCACAGAGAGCTCCTGGGCGCCAGCAGGTCTCCGGGCTCCGGGCGAACCAGGTTCACACGTGACCGCGTCTGGATGTGCGCGCGACAGCCTGTGAGCGAGCGGCTGTCAGCACCGTCACGTCTGGGTCTCGCGGCCGGAGATGACGCCGGGTGTGTTCATGTGCGCACGACTACCGCGCCACAGAGAAAAACGTAAAGCGGTTTTAAAAAAAAGATTTTTTATTTAAATACAAAAAGGGAAAATGCAACAAACGGGGGTTTATACATACAAATATACAGATGTCTCAACACGACACAACAAGGAGCAACAAGTGGATGAAACGGGGGAAAAACACTTTGTCCGTAGTACAGAGGTTATGTGGTGATAGAGGTTACATTCAATAAGTTTGTGCTTAAAGACGTTTGTAGACCAACTCACCAGTCTTATTTTTAAATATTTTCAGTGAATCAGAGTACAGCTTGAATGCGTTAGAAAATTCTTTAAAGCTTTCGGATTCTGTTTTACTCTAAGCGTAAGTATGTAAAATTTCGCACACGAGAGAAGAACATTTACCATCACACGGACTTCGTTTGGATTCGAGACACCGGGAACAATATTGTAGCGCCCTCGCCGGGCGCTGCGGCCGAAGAGCGGCGAGGGGCAGGGCGGGAGTAATAATATTAATAATAACTGCTTACACTTCTATAGCGCTTTTCTGGACACTCCACTCAAAGCGCTTTACAGGTAATGGGGATCCCCTCCACCACCAGCAGTGTGAAGCCCCACCTGGATGATGCGACGGCAGCCATAGTTCAAGTTCATGTTCAAGTTCAAGTTTCAAGTTTATTGTCATTACACTCATATACATGGTATATGGTATAACGAAATGCTATTTAGCTAGCTCTCGGACAAAAACAACAACAGATGATGTGCAAAAAAACAACAACAGGTTATGTGCAAAAATATGCATCAACAGAATAAAATAAAGTTAAAATAAAAAAGTTAAGAATAAAATGAAGTGCGCCAGAACTCTCCCCACACACCGGGTATCAGTGGGGAGGAGAGCAGAGTGATGAAGCCAGTTCAGAGGGGGGTTATTAGGAGGCCATGGTAAAGGACAGGGGGAAATTTGGCCAGGACACCAGGGTTACACCCCTACTCTTTTTGAGAAACACCCTGGGATTTTTAATGATCACAGAGAGTCAGGACCTCGGTTTTACGTCTCATTCGAAGGACGGCGCCTGTTTACAGTACAGTGTCCCCTTCACTATACTGGAGCATTGGGACCCACACAGACCACAGGGTGAGCGCCCCCTGCTGGCCCCACTGACCAGCAGCAACCTTAGTTTTTCCCAGGAGGTCTCCCATCCAGGTACTGGCCAGACTCACACCTGCTGAGCTTCAGTGGGCTGCCAGTTGTGGGTTTCAGGGTGATATGGCTGCTGGCTATACGAAGATATGTATAATGACGGACTTTTAAGACCTAAGATATATGTTTGATTATTTTAAATGAAACAAAAATTGAAAATAAAAATATTTTCCAATATTCCTACATCAGTCTGCATCTGCGAGATGGTAGAGTTCCCAATGTTTTGCAGTTGAGTTATGAACTACCTGGGTCAAACGATTACTTCTTCAGATTTCTAAAAAGGACACTTCTCTGGGATACTGAGAGATGCTCGTTAAAGCCTCTTTGTAAGAACATGCAGTTGCTGGGTCATGTTCGCCTTTTAAGGCTACACCAGCAACTCTCCTGATTCGGGTATGATATTGGAGACAAATGTAATTTTCCTGTTCACACAAACACACAGAAGATACTGCTATTAAATACAGAAATCACCACCATCCCACACTTGATTACGTTATTTATGTTATGTTATTACATGTTACTGTTATTGCTATTGTGTAACTGTCTATTGTCTTATCTTCTGTCCTTTTTATATACTGCACCTGAGTGACTAATGAGAAACACTTTTCATTATATTATGCACCTGTGTAAGTTTAATGACAATAAAGTTGAATTGAATTGAAGATACTGATATTAAATACAGAATCCACCGCCATCCCACACCCGGGCAAACAGAGGAACAAAACTGCAGAATAGTTCCTCTCGCACCAGCTTGAAGTGGGCTGACCGGGATTAAACTTGCGTTTAGTTTGAAGGCTTCATGTGTTTCTCTTACAAAGATATTGACAGCAGAAGATTTGTGCGAGCTCAAGGAAAAAATGGCGGACAAACGGTTTACAAAGTGAAGGCTGTGAACACATTCACAATGTACCTGACACACGAGGCACGTGTTTTCGTAGCTCTGGGGTGGTGAAGACGCTGCTCACGGGCCAAGTGCGTATTCGAACCTCGAGCGAACTTGCCCGCGGTCCCGGCTCCCGGGTGCTGGGTTCAACAGAACAGCGAGCGGCACCGGAGAAAATACAGCCCCTCGCGAGAGAGAGAGAGAGAGAAAGAGAGAGAGAGAGATCCCAAGGCTCCCGATCCTACTGGGAGAGGGAGGAGGGAACTCAGTTGATCTGGCAGCCCAGTATGTGATCTCCTGTCACAGCCTGAGGAACAGTGAGTCTGTCTCCCAATAATGCTCCAGCCGCCTACAGAATATGTCAATATTTAATAATATGTCTTTGTTGTAAATGTCTGTAATATGTCTGTTACTTCTATTTTTTGTTTTGTTTAATGTAAATATCATTACTTTCATTTGCTTTGGCAACACTGATGGTACCCATCGGTCATTCTAATAAAGCACCTTGAATTGAATTGAATTGAGAGAGAGGGGGCTTCCCGTGGAGAATCCCTCAGCGGTGCGTCTGAGTCACACGGCGCCTTGAGAGTCTATTGTAACGAACGGCCGACATACAGGTTTTGTTATTTACACACCACACATACAAAAACGAAAACAGAATATTAAGACAGATACAGGAATAGACACTTCAAAGCCAGGGGAATTCATACGTATAAAAGCTGAAAATGATACTTTTTACATACTGTATGTCCACTGTATGTCTTGCCTGTTGATTCTTTACATTTCTAGTAGGATTTAAATACAACAGGAACTGCCGGCATACGGGCTGTAGGAGCTGGTTACAGCGCGGTGACGCCACCGCCCTCTGCTCCCCTGCGCGTAACAGGGATGCTGACGCCGGGGCGGACGGAGGTCTTCTCTAACTCAGCCGGCAGGACCCCTGTCGAGAGACGCCGGGGACCCGGGCTCGATCCTGAGGCGGGGGACGGGACCGCAGGAACCCGAACTCGCTGCTGATCGCGAAGCACTGCGCTTCTCTGGGGGTTAATGGGAGAGCTGCGTGAAGGTGCCCCCCTACAGACAGCACAAACGATGAAGCCCACCTCATTCGTTAGTGCTGCGTTTGTGCCGTTGAAAGTAGCGTTTGTGCTGCTCTCGTTCCCGAGAAATAGCGCCTTGTGTTTCCGGTGATCACGTGACCACAGGCGGTGCCTTTGACCTCCAGTGACCCCGTCTGCCGAGTTCAAGCGCTGTGCCACTGGTGCGAGAGGAACTGTTCTGCAGTTCTGTTCCTCTGTTTGCCCGGGTGTGGGATGACGGTGGATTTTCTAAGAGGCTTTAAGGAGCACGTCTTTATGCCTCGTAGCGGTGTCCTTTTTAAATATCTGAAGAAGAAATCAGTTACGCATTGTCTCCTTCTTAAATAAACACAGGAATCCTTCCTGTCTGTCGAGGCATCCGGAAGATCCGACCTGTCTAAATGCCACGTATTTAAAAAGACTTTTAAAGCTCTTTTTATGCAAAGCATATCTGGGAACATGAAAAGCAACCAGGGCTGCGGTGAGTTTCATCGTTTGTGCTGTTTGCTGGAGGGGTGACAGCCTGGAGCTTGACATGCAAACTCGTCCTGGGCCATTACAGTGCGCAATGCAAAAGACATGACTTCACCTGGGAGAAACATGATGACTTAATGATCAACACATTTGTATTCTCTCGAACTGACTACTGTAATGGAACAAGTAATAGGTTTATTACATGCTGAAAAAAAAGAAACCAGCTCCTACAGCCTGTATACAGCCCAGCAGTTTCTGTTGTATTTAAATCCTGCTACAAATGTAAAGAATCAAAAGGCAAGACATACATTGGACATACAGTATGGAAAAAGTATCATTTTCAGCTTTTATACTTGTGAATTCCCCTGGATGTAAAGTGTCTATTCCTGTATCTGTCTTAATATTGTCTCCGTTTTTGTATGTGTGGTGTGTAAATAACAAAACCTGTATGTCGGCCGTTCATTACAATAGACTCTCAAGGCGCCGTGTGACTCAGATGCATCGCTGATGAATTCTCCACGGGAAGCCCTCTCTCTCTCTCTCTCTCTGGCGAGGGGCTGTATTTTCTCCGGTGGTGCGCTCACTGTCATATCTGTCGTATCTGTGTCTTCAGAGGGCAGGGTGGGCCCCACGCTGTATTCTACACCAATGACTGTGGAGATCAGGTGGTCAGTGTTGAGAGAGAATACAGGATGGTCTCAGGTTTGAGAAAGAAGCTGAAACAGATTTAGCATCCTTAACAAGGTTCGGTAAGTCATTCCCCAGTTTAAGGGCTGTGTGACTGAGAGCTCTGCCACCTGCACATTTCTGTTCATTTGACGGGTTTTGAGATACACAGCATCCTTTGACCGGAACAGTGTTATTGATGCTTACGGAAACGTAAGATCACTTAGGTGGCTAAGCTGTCTTCGTATGTGAGCACAGACCCTTGAGATGTATGTGGTGTCATATGAGAAGCCAGTGCAGTGAAGGCAGGACGTGGATGATGTGATTGTGCTTCTGTGTTCTAGTCAGATCATTAGAACAATTCAATTCTTTGAACGTTCCTAAGCTGGAGTGGACATTCTGAATTAGCTGTGTTTCTGAGATGTGGAAAAGAAACACCAGGCACCCTCTTTCTATGAGAATCAACATTAAGCTCAGGGTGAAACTTTTTGCCGAGTTACTGTACAGTATTTTTCACTGTTTCTGTGATGCTCACAGTGTGATCAGCCACATTAGAAAGGGGCTGTGACATGTGATGATTAACTTTTATTGGCCCAATGATAAGGACTTCAGTTCTGTTTATCCGGCAATAGTTAGTAAGTGGCTTCCAGTAATTTCTGGGTTTCCTGTGTTTCATTTCAGCTTCACATTGGTTCTGAAAGTGAACACTTATCCAAGACGTACTGTTTATTGGGCATGTTGAAACTGGTTCTTAGCCTGAAATCTAAAACCATTAGAAGGGTTACAAACAACAGGAGGCCATTCACTCAGTCTAGCTACTGTAGTTAATAATATATCAATCTGGTTTAAATCCTTCTTTAAAACTAAATCCTGTTGGTTTTAAAGAAGCCCAAATATAATGATCAAGAACACAGTTGGACAGTTGTTGACGTTGACCCAGAGGCGCACAACCGGCTAAAGAGCTGCCCCTTCCTCTGTGTTTCAAACCTACTTCACTCAGTAGTTTAAACTAAGTGTGAAGTATAATGAAGAGGAATGCGTGAAGATACTCTCACTTTTTCTACGAAAGCTATAGTTTTGGAAATCTTTTAAATAATGGTGCTCCTACAGAAGTCCTCCAGTTGAGCGATCTGCATAAAGGACCCACAGAATCTAAAAGCTTCGCAACTCAAGGGCAAAGTACCCATAGATTGTGCCAAAGCGATTTGAATCAAATGGCTTTTTTTATTCCTTTTATTTTCATCCTCCTTGGCGACGAGGGTGTGGTTTCCATCCCCAGGGGCGACTGCTTGGCTGTAATCCTCCGATTTTACTGTTTTGTTTTTATGTTGCCTTTTTTCTTTGCTGGCAGAGTTTATTTTTGTCGTCATTCCGTAAGAATAGGGGCAGAAGCTACAGTATATAAAGAGACGGGACGTGTGTGCCGCTCATCTCAGACTGACACCCCGCTTCGCTGTGAGCTGGTGAGTCAACACGGTGTGCGGTCCTGGCTTCAGAGCCGCCGGCCTCTGGGCGCCTGAGAGGAGCCGTTCCGAGGGCTGATTCTTATTATTTTATTATTATTATTAACTCAAAGGAAATTGGGCTGCGTTCTGGCCCGATGAGCTGATTTATCTCAGATGTGGAAATCGTTTCTTATTCTTATTCTTGAAGGGGTAGCATGAGCTCATTCCTCTTTTGAAACGAAACTGCAAGTATTCAGTGAAAATGAAATACTTATGGGTATGATTTTGACATTTTCACTCTGTACAGACCCCAATATTGCTGTCGTACTCCAACAAGATGAAGTCGCTGCTGTTCCTCGCTGCCGTCCTGCTGCTGTCTCTGAGCTGCGGTGAGTTCGCTCTGTCTCCGAGCTTCATGTGACTCTGTGTTATTCACAGTGGTCACTCACTGCCCCTTTTATCAATACAGCAGGTACTGACAACAGTTCTCCTCACACAGACAGACTGGTCATTTCAGACAGGATCAAGGACACTGATCTCACAGACAGACTGGTCATTTCAGACAGGATCAATAACACTGATCACACAGACAGACAGACTGGTCATTTCAGACAGGATGAAGGACACTGATCTCACAGACAGACTGGTCATTTCAGACAGGATCAATGACACTGATCTCACAGACAGACTGGTCATTTCAGACAGGATCGATGACACTGATCTCACAGGCAGACTGGTCATTTCAGACAGGATCAAGGACACTGATCTCACAGACAGACTGGTCATTTCAGACAGGATCAATGACACTGATCTCACAGACAGACAGACTGGTCATTTCAGACAGGATCAATGACACTGATCTCACAGACAGACAGACTGGTCATCTCCGACTATCAATAACACTGATCTCACAGACAGACTGGTCATTTCAGACAGGATCAATGGCCGTCATTATGAGTTTCAAACAACTTTGAACAGCACTGGGGGAAAATTGGGGGCATTGAACACAGAAATGTTAGTTTTTCCATGGTTTAACATGTACACATGCAGTTATCGAGAAGTAAAAGCAGAAATTCCATACTTTTGCCTCACATGAATCTTTTGATACAATTAAAATTCCATTAGTTAATTCAGTGTCTGAAAACTGAAGAAAACCTCACAAACAAGGAAGAAGGGAGAGAGATGAAGCATACTCTTTTAGGGTGCCAGGTGTTGGCAGAAATGAAGTAGAAAGAAGCGATTCAGTGATGAGGTGGAGCGATGAGAGAGAGGCCATACCTGCTCACCAGACTCTCTCCTCTTGACTCTGTCCCCCTGGCCTGCAGGAGAGGCCCTGAGGTGTAACAACTGCATGGGTCAGCGACAGGGTGGGGTCCCTGGCAGCTGTACAGTGCAGACGTGCACGGGTGATAACACCGTCTGTGTGTCTGCGATCTTCCGCCCTCCTTTCTGTAAGTCAAGATACTGGGTCTGTCTGCTGGCTTGGTCAGTGTGTCTCTATCAGCTAATACAGACAGTGTATCTCTATCACCTAATACAGACGGTGTGTCTCTATCACCTAATACAGACGGTGTGTCTCTATCAGCTAATACACACAGTGTGTCTCTATCAGTTAAAATGGACAGTGTGTCTCTATCAGTTAATATAGACAGTGTGTCTTTATCAGCTAATACACACAGTGTGTCTCCATCAGCTAATACACACAGTGTGTCTCTATCAGTTAATATAGACAGTGTGTCTCTATCAGTTAATATAGACAGTGTGTCTTTATCAGCTAATACACACAGTGTGTCTCCATCAGCTAATACACACAGTGTGTCTCCATCAGCTAATACACACAGTGTGTCTCCATCAGCTAATACACACAGTGTGTCTCCATCAGCTAATACACACAGTGTGTGCGATCTTCCGCCCTCCTTTCTGTAAGTCAAGATACTGGGTCTGTCTGCTGGCTTGGTCAGTGTGTCTCTATCAGCTAATACAGACAGTGTATCTCCATCACCTAATACACACAGTGTGTCTCCATCACCTAATACACACAGTGTGTCTCCATCAGCTAATACACACAGTGTGTCTCCATCAGCTAATACACACAGTGTGTCTCCATCAGCTAATACACACAGTGTGTCTCTATCAGTTAAAATGGACAGTGTGTGTCTATCAGCTAATACAGACAGTGTGTGTCTATCAGCTAATACAGACAGTGTGTGTCTATCAGCTAATACAGACAGTGTGTGTCTCTTACAGTTAATCTTCAGAATGTCTCTTTAATATATCAGTGTATCTGTTTGACACTCCTCGTGTCAGCTTTGTGTGCTGTCTTGAAGGTCAGGTAAATGGCTCAGCCCAGCGAGAGTGCAGTCTAACCACCCCTCTCTGTGTCTCTCTGCAGCGGGTGCCATCCGGAGGTGTGGCAAGTCCTCAGAATGCGCCATGCTGAGCATGGGAGGGAACTCCAGGGTTTCCTGCTGCAAGACCGACCTCTGTAACTGAGCCGTGGCGGGGGGGGGGGGGAGAGACCCCTCTGGGTCGGGCACGGGGAGTCTCTTGTTGTCCCAGGGGGTCGTTCTTACCTGATTCTGGCGAGTGGCATGAGTGGGAGTAGGGCTGTGGTGCTGTGGAGCCCGTGTGGAGCCCACAGTCCCTGGACACTGTGTCTGTGTCAGACTGCTGTGTGTGGAGCAGACAGCCCCTCCTCTGATGTTAAACTCTCCTGCAATAAACTGGATTGGAATCAACATCACACTCTGACTCCCTCTGTTGTGTGTGTGTGTCTGTGTGTGTGTGTGCGTGCTGAGATAACTGATCGAGATGATTAATGACTTATCTCACCTCCCTTGCTATTGAGTGCATCTGTTTATTTTTTACTTAATTTCATCTATTTTCTGTAATTCCCTTCGACAGTGATGTCCGTGCATCACTTTGTAAGTTACGAGAAGCAGGGATCGTGGGAATGTCTTGAGACTGACATATTTACACGTCTGCTTATTTCCACACTGATCGTTCATAAACCTCTGTGAGAATGCGAGAAGACAAAGCTTCAGTGAGAAGGAAACCGCCAGAGGAACTTGGCTTTGCTGCCTGATAGAGTGTGCGGGTGCTCAGACAAGCAGCACTGAGGTCATCCTGAGGTGCAACCAAAAACGGGATCGCGCAACCCAGGAGAAGCGCACAGGCTGTTTAGGGTTCTGTAGCATTCCAGTTTATGTTGTGTGCGTGTGTGCATGTGTGCGTGTGAGATATTGTTGTTTGATCTGTGCTGTGATGTGGTTGAGTCTGGGTTGTGGTGCTCTAGCAGTGCTGTCCTGATGCTGGTAGTGTCGGTGTGGCTCAGGTCAGTGAGCCTCAGGACCAGCTGGCTCAGGGGGGCTCTGTTTTGGGCTCAGCAGGCCTTTGTGGTGGTAGGAATTTTGGTCGCTGGTTTTAAGGTGTAGCCAATACTTTATTACTCTTTTCTGTATGTTTATCAATAGTGGGTACTGGCCTAATTCGGCCCTGCACCCGTTGTTAGGTGTTTTCCCTGCACACGGAGGATGTTTCTACAGATCTCCATGTGCAGAGTTTCTGTGGGGTGTTTGTCCCATTGAGTGTACTCCTGGTCTGTGAGGGGACCCCACACTTCACTGCCGTATAGGGCAATGGGTTGGATTACACTTTGAAATATTTGGAGCCAGATTCTGTCTCTCTCTGCGGGCGCGGGAGTGCCGTGCTGGCTGTGCCGAAGTTCAATAAAGCGCAGTTTTTCACTCAACGAGTGTCTGAGTCACCGAGTCCGTCCTCGCCGAGCCCGAATATATTACAATAAAAATCAGCCCTCGGAACGGCGAGTTCAGAGCAGTGTCGTGGAAACCTTTACGGTTAGAATAAAGGAGCCGCAGAAAGTATTCTCGATTACTCAGTAAGGTCTTTATTCATATTGCAATATGGGAAAAAGCCATCACCCGTTTGTGCAGAGAAGTGAAAGCTGATTCAAAAGCAAGCAGGGAGAGCCCTTGTTTTATATCTTTTTTAAGCTGATGCAACACTTCAAGGACAGGCAAAGCAGTAATTTTCCATTCCTTATAGGTTTTTGCTTTAGTTTAAGCAAAGAAGAGCAGTTATTCAAATAGTTTCTCATACTCCCTTCTTCAAGCAGCAGAGATAAACATTATTAAAACATCCCGTGCCCTTGACGAGTTGGGTGCTCTCACACTTTGTTCTACGTATCCGGCTGCTTCTGCAGCACAGCTCTGTCCGTAAACAACATTTTTAGTAATGTAACGCAACGGGGGCTCAGGCGGGCGCCCTTGCCGCATCTGGTCGGCCCCATCCCGACTGGAGGCTCGAACCCGGGACTTCCGCGTCTCTCTGCAGCGACCTAGCCCCGTGAGCTAAAGAGAGATCTCTCTACAGCCCAGTAGCTGTGGTCCTGCTATCACAGGGAAGTGCGGTGACGTCACCCGCTCTGGTACGCCGGCTCTTACACACAGTGCTTGTCGGCCGTAAGCGTTACAGTATAAAACACTTTTTATCAGTAACTTTCCATTACAGCAGTCGAACCGCCTCCTCTCAGGCGCCCAGAGGCCGGCGGCTCTGAAGCCAGGACCGCACACCGTGTTGACTTACCAGCTCACAGCGCACACGGGGTGTCAGTCTGAGATGAACGACACACACGTCCCGTCTCTTTATATACTGTAGCTTCTGCCCCTATTCTTACGGAACGACGACAAAAAAAATAGTTGTCGTTTTGCGAAACTCTGCCGGCAAAGAAAGGAAGAAGATAAAAGCAAAACAGTCAAAACGCAGGATTGCAGCCAAGCGGGAGCCCCCGGCGATAGAAACCACGCCCCTCCATCCCACAGAAGCTCCGCTATGCCCGCCCCCCACGGTAATAAGGCCCCACGCCCACGTCGCAGAGGACACGCCCACTCATCCGTCCTTCCACGCCCTCCGGTAACGCCCGGTTGAACGTGCGACAAGCGCCTCGGGGTGATAACACAGGCACGGAGCCAGCTCATTCCCGTTAGTCATTTGTGTGTTTTTTGGGGGATGACTGCCGATCTGGGAAGAATCGTACATCGCAGGAGTACACCGAGTGCTATTGTGCAAGAGTGGACAACGAGCCAGAAAAGTAGTCCGAAGAAGGAGAAAAAGATGGCTAGTTCTAATAGAGGTGTACACAGCAGGTTGGCATTTGACTTTTCCATCTGTGCCGATATATGTTCGACATCTGTGCCCTCACACCCTGAAGAAGGCTCCACGGCCGAAACGTTGTGTTTTCTTTCTTCTCTTTTCAGCAGGGAATAAACCTATCACTTGTTCCTTTGCAGCCTACTCAGGCTGACGCAGCTCCCCTCCCGATGTTGAATGCTGTGAATGTATTTTGCTTTTACTTTGCTTATCTTTACTTATCTTTTTGGCATTTATAACAGTGACTCAATCAGAATCGGTCAAGTGCAAAGCAGTCCCAGGTGAGACAAAAGAGCACAAGACAGCCCAGAGACAAGAGGAGTTCATTCTGCCCATCTGGCCTGGTAATAGTTCATTGATCCCAGGATCTCATCCGGCTGTTTCTTAAGAGAAGTCAGGGAATCAGTTTCAATAACATGGCTGGGCGGCTTGCTTCACTCTCCCACCACCCTCTATGTAAAGTAGTGCCTCCGGCTCTCCATTTTAAATGCTCTTCGGTGTAGTTTCTGCTTGTGCCCAACTGGAAATTGCACTTGGTGGCAGAGGAATTTAGCCGCGGGTTTCCAATGGTCTGAACTGGTAGGTGTTGCTTAACTGTTGAACCAGTTTGGGCTGTCTGCCTGTCAATGTCACTGGTAATGCAGTGGAAGGTCAGCGGTCTCTCATGAAAGCAGTGCTGTCACAAAGCAGTCTCTGCTGAGGTTTGAAGGCACTGGTCACCAGCAGATACGGGCTGAACTGTGTCTATTGGGATTTGAACCAGGAGTACTGTGATATAGCTCGTGACCCGGCCAGGGGGGGGTGGGAGCTGTCCTGTTTCTTTTACTCGAGTCCCGGGAGTGTTCTCCTGCACTGCTGCGTCTCTCTGCTGTCCATTTTTCATGAGACTGGACACTTTGATTTGCGCCATGTCTGCAGGAAGTCATTGTGACTGTTCTGCTCTGTCACTGTACTGTACTGCTGTCTCACTGTACTGTACCACCCTGTCACTGTACTGTACTGCTGTCTCACTGTACTGTACCGCTCTGTCACTGTACTGTGCTGCTGTCTCACTGTACTGTACCGCCCTGTCACTGTACTGTACTGCTGTCTCACTGTACTGTACCGCCCTGTCACTGTACTGTACTGCTGTCTCACTGTACTGTACCACCCTGTCACTGTACTGTACTGCTGTCTCACTGTACTGTACCACCCTGTCACTGTACTGTACTGCTGTCTCACTGTACTGTACCACCCTGTCACTGTACTGTGCTGCTCTGTCACTGTACTGTACTGCTGTCTCACTGCTGAAGGGTTAACAATTTTTTCTCTGTACACCATGTTCAGCAAAACACTATCAGCTGCTGATAAGATCAGGGCGCTGCAGACACAAAGAATAGCTTGTTTTAAGAATCCCAAAGAATTGTTTTTGTGCAGAAGGCCAATTGTAACTACCTGTTTTTAGAAAACTCTGATATACTGTAGTTCAATTACGTAGACATCTTCTGATTAAAGTAGAAGTTTGCTTAACAAATAGAAATGAATTAAGATTATTTTTTTTTCTTTTTGAGACTTAAGCTATTTGTATTCCTCATCAAGTACAAGGTCAGCAGTAACCTTTCTTATCAGAACCAACCTCCTAATAGCAGTTTCAAAGTTGCACAGTGACAGAGGGACACACTTCAGACAGTGCAACACAGTACAGTGAGACAGCAGTACGGCACAGTGACAGAGCGACACACTTCAGACAGTGCAACACAGTACAGTGAGACAGCAGTACGGCACAGTGACAGAGCGACACACTTCAGACAGTGCAACACAGTACAGTGAGACAGCAGTACGGCACAGTGACAGAGGGACACACTTCAGACACAGTGCGACAGTACAGTGAGACAGCAGTACGGCACAGTGACAGGAAGACACACTTCAGACACAGTGCGACAGTACAGTGAGACAGCAGTACAAAACAGTGACAGAGTGACACACTTCAGACACAGTGCGACACAGTAGAGTGAGACAGCAGTACGGCACAGTGACAGAGCGACACACTTCAGACACAGTGCGACAGTACAGTGAGACAGCAGTACGGCACAGTGACAGAGCGACACACTTCAGACACAGTGCGACAGTACAGTGAGACAGCAGTACGGCACAGTGACAGAGTGACACACTTCAGACACAGTGCGACAGTACAGTGAGACAGCAGTACGGCACAGTGACAGGAAGACACACTTCAGACACAGTGCGACAGTACAGTGAGACAGCAGTACGGCACAGTGACAGAGCGACACACTTCAGACACAGTGCGACAGTAGAGTGAGACAGCAGTACGGCACAGTGACAGGAAGACACACTTCAGACACAGTGCGACAGTACAGTGAGACAGCAGTACGGCACAGTGACAGGAAGACACACTTCAGACACAGTGCGACAGTAGAGTGAGACAGCAGTACGGCACAGTGACAGAGCGACACACTTCAGACACAGTGCGACAGTACAGTGAGACAGCAGTACAGCACAGTGACAGAGCGACACACTTCAGACACAGTGCGACACAGTACAGTGAGACAGCAGTACGGCACAGTGACAGAGCGACACACTTCAGACACAGTGCGACAGTACAGTGAGATAGCAGTACGGCACAGTGACAGAGCGACACACTTCAGACACAGTGCGACACAGTACAGTGAGACAGCAGTACGGCACAGTGACAGAGCGACACACTTCAGACACAGTGCGACACAGTACAGTGAGACAGCAGTACGGCACAGTGACAGAGCCAGGGATTTAGGCAGCCGGAGTAAAAAGGTTTGCTGTGCAGAAATAGAAGCATGGACACCAAATGTATGTGCTTTACTGTTTACTCTTGCCTGAAAACACCACGATCAGCACCTTGTTCTAAAATCGTACGTGTACTTTTTCAAAAGATTCCTCTCCTGCTGTTTTTAATCATGTGCAACTTAATATTCACGTTTGTATTTCGACGGTTCTGCTCCAGGCTCTGTTTTAATGAACTTTGTCACGATTACGAAAATTTGGGTACATTTTGCTCCGCCGTGATTGTTGTCTTTGTTGAAAAAAAAAACAATAGATTGCATACGGTAGGATCTTATCCAAACTCGTCTTGGACTGGCCTGTGAAACGGGGCCGGAATATGTAGGCGGGTCCCGAGGTCCACCTGGGCGTGGTAAATGACGTGGGCGTGTCCCACACGACACTCTCTATTGCGAAGGGGGCGTGGTATCCGAGCGTTTGTTTTCGCAGCCCCAGGGTTGTGTTACGGTGAAACGTAGTGGGCTGTGTTCCAAACGCGTGTTGTTCTGAGTACACACAGAGCTGAACACAGGAACAGGCGGTTTAAACTGGAATTCATAAAATGTTTGTTTTCGAGTTTTACCGTTCGGGTTGTGCAAAACACTGTTTCGAAACACCAGGAGATCGACTATAAAAGAGAGGGGCACGTTACTCGCCGCAGACCAGATCCTAATAGAGTCCATCCATTGGAGAAAAGGTAGGTCTTTTGATTCTTATTCATTCTATCTTGATTACCTTTATTGTTGATAGGAGTTCAAGTCGTACTTGAAAGAGCAATGCAGCTGTTTTGTGTACAATCTAAATCAAGGGACGTTCTGTGAAAACTGTATAATGCTCTAGTAAACAAGTAATAGGTTTGTTCCAGGCTGAAAAGAGAAGAAAGAAAACACAATGTTTCGGCCGTGGAGCCTTCTTCAGGTGTGAGGAACCTGAAGAAGGCTCACACCTGAAGAAGGCTCCACAGTCGAAATATTGTGTTTTCTCTTTTCAGCCTGGAATAAACTATTACTTGTTCCTTTGCAGCCTACACATGCTGACGCAGCTGCCCACCTGCTGTAGTAAAACTTATTTAGAATACTGTGTATAATTTTGTACTGTGCACCCTTTGAGCACCAAGAAGTGTTCTGCACTGACAGGCTGGAGGAACTGAATCTCTTTAGTCTGAAGGGAGTGTCCCACACTGACAGGCTGAAGGAACTGAGTCTCTTTAGTCTGAAGGGATTGTTCTGCACTGACAGGCTGGAGGAACTGAGTCTTTTTAGTCTTGAACATGTAAGAATACTCAGAATATTCAGAATTCTTAAATGCCTTGACCAAAGCCAGCCCTGAGAATTTCTTCACAATAAACAGTGAAAAATCAACAAGAGGAATTGAAGACAGAGAGTAGGATGTGGTTCAGTCAGGACAGGAGGCACTACTCTACACAGAGGGTGGTAGGAGTGTGAAACGAGCTGCCCCGGTCATGTTGCTGGAGCCGATACGCTGGCTTCTTTCAAGAAACAGCTGGGTGAGACACTCAGATGAGATGCCAGCAGCCACGTGAGTCAGGTGGGGGCAAAACGACCACCTCTCGTTTGCAGTCCTTCGTACATTTAAAGTGCTCCTGTGCTGCTCTTTCACCCTGCAGTGTGCTGCTCAGGAAAACGCTCGGACGCTGCAGAGATGAAATCCCTGGCACTTCTGGCTGCTTTTCTGCTGGTTTTTCTTTCCTTTGGTGAGTCCACGTCCCCCGGAGCAGTCCCGCACAGTCAGACCGTCGGCTGTGCAGAGAAAGGGGCAGAGTGACGGGGCTTGGCTGGGGCAGGGTGGAGGCGAGAAGCACAGGGGTGGGGAGGCTCGGCCTGCTGTTGCTTTCGGGAGAGACGTCCAGTTCTGTGCAGGAGCCTCAGTGTCTCTGTCCCCCTGGCCTGCAGGAGAGGCCCTGAGGTGTCACCACTGCCTGGCTCCGGGACAGGGTGGGAGGCCTGGCAGCTGTCGTACCACGGTGGAGACGTGCACGGGTTTGAATGACGTCTGTGTGTCTGCGATCTTCCTCCCTCCTGCCTGTAAGTCAAGATACTGGGTCTGTCTGCTGGCTTGGTCAGTGTGTCTCTATCACCTAATACAGACGGTGTGTCTCTATCAGTTAATACAGACAGTGTGACTATCAGCTAATACAGACAGTGTGTCTCTTTCAGTTAATACAGACAGTGTGTCTCTATCAGTTAATACAGACAGTGTGTCTCTATCAGATAATACAGACAGTGTGTCTCTATCAGCTAATACACACAGTGTGTCTCTATCAGTTAATACAGACAGTGTGACTATCAGCTAATACAGACAGTGTGTCTCTATCAGTTAATATAGACAGTGTGTCTCTTTCAGTTAATACAGACAGTGTGTCTCTATCAGCTAATACAGACAGTGTGTCTCTATCAGTTAATATAGACAGTGTGTCTCTATCAGTTAATATAGACAGTGTGTCTCTTTCAGTTAATACAGACAGTGTGTCTCTATCAGATAATACAGACAGTGTGTCTCTATCAGATAATACAGACAGTGTGTCTCTATCAGATAATACACACAGTGTGACTCTATCAGCTGATATAGTGTGTCTCTATCAGTTAATACAGACAGTGTGTCTCTATCAGATAATACAGTGTGTCTCTATCAGATAATACAGACAGTGTGTCTCTATCAGATAATACAGACAGTGTGTCTCTATCAGCTAATACACACAGTGTGTCTCTATCAGTTAATACAGACAGTGTGTCTCTATCAGATAATACAGACACTGTGTCTCTATCAGCTAATACAGACAGTGTGTCTCTTTCAGTTAATACAGACAGTGTGTCTCTATCAGATAATACAGACAGTGTGTCTCTATCAGATAATACAGACAGTGTGTCTCTATCAGCTAATACAGACAAGTGTGTCTCTATCAGATAATACAGACAGTGTGTCTCTATCAGATAATACAGACAGTGTGTCTTTATCAGCTAATACAGACAGTGTGTCTTTATCAGCTAATACAGACAGTGTGTCTTTATCAGCTAATACAGACAGTGTGTCTTTATCAGCTAATACACACAGTGTGACTCTATCAGCTAATACAGACAGTGTGTCTTTATCAGCTAATACACACAGTGTGACTCTATCAGCTGATATAGTGTGTCTCTATCAGCTAATACAGACAGTGTGTGTCTATCAGTTATTTTTCAGAATCTGTCTTTAATATACCAGTGTATTATAATGTCTGTTGTCTAATTGTATTGTCCATGTCTGTTTGTTATTTGTGCCTATTTTTTTTCTCTAATGTTACTGGGTACAGCTGAGCAAGTAAGCATTCCAATACACGTGATGTATATGGCAAATAAAGAAATCTTGAATCTATTTGTTTGACACTCCTCGTGTCAGCTGTGTGTGCTGTCTTGAAGGTCAGGGAAGTGGCTCAGCCCAGCGAGAGTGCAGTCTAACCACCCCTCTCTGTGTCTCTCTGCAGCGGGTTACTTCCGGAGATGTGGCAAGTCCTCGGATTGCCCCATCCTGAACATGGGAGGCGTCATCAAAGCCTCCTGCTGTAGGACCGACCTCTGTAACTGAGCCGTGGCGGGGGGCGGGGGAGAGACCCCTCTGGGTCGGGCAGGGGGAGTCTCTTGTTGTCCCAGGGGGTCGTTCTTACCTGATTCTGGCGAGTGGCATGAGTGGGAGTAGGGCTGTGGTGCTGTGGAGCCCGTGTGGAGCCCACAGTCCCTGGACACTGTGTCTGTGTCAGACTGCTGTGTGTGGAGCAGACAGCCCCTCCTCTGATGTTAAACTCTCCTGCAATAAACTGGATTGGAATCAACATCACACTCTGACTCCCTCTGTTGTGTGTGTGTGTGTGTGCTGAGATGACTGATCGAGATGATTAATGACTCATCTCACCTCCCTTGCTATTGAGTGCGTTTGTTTTTTAATTTTTTACTTAATTTCATCTGTTTTCTGTAATTCCCTTCGACAATGATGTCCGTGCATCACTTTGTAAGTTACGATAAGCAGGGATCATGGGAATGTCTTGAGACTGACATATTTACACGTCTGCTTATTTCCACACTGATCGTTCATAAACCTCTGTGAGAATGCGAGAAGACAAAGCTTCAGTGAGAAGGAAACCGCCAGAGGAACTTGGCTTTGCTGCCTGATAGAGTGTGCAGGTGCACAGACAAGCTCAGCACACTCTGACCCCCTCTGTTAGGTGTGTGGGTGTTGAGATGATTGATAGTGACAGTGTATGTGTCTCTGCCCCATAACTGTGTCCATGATGTCCGCAGTATTCTCCTATAAAATGACCATGATGTCCTCAGTATTGTCCTATAAAATGACCAAAATGTTTTCAGTACCGTCTTATAGTATGACCAGGATATCCTCAGTACCGCCTTATAGTATGACCATATGATGATCTGAGAACTGTCCTGTAGCATGACACTGACGTCTTAATTACAGCCCTGTACAGTTTAAACATTTGCAAGATGCACAGAACACTGAACCCGGCGTGTTAAAGAAATGATCACTTTCGCTTTTGGAATAATCTTCAGACAGCCTTGGTTGTGATGGTTTTAAGTTCTTGCTTTGATAAGCAGCGATGTTCCGTCTTCGGTTTCACCTCGAGCTGTGCTCTGGCTATGAAGGTGCAGTTTTCTGACGTGTGACCCCAGAGGAAATTCTTGTTCAAGGGGGAAATTAGATGTCGGCCTCTAATGGTCCAAAGTTAAATTTATTGGTTCCGAGCTGCTCTTGTTCCCCAGATATAGTGCCTTGATTTTCAGGTGATCATGAGATTGTGTACAAGAAACTGCTCCGTTAGTACCACACTCTGAATATTTAACATAGTCAATTAAATTACTGGATATGAGGACAACAACCTGGACAAATATTGCAGGCATTTAGTCCAAGAGTATTTTTTGTGCAGTTGTGTGAATAGTAAAATTAAATCTGTCTCCAATATCTTACTATAACCACAAGAGTTGCTTCTTAAGACTTAAGAAGGCAACAGCAGGAAATTATTGCTTTTTCATTAAAAAGGGCTTTAACTACTATAGCACATCATGATACTTAGTCAATATTTTTTCAAACTGAAGAAACAATCGAAGCGGTTTTTCATTTTTATCCTTTTTAAATCAACATTCAATTTTAAACAAATAGATAAGACACGTTTCAACCGGTCGCTCGAGTTATGTTTAAAAGTATTAGAACAAGCAACTTCCTGCTTTAAAAGACCAGTGCTGTACTGGTGTTCGTAACAAAACCTTCTTAACAGTGCCTGGCTTGGTAGCCGAGAGAGAGAGTCTTGATCATCCCTGGTCAGCGGCCGAAACGTTGTGTTTTCTTTCTGCCTTTTTTCAGTTATGGAATAAACCTTTACTTGTTCCTTTGCGATAGACACACGGATTTCCACAGAAGCTCAAGTGTCAAGTAAGGATATGGCTGCAGGTACGAATGGGGACTTGAGTCTGCTGGTTTGGGGGCTGGGGAGTCGGTATCTGTGTTCTGATGGGTTTAACTGGAAATGATTAAACAAGGGGGGTGAAGGATCGTCCCAGATGGATTTTGCTTTTCGCGAAACACGTGAATGAGAGACGGAGGAGGAGGAGCTGGAAGATCAGCCCCAGGGACCTTCTGACACATTTTCACCAGTCTGCCCAGTTTGTTCTTGCCTCTCCGAGTCAGGTGACCAAACCAGCAGATCAGGGGAAAAGTTCGAACAAAACCCACAATGAATCATCGACCTTAAAATACTTCAGCTTCCTCAAGAAAAAAAAGATACTGTTGACCTTTCCTGAGGACCAGGTCAGTATTGGCTTCGAAATTAAGCTTGAAGTCCAGGACAGTCCCCAAGTACTTGCATTGCTCTACCAGCTCTGCTGAAGCTCCCCCCCATGTAGGTAAGGGTGGGAGTGCTGGGTGTTTTTCCTGAAGTCAATTATCATGTCTTTGGTCTTGGACCCAGTGAGCTTGAGGCGGTTTTGTTCACGCCAGGCCACAAACTCATCGATGACGGGTCTCTGGCTCCTTCGTTCTGCCTGCAGCAGGCTAATAATGACAGAGTGGCCAGCAGATTCGATGAGGTGTCCTGAGAGGTGATTGCTCATTCAATGGAACAAGTAATAGGTTTATTCCATGCTGAAAAAAAGAAGAAAGAGAACACAACGTTTCGGCCGTGGAGCCTTCTTCAGGTGTGAGAGAGACAGGGCAGTAGGCAAAGGTAAAGTAGCGGGAGAACAAAGGTTGGGAGGGAGGAGGAGTGAGAGGCGGGAGCAGGGGACAAAAAGAGAGGCCAATCAAGAGGTGAATTAGCTCATTCAATTGGTAGTGTAAAGGACAAAGACTAAGGGAGACAAAACACATCCTGTGGTGGGGGTGGGGAGGGACTCAGTGGAGGTATACCTTTTGATGGCTAAGACATTGTTGACTCCCACCCTCTGGGTTCTGTCTGTCGGGAGATCAGTAACCCAGCTGACCAGACTGGAGATGAAGAGCCAGTGCCCGTCACCAAGTCGCCCCCAGCCTGTCCAGTTTGTCAAATGCACAGGCGCAAGGAAATGCTTATTCGCATGTGTGCTCCACTGCAAAGACACTAAGGAAACACCCCAAAAAACATAAAACACCGGGCTGCAGCAGCAGCAGCAGCAACAACACAAGTCGGCACCAGCAGTGGCGGAGCGTCTGCGTCTGCAGATTTAAAGACACTGGAGGCAAGAGGAGAAGCGGGGCGGCGGGAGGCAATCCGGCAACAAACTCAACTGAGCCCCTGTGCGAAAGCCTTTCGAACTTCCGGGGCGCCGAACAGCGCACCCGTGGAAATGCAACTGCAGCGGACGACGATCTATGCCAGCACGCCTCCCGTTTAATTGGGTTGTAGATCGCAGCCTCACAACTGGACGGCACTTCTGCGTGGACGGTGCGAGCGGGGAACTGGCGGAGCCACGGACTGTAGCGTCTTACCCGCCAGCTCCTAATTAGCGCGTTTCGTTCCGCCTTAAATGCTGCTGCGGTGATGTTATGTCGCCTTTCGCCGGTAGATGGCTCTCTTCGGTCTTTTTTTAAATGTGCTACTCAGGATGCTATTACTGCACATATCCTCAGTAAAGGGGAAGGTCTATGCAAGTAGTGACTGTCCAAATTGCATTTCTGTATGAAATCGAAAATCGAAGACCACATGGCATGTGAGGATTTATAGTCAACAAAATAGCGCACCTTCTGTTGGTCTGCTTTTTAAAAAAACAGTACAGTAACATTTCCTGTACTTCAGGGTTTTGACAGTCTGTCACATGGTCTCTCACACCTCGGTGTCAGAATTGTGAGACGATCTTACAAGGGAGGGCCATAGCAAATCAGCAGAAAGTGCAATCACTGTTTGCCGATGCGTTCTCTCATGCCATGTTCAGGGGGTTATTGTCAGCACAGCGAGGGGGATTAGCTCAAATGGTAGAGCGCTCGCTTAGCATGCGAGAGGTAGCGGGATCGATGCCCGCATCCTCCAGCTTTTGGGCGGAGCGGTGGCACTGTGGCTAAGGATCTGCGCCTGTGGCTGGACAGGTTGAACTATAAATTTATACAGCATGAAATATATATGCTGTATAAATGGCTGAACCTGCGCTCTGACCCCCAGCTTCTCTCCCTGTCTGTGTGTCTCATGGAGAGCAAGCTGGGGTCTGGGAAAAGACGAATTCTTTATGCAATAAACTGTATATGGCTAATAAAGTAATCTTCTCTTAGAAAACGATACAGTAAAATTTCCTGTATTTCAGGATTTTGACAGTCTGCTACATTGCACCTCGGTGTCAGAATTGTGAGATGATTTTAAAATCGGGGGGGCATAGTCATAAGCAGAAAGTGCAATCACCTTTTCCCAGTGCAAGCTCGTGTTAGTGTGAGTTTTTACAATTGGTTTGCGATTTTCTGAAATATATTCCGTACAAAAATACAACTTGGACAGTCGCTATTTGGATATCCCCTTTCACTGAGGACGCCCACAGTATTCCACCGGGATTAGCACTGACCGAAGAGAGCCGCCTACAGGCGACAGCCGACATGACATCACCGCAGCAGCATTCGAGGTGGAACGAAAAACGCGAATAAGGAACCAATTTCTGCCTCGTGAAAGAAGCGCTAACCGGACAGAAAATGTATTAGAAGTTCGATTTTCACCTTTTACCCACAGTCTGGAAATTAAAATGGGCAGAACTTCAAATTAAGGGGCGTTTGGGGCGAAGTCGATGATTTCGTGGTTTCTGTTTTGTCGCGGACAACAGCGCATGGGGCTGTCTGAGCGTAAACATTTGCAACCCTGAGACGCCTTGTTTTAGCCTCTGGAGGGGAGACAGAGACACACACACACACACCGCGTACCGCCCCTCCGAGGTGACATCACGGAGACCTCCTTCGTTATACAGAAATTCCGGGGGAAAGGACGGACGGACGGACGGAGGAGGAGGAGGAGTTGTTGGTGGTAGTGCTGGGGGGGGAGAGACGGAGGAAAAACAAAACCTCAATTTTAGCCCCCCCACCCACGTGCAAAACACGGCTCCGTGCAAGCGCGAGGCTGAGCATGACCGATGATTTATGTCCGGGCAGAGCAGGAGAGGTGAAGCTGCTAGCGAAAACACGGATGTGCTCCGAGGAGTAACCGGAGCCCGGCGCGGACGCAGTGGCAGACGATGTGGACGGGAGCCGCTGCACATGGTGAGTTCGAGACAGCATCTCCTCCTCCTCCTCTTCTATAATGGCTTTTATGGTCGAGCTTTGGGGGGGGGACGCGCGGTTGGGTTGGGTTGGATCTGAAGAGAGTGGGTCCCGTAGTCTGTAACGCAGACCTATGCGCAGGAGGGAGCACCTCCGGAGACGCAGAACTCGCTCGCTGTGCAACGACAGTGGGCTGCCCACGTCTCTCAAGTACGGCAGACAAAGCTGGTCTGCGGATTTCATCGAGTAAACCTGAAACATTGAGGTCCGAAACGTTCCGCGTCTTAATCTGAGCAGATGCGGTGCAGCCGAGGCGGACCACGTCTGCCCCTCACAAACATGGCTTTTCTGTACCCAAACCTGCCTCTTTATTTATCACGGCCGCCATCTTGGATGTGGTCCGCAAAACGCTCCCTTTCGGTTCCCCTCTTTGCTAAATCGTCGTTTTGGATAACGTGCAAGAATGTCTCCGTGAAAATACTGGGTGTGCCGTGTGCTCAGTCCGGCAAGAACACCTTGTAAAACAACGCCGGTTTGTTACGGAGGCGCCGGCGAATCGCGTCATGTGATACGTCACGTGGGGCTGAAGCCGCGTCACGTTGTCCAGGCGATGGGGGGGGGGGGTTGGTACTGAGGGTCGGTGCGTCACAACAAACAGGCCTTGGGTGAATGTTAAATCACATTTTATTAAAAAAAAACGGAACTTTAAAAAGATGAAGTAGTCATCCGTTTTGTTGACCATTTGGAAATTTGCGTAACCCCTCTCCGCGTACGTGTGCCACCGGACAATGTCTTGGTCTGATTAAAAACAAGACAACACAGCAGTCCTCACTGCATGACAGGGTTCGTACGAGACACCTGCGCTATTAAAGGTGCAACAGATACTTGCTTTGCGTGTGAATGACACGTTCCAAAACAGAATCCAATCCACTTTGTATAAAACTCAGGGCGAAACCCATTGAATTATTCCAGAGTAATGTCAACATGCGTCCCATGCAGCGTTCGGCACCTTACACCGGTGAAGTTTGAGGAAAGAGGTTTTGGTTGACTGGCTACCAGTGCGGACTCAGAATCTCTATTAGCGCCGATCACGCCTCCGCAGTCTAAAGACATGTAAGCTAAAAGAGTATACTGAGAAAAATGTTGAAAACAAGAGTGAAAGGGTATATCAATGATAAAATAGAACGGTGCATAGTTATCACTGAGTTTAATCTTGTAAACATGGCTTTTGTTCTGTATGTTGAATTAAAATCAATATCTGGTGAGCACTGCTGCCCCGCAGCTCTGGGGCCCTGGGTACAATTCCTGGGGGTGCTGTCTGTGTGGAGTCTGCATGTTCTCTCTGTGTTCACGTGGGTCTCCTCCTGCTGCTCTGGTTTCATCCCACAGTCCAGTGACATGCTGGTGTGTTAATTGGCTTCTGGGTAAATTGGCCCTGGTATGAGTGTGTGTCCTGTGATGGACTGGCGTCCTGTCCAGGGTGTGTGAGAGTGTGTGTCTGTGTGTGTCCTGTGATGGACTGGCGTCCTGTCCAGGGTGTGTGTGAGTGTGTGTGAGTGTGTGTCCTGTGATGGACCGGCGTCCTGTCCAGGGTGTGTGTGAGTGTGTGTCCTGTGATGGACCGGCGTCCTGAATTGTAGTCAATTCAAAGTACGAGCTGGGACTTTCCCATTTATAGAATCAAGCAGTTACACAAAAAACAAGCACAGAGGAGGAAGATTTTCTTGAGGAGTGATACCACTCCACAGGAGTTGTATATTTGTGCAATAAGGCATTAAGCAAAGATGTTGCAGAACAAAGACAGCTTATTAACAACTCCAGCTATCCACTCCCCACTAGTCCTTGAACATTATTTTAAGGTGCGGCGCAATTTCAGCTCCACAAATCTCATCTGACAACTCCTGTCACTCCTCAGGCACGTTTTCTGCCCAACAACAGCTAAGAGCTCCAATATGCTCTTAATTCTTTCCTTCAAGTGTGAGACTTCCCTTCACCTGTCTCTCTCACACTCCCCACCTCACCTCATCTACACCCCTGCTGCAGCTCCCTGGTTCATTCCTGGAAACAGAGAGGGGGGCTGGGCAGCCTGATGCTCTCAGCTAGACAGGGAGTCACACCAGAGACAGGAGTTTCTACTTACCTCACCCCTCTATCTCATTTGTTAGAACTGTTGTAACAAACAAATACGTCCTGGACCCCGAGGTGACGCTGAACAAGTGAAAGAATTGTTCAGAGTTTATAGGTGCAGAGCTTCAGTTTATATAGCAAATTGCAGCTGTTTCTGACGCAAACTGTTACCTTGGTGATGGGGGGGGGAGGTCATCTGTGTTCGGACATTCCCAAGACCTTGAACACTTTGAATGGCCGGTCTCATCTTCCCACGGTTAGGGAGTCTCCAGCTCGCACTTGGGAATCTCTTATCAGTGAACTCCCATCCCTGCCGTACCTCCAAAGTGCTGGAGCGTGTTTTGTCCCAGAAGAAGTCTTTGTGCCGAAAGAAATCCGTTAACCCCCCTTTTCTCACATCTCATATCTTTCTTCAGAACCAAACTACTGAATTGTTAATACTTATAATTGTCTGGCATGGCCAGACCTTGCTGGGACCCGATCCTGTTCTTGATTTGAGTCTCCTGGTCTTGTGAGTCTGGCCGCCCAGCTCGTTACAGTAGTGCAGCTCTCTGCAGTCCTGGGAGAAGACGGGCAGATGGATCGCACTCGGGGGGAAAAGGGGGGCACAGGGAGAGAGATGGGATGTTCACTACTTCTTTTTTTGATGCTCTGGTACTTGTGATACTTCTTTGAGACACTTCAGGCATCTTTCTCAGGTAGTTTTCTTACGTTTGAACTTCTGGTGGAGTAAAGACCTGCGTGTCTTCTGTGCACGTTGACCACGATAGTGTCCGGTGTTTATGTGTGTGTGAACAACTGTCAAGCTGTACCTAGCGTACAGCACTGGGCCGTAAGTGAGCAGCAGTGTTCCTGTTGTCCTAACCGTCGTTTATGCACTGGCTAATGTCGAAGAAAAGTCTTCACTCAGGTGAGTGGTCAAGCAGAGTCCTTTATTCACACGCATGGGGAGGATATAATCATGCAGGTCTGAGAGCAGCCTCTCATACAGATCTGTAAGGAACCTCTCCACCGAGATGATAAATGCAATGAGTTTTAATCAGCAAATTCACACAGGAGAGCTCATTCTAAGTTTCCATATTAGGAGTTGTTTTTCTCTCTACAAACATTTCTTTGTAATTGACCACGTTCTTCTTAAGAAGCAGTTCTACCTTGCATATAGACAAAAGGAAGAATATAAATAAAAGGTGTGAAATGAGAGACATTCTGCGGTTTGTAATATTGTGTCAAAAGGTCAAATAATATGCTTGAATTATCCTTTTATACTGTTGCTAAGCAAAAGGCATATGAGCTAATAAAACTGGTCACTATTTTATATACTTAATAAAAGAAGGCAAATGCTAAAATTCTTCCTCGCTAATGATTTGACACACGTTTACACTGGTCTTTCCCTGTGGGTGCTGTTCTGCGCTGTATTGAGGTGAAATCTGTGCGTCTGGGGAAACGCTGGTCGGTTCCGGAACCGGCCGGAGATTTCGCCTTCTTGAGCGCTTTCCGAGGAAACGAAGTCGGCGCGTTTCGCGAGGGCGAGCCGTGCCGCGTGATGTCTGCCGTCACTGCGCTGCTTCGGCAGTAACCGCGCTTTGAAAGGCGTCGCTCCGGATCCCCAGCCTCCCGCCGGCTGAACGCTTGTTGTGTGACGGGGAGGCAGCCGGTCACACCAGAGCTGATCCGCCGTATACATGGCTGACCCTGCGCTCTGACCCCCAGCTTCTCTCCCTGTCTGTGTGTCTCCTGGAGAGCAAGCTGGGGTCTGGGAAAAGACACATTCCTAGTGCAAGAGATTGTAGAGGGCCAGTAAAGTGATCAGATCTTACGATCTTGTCTTATTTGCAGCTGTTCTTACTGTGCACGCTTGTCCAACCCGTTCCTCTACATTTTCAACTGCTGGGACTTTTCAGAATTATGCGAGCGCGTCTTTCTCGGGGTGGGGGGTGTGGTGTGCTGCAGTGTGTGAGTGAAGGCAAAGTTGAGACAGGTCTGGATTTCAGGCTGTTGGGCCACAGATCGTGTCTGCTCTGGGCGGAGCGGAGGCTCTGTGGCTCAGGATCTGCGCCTGCGGCTGGAAGGTTGCCGGTTCAAATCCCGCGGCCGGCAGAGGAATCCTACTCCGTTGGGCCCCCTGAGCGAGGCCCTTCACCCCAGCTGCTCCAGGGGTGCTGTATACATGGCTGACCCTGCGCTCTGACCCCCAGCTTCTCTCCCTGTCTGTGTGTCTCATGGAGAGCAAGCTGGGGTCTGAGAAAAGACAAACTCCTAATGCAAGAGATTGTATATAGAAAGATGATACTTTATTAATCCCGTAGGGAAATTGCTGATGGCCAATAAAGTGATGTTGTATAAAGTATATAAAGTATAAAGTATATGGCCAATAAAGTGATGTTATGTTATGCAGGCTTGCGCCGCATGTGATCTGCCTGCGTCTTGAGAGCCGTAAAGAGCCCACCCCCCCCCCCCTCTGCCCACAGGAGCTGCGGAGGAGCCCGCCGTCGCCGAAGAGGAGCCCTCCGGGCCGGTTATCGTGAGGGTCTTCGATCAGGAGTGGTGTCGCTCCCTGTGGGGCCTGGAGGAGCCGGCCGGCGAGGCCGCGGCGGCGGCGGCCCTCGTGCCCGGGAGCGCCGAGGTGAAACCGTGCGCCGCGCCCGAGCGGGTCGTGGACCCCAGCGACATCAGCCCCAGCGCCCTGCACGCCGCCGTGAGGGACTCCCAGCTGAACATCGTCCAGGTGGAGGACGACGTCCCCGGGCTGGGCGCCTCCTGCCTCTACCTCGTCCCCTCCGCACCGGGGGAGGAGCAGCAGCAGCAGGAGGAGGTGGGGGCCCCTCTCCGCGGTCGGGAGCCCGGGGCGGGGCCGGCCGAGGCCGAGGAGCCCGGGAAGAGAGAGCCCAAGGAAAACGGGCTCGTGCGGATTTACACGGGCGTGTGCGAGCAGCTCATGGCCCTGAACGAGGGGGACGGGAATCTGGACCCCGGCCGGCACGCTCAGCGGGAAGCCGGACGGAACCCGCGATGCCCGCCGGCCTGCGCCCCCGCTGAATCGCTGTCCTGTCGGAGCGCTCGGCCTGGACGCAGCGCGGCAGAGCTCGGGCCCGGCGCGGATCTCGCCGCGGGGGAGAGCATCGCGCCTGTCAAGCGTAAGTAGGGCTGCCGCCTCTCTCCGCCAGGTGCCAATCAGGCGCTGAGAGAGAGGCAGCAGACCAAATCTATTCTTCGAGTAGTCGGGCCCCCGAGTGCCCCCCTACGCTCAGAGTAGACGTGCGACCCCCCCACCCGTGAAAAGTTTTTGTAAAACAAAAATTAACTCCCGTCCTGGTTTGAGACTTTCATCCAGATGTTTCTTGAGAGAAGCCAGGGAATTGACTTCAACAACATGGCTGGGCTGCTTGTTCCACACCCCTACCAACCTTTGTGTAAAGTAAGACCCCACCCCCCCTCCTGGTAGAAGGATACTCCAGCAGGAGTACCAGAGTATTTGGCTTCATCAGCATGGCGGTATATCTTGTTTCACACTCCTGCCACCCTTTGTGTAAAGACTTACATGCTTTTCTCAGCTTTCTCAGTCAGACTAGGCTGTTGTGCATCTGGATGAAGGGGCTGCTCTGTATGTATCTCAGTATTGGCCCCACTTTATTCACGGACTTCAGAAAGCCCAAACCCCCTGACTGGGGGGGGATCGTCCCAAGGAGAGGCACTTAGATGTTTTAGTGAAGCTATTATAACACACAAGTAAGTTCTGGACCCCGAGATGAAGCTGAGCAAGTGAGTTTTATTGCACGCGAGGAACAGTACATTCAGAATTGCTCGAAGTTTATAGGTGCAGAGCTCCAGTTTATATAGCAAACTGCAGCCGTTTCTGACGCAAACTGTTACCTTGGTGATGGGGGGGGGAGGTCACCTGTGTTCGGACATTCCCAAGACCTTGAACACTTTGAATGGCCGGTCTCATCTTCCCACGGTTAGGGAGTCTCCAGCTCGCACTTGGGAATCTCTTATCAGTGAACTCCCATCCCTGCCGTACCTCCAAAGTGCTGGAGCGTGTTTTGTCCCAGAAGAAGTCTTTGTGCCGAAAGAAATCGGTTAACCTCACATCTCATAGCTTTCTTCAAAGCCCTGACGTCCAGAAATAAAATACACTCGTGGCCGACGGCTGATGGATCCGGCTGTGCGTGATCACTCGCTCATTCCTGGACGTGTCCAGGCGGGGGCGGAAGGTTTCATCCAGTCGGCGAAGCTGCGTCTCGCCCCTCCTAGGGGCTGGCTGTGGAAGGTCCCCTCCCCGCTGCCCCGGGGGTGTTAAACCAACCGTTCTCGCCTGTCCTGCTGCCCCGGGGCTGCGAGTGAGAGAGCCGTCTCCCCTGTCTCTCTGCAGGAGCCCGGGAGGAGGCCCTCGCCCGCAGCGCGCAGGGGCCGGGCCCCGTCATCAAGAGGGTCTTCGACCAGGAGTGGTGCAGCTCCCTGTGGAGCTCCGCCGAGCCGGCCTGCGAGAGCAGCAGGGTCCCCCGACCGGACCGCCGGGACGCTGCCCACGCCGGGGCAGGGGTCTCCGAGCTGCGGGGGGCCGCGGTGAAGCAGGAGGTCGATGAGCGGAGGGGGTTTCCCACGGAGGCGCCGGGCTCCCACCTGAGCTTGGTCCAGGTTAAAGACGAGCGCCCTGACCTGGGCACTGCCCCTCTTTACTCTGCCCGTGCCCACCCTGCGCCAGGAGAGCGCCGGTCTCTCCGTGTGAAGGAGGATGTGTCCGGGCTGGCAGGGGGGCCCATCAAGAGGGAGGCGGTTGAGGAGGAGCTGGTGCAGGTGTGTATGAACGCGGAGGACAGCAGGCCAGATTCCAGTCCTCAAGCGGAAAGGACGTGCGCGAGGATGCCCGCCAGCAACCGCAGGACCCCCGGAGGCGCCCGTGTGGCCTTCGAGCGGGCGTCTGAGTCGGTGCCCGCCCAGATCAAGCCCTTCCTGCGCAGGGTGAGGTACACGGTGTACCACGGGCCCGGGGCAGAGACCGGGTGCAAGGAGGAGCTGGACAGGGAGGAGGGACAGGGGGAGCCCACCGTCGTCGTCGTGTGTAAGTGTCGCCGCCTCACTGCTTCCTTCAGCTTCGAGCTGGAGAGAGAGTTAGGAGCACCCAGGGCAGAGGTGAATGCAGAATACTTTCCGGTGGCAGGAGGGTAGAACAAGCTGCTCAGCCATGTTGTTGAAGCCGATACCCTGGCTTCTCTCCAGACACAGCTGGGTGAGATCCTCCAGTCAGGACAGGAGACCCTTCTTTACACAGAGGTGGGTGGGGGTGTGGAACAAGCTGCCTAGCTGTATTGTTGAAGCCGATACCCTGGCTTCTCTCCAGACACAGCTGGGTGAGCTCCTCCAGTCAGCACAGGAGGCTCTTCTACACAGAGGGTGGTGGGAGTGTGGAACAAGCTGTTGTTGACGCCTGTACTCTGGTTTCTCTCCAGAAACTGCGGGATGAGATGTCAAAAAGCGCAGAAAAATAACTATTTTGTTTACGTGCATCAGTGCTTCTCAAACTGCAGGCCTTGGAAATGCTTTTGTGGTTGCCCAGCTGTTGTCTAAGCTATAGATTAAGGAAACGGCCTTGAGATAATGACTGGAATGTGTTGGCTCAAGGTCTCAGGCTCTGTGGAAGTGAGGCATGAGTTGACTTTGTAAAAGCTGCAGTACTGGGAGTCCGTTCATAACGAGGTCGTTAAGAGAAGGCCTGTTCCACTCTGAAACAAACCTGCCTGCGTCTTGCTGTGCAGTATCACAGAGCAAGAAAGCCCCAGCAGGTTTTGTCCAGTCTGTCCTGCAGGGCAGTCTCAATGCCATGCTGCTGTTTGTACAGAGCTCGGTAAAAGCAGAATCTGCAGGAAGCCGTCTCCTGCTCAGCTACTGAAGAATTTCCCACAGGAATAGCTCTCAGGCTCTGGATTGATCCTTGTTTAATCAGCTCAGGTGAGGCAGGTAGCCTTGTTGTGACAGAAGAGTTCTTGCTCCGGGATGAGAGTGAAAACAGATAGGCTTTATTATGTGCCTACAAGGACCGCCTCCAACGGTAGGGGTGTTCAGAGAATACAAAGCACGCAGCTACCTTTAGATAGCCCAGTAACGTCAAGATTTCCATGGCTACAAGGAATTTGTCAGGGTGTATGGTTAAGATCGTGTTCAGAACAATTGGCCATTAAGAGAAGTTGTGGTTATCTGTCTGCCCAGAATTCCAGAGGTCATGATGCTTGCCCTCCCTTACAGCCTTGAAATACGCTGAAGTTTCAAAGATAATCACAATTCCCGAACACAGACCTGAGCCATGTAGATATACCCCAATCATCAGGATTATAGCTGTGGCACTTTTGGCCCTCGTCATAAATATGTTGGCCTAAATCAGTGATATGTTCAGAAGTGTCAGGAGCATAGGTGCAGCTTTCAGCACCTATTACAGCACCCTGTGCAGCCAGCAAGTAATCAAGAGCCACCCAGTTTTGCATAGCAACCGTTCGGAGAGCTACCATTTCATCGTTTATAGCTTTTGTCCCCTCAGAGGTTTCCTCGGCTAATTTTTCTCAGCAAGCAGCCATGTTAATACATCCCCGAGCAAGCGTAGCTATCCCATACATGGGGAAAGAGATGGCACGGGATCGCTCGGTCTCCGTAATCTCCCGTTTAATTAGCAGCACCTATACCCATAGAACAGAACAACACATTCTCACTTTTTCGGCCAGGTCACAGTATTATTACACTGAACTGTATCTTAGAATACTGCTTCTTCCCTTTCGGACAAAACATTTATCACCTTAACAGCGGATTGTCAGCCTAATAGAGGGTGGCCTTGAACTGTGATTGTAGTTCTGGTTTTCTGGAGTCTTTCTGGAAAAGTGTTGTGTGAGACCCCAGGACAAGTAAGGCACTAGCAGCCAAACAAGCTTGCATAGGCCAAAGGGCCTCTCCTTCCTCACCTTTGAGTGTTTGTTAATTGTGTTTGTTTTGGGCTTTTTTTTTATTTTCCACAGTGCAAACAGGCGCCCAGGCACCTTGCAGAACGGGGTCCGGCAGCTGGCCTGTCCGTCAGATGAGAACCCCCAGAATGAGACCGTTGGCGCCCCTGAACACACCCCAGGTCATTTTTTCTGCTTTTTCAGCCTTTCTGCTGGTTATAGTCTAGTGCAGCGGTTCTCAAACTTTTTGGACCAAGTGCCACCCCTGATCAAACCAAGTGCCACCTCCAGGTCATCTTCTCATAGGAACCCCAGAAAATCTCAATGACCAAACATGACTCACACACGCCTATAATACCAAATTTCACCGAGCACTTAGTTCATTTGGATCGGAATGGCCTGTAGCTTTTTTCTGACGCTTTCTAACACTAGCAGTGCTGTCTGTGTCAGGCTCAGTGTCGGAGCTAGTGTTGGCGGTCGTCGGGATTAACATACACACATTTCCTACCCTCAAACACAGTGCCAAAGCGAAAGTGTAAATTCACAGCGGAACTAAAAAACTCAGTTTCCGTGTTTTCGAAGTGGCAGAGCAGACTGGGAAGCTGAGTGTTTGATGTGCAAGCCTGCTACGTTTGTCTCCGTGGCAGATAAAGGAGTAGCTGACTTGCAAGCTCTTGTTGACTCGGACAAACACAAAAAGGCCATTCGGGGAGAGGAGTTCGTCAACCAAATGAACAGATTCTTTTGTCAAACCTGGCAGCAAAAGAGTGGATGCTGTTATTGCAGCAGAGCGGGCTTATGCATTTCACACAGTTAAATCTCATCACAGTTACTTTACCAATGAACATGAAACGTGGGGTATTTTGAAAACCCTCTCCATCCCCCTCCCCTTTCCCAGACAAGGCAACAGGACAGTTCCTCAGGGTGTCCTCTTGTCTTGATGTGGCCGATGTATAATCCTGCTGGTGCTCAGCGGGTGTGCGTGATCTGTCTGAGCCGGCGTCCGTACTCTTGGCGTCTGTTCCTTTCAGCCAGGACATAGTACTTGATTTTTGCGAGGTGTTCAATTTCGATCACTTGTTCAGTGGCGAGCGTGCCGCTCAGCTGTGTCTCTGGAAGCTCGAGAGGAGTCTGCACACTCGAGTATTAGCGCGCGCTGTATCGACGTAGCGCAGTACGTGCGCTGCATATTTGACACACAAACGCATTTTATTAAAATACAGAATATGAGAACCCGTCTCAAGCTTTCTGAAACCGATTAAGTAAATTCCAGATGAAAACTTGAAATCATTTCAGCCAATTTTTAATTTAAAAAAATAATTTTTTCAGTGCACACAACAAATTTCCAGAGTCGTCTGGCGTACCACCTGGGGGTGCTCCGTGTACCACAGTTTGAGAACCACTGGTCCAGTGCTCACAACCCAGTTCTCTCACCCCCTCCCTGTGGCAGACATTCCAGTTCTGTCACAGGATGAACCGAGGGGCTGTGGTCCGTCTGTCCCGGGACCCTGCAGCTCCTGAGGGGGCCTCTGGTCCCGGGACCCTGCAGCTCCTGAGGGGGCCTCTGGTCCCGGGACCCTGCAGCTCCTGAGGGGGCCTCTGGTCCCGGGACCCTGCGGCTCCTGAGGGGCCTCTGGCCCCGGGACCCTGCGGCTCCTGAGGGGGCTTCTGGCCCCGGGACCCTGCGGCTCCTGAGGGGGCTCTGGCCCCGGGACCCTGCGGCTCCTGAGGGGGGCTCTGGCCCCGGGACCCTGCGGCTCCTGAGGGGGCCTCTGGCCCCGGGACCCTGCGGCTCCTGAGGGGGCTCTGGTCCCGGGACCCTGCGGCTCCTGAGGGGGCTCTGGCCCCGGGACCCTGCGGCTCCTGAGGGGGCTCTGGCCCCGGGACGGGCCGTCGGAGACCCCCTGAGACTGCGCCAGGCGATACCTCGGTGATCTCGAACCCTTTTTTCTGCACGCAGGGGGCCGCGGAGACCCGCCTCCCGACAGAGCGCGGCGCCGAGGCCGGATGCGGTGCGGCGCGAGCAGGTGAGAGCGCGGAGCGAGGGGGGGGCTGGCCGCATGGGGCTCCGGCGGGCCTCTGGCAGGGGTCCGGCTCGCCCTTCAGAGCCCAGAGCTGGAACACCCCATCCTGCCTGCTCTCGTCAGACTGCGTGAGCGAGGGGCGGCCAAAACCGTCTGAGGGGTACTTCTGAGTGGAATGAAACAGGTGGGGGGGGTGGGGGGAGATTCCCAGCATTCCTTCATAGTGAGGCAGTCGGGATTTAGTGGGGAGGGACGCATTTCCTGATTAGCAGGCTGGCTCACGAGAGAGAGAGATGGAGTGTAGGGAGCGTGTGGGGGACGGGTCGGTCCCGGAGAGACACGAGCCATAGGGAGGGTGTGGGGACGGGTCGGTCCAGGAGAGACACTGGCCATAGGGAGCGTGTGGGGGACGGGTCGGTCCAGAGAGACACGGGCCGTAGGGAGTGTGTGGGGACGGGTCGGTCCCTTAGAGACACAGGCCATAGGGAGTGTGTGGGGACGGGTCGGTCCAGGAGAGACACAGGCCATAGGGAGTGTGTGGGGACGGGTCGGTCCCGGAGAGACACTGGCCATAGGGAGTGTGTTGGGACGGGTCGGTCCAGGAGAGACACAGGCCATAGGGAGTGTGTGCGGACAGGTCGGTCCCGGAGAGACACGGGCCATAGGGAGTGTGTGGGGACGGGTCGGTCCAGGAGAGACACGGGCCATAGGGAGTGTGTGGGGACGGGTCGGTCCCGGAGAGACACTGGCCATAGGGAGTGTGTGGGGACGGGTCGGTCCCGGAGAGACACAGGCCATAGGGAGTGTGTGGGGACGGGTCGGTCCCGGAGAGACACTGGCCATAGGGAGTGTGTGGGGACGGGTCGGTCCCTTAGAGACACTGGCCGTAGGGAGTGTGTTGGGACGGGTCGGTCCCTTAGAGACACTGGCCATAGGGAGTGTGTGGGGACGGGTCGGTCCCGGAGAGACACGGGCCGTAGGGAGTGTGTGGGGACAGGTCGGTCCCGGAGAGACACGGGCCGTAGGGAGTGTGTGGGGACGGGTGGGTCCCTTAGAGACACTGGCCATAGGGAGTGTGTGGGGACGGGTCGGTCCCGGAGAGACACGGGCCATAGGGAGTGTGTGGGGACGTGTCGGACCCTTAGAGACACTGGCCATAGGGAGTGTGTTGGGACGGGTCGGTCCAGGAGAGACACTGGCCATAGGGAGTGTGTGGGGGACGGGTCGGTCCCTTAGAGACACTGGCCATAGGGAGTGTGTGGGGACGGGTCGGTCCCGGAGAGACACTGGCCGTAGGGAGTGTGTGGGGACGGGTCGGTCCCTTAGAGACACTGGCCATAGGGAGTGTGTGGGGACGGGTCGGTCCCGGAGAGACACTGGCCGTAGGGAGTGTGTGGGGACGGGTCGGTCCAGGAGAGACACTGGCCATAGGGAGTGTGTTGGGGACGGGTCGGTCCAGGAGAGACACAGGCCGTAGGGAGTGTGTGGGGATGCTTGGTCCCGGAGAGACACGGGCCGTAGGGAGTGTGTGGGGACGTGTCGGTCCAGGAGGGACACTGGCCATAGGGAGTGTGTGGGGACGCTTGGTCCCGGAGAGACACGGGCCGTAGGGAGTGTGTGGGGGATGGGTCGGTCCCGGAGAGACACAGGCCGTAATGAGAGCTGTGTTGGGGTCTTGGGGGGCAGGTCAGTCCGAGGGCAAGAGGTCCCATTCAGAGTCCTCCGAGGAAAGCAGCACCACAGGAGGGTACTGCCTCCGGAAGAAGCAGAGAGTCGATTACAGTGAGGAGCCAGAGCTCAGCGACTGCTCGGGTGAGTTTAACACCACTCAGCTTCCCACACCCCTACTCTTACTGACAGTGTCCTGGGATCTGGACTGACCAGCAGTCAGGACACCCCTACTCTTACTGACAGTGTCCTGGGATCTGTACTGACCAGCGGTCAGGACACCCCTACTCTTACTGACAGTGTCCTGGGATCTGGACTGACCAGCGGTCAGGACACCCCTACTCTTACTGACAGTGTCCTGGGATCTGTACTGACCAGCAGTCAGGACACCCCTACTCTTACTGACAGTGTCCTGGGATCTGCAGTGATCAGTAACCATGGTTAATATATTAATTGGCTAATGGGCCTTGATTTATTGTCTCATCCGGTCCCCAGTCGCATTACTGGGTGAGTGTGTGGGGGACTCATGCCATACTGGGCCACTGGTTTGGAAGTTCTGGTCCAGAAAGAAGAGTGCCCACTACTGGTCCGCTAGCACCACTGTCTACAGCGACCTGGTGTCCAGGCCCCCCATCCCGTCGCTGTCCTGCCTGGTGCAGTGACCCGAAGGGGGGATCCTGCAGAGTGGCGCTCCGGCTGAATCCCTGTGTGTCCCCACAGGTCTTCTGGACCAGGAAGGAAGAGCGAAGAGCTCGGCTGAACCGACAAGGCAAGCAGGTGAGGAAGGCAGGGCTGAACCGCAGGAAACCTCGCATCTGTCGGGCTGTCATGAGGGGTGTGTGGGGCTCTGGGGTACGGGACGGGCCGTCGTGAGGGGTGTGTGGGGGTCTGGGGTACGGGACGGGCCGTCCTGAGGGGTGTGTGGGGGTCTGGGGTACGGGACGGGCCGCCCTGAGGGGTGTGTGGGGGTCTGGGGTACGGGACGGGCTGTCATGAGGGGTGTGTGGGGGTCTGGGGTACGGGACGGGGTGTGTGGGGGTCTGGGGTATGGGACGAGCCATCATGAGGGGTGTGTCGGGCTCTGGGGTACAGGACAGGGCATTATGAGGGGTATGTGGGGGTCTGGGGTACAGGACGGCTGTCAGGAGGGGTGTGGGGCTCTGGGGTAGGGGAGGGGCCATCATGAGGGGTTTGTGGGGCTCTGGGGTACGGGACGGGCCATCATGAGGGGTGTGTGGGGCTCTGGGGTACGGGACGGGGCTGTAATGAGTGTGTGTGGGGGTCTGGGGTACAGGACGGGGCTGTAATGAGTGTGTGTGGGGCTCTGGGGTACGGGATGGGCTGTAATGAGTGTGTGTGGGGGTCTGGGGTACAGGACGGGGCTGTAATGAGTGTGTGTGGGGGTCTGGGGTACAGGACGGGCTGTAATGAGTGTGTGTGGGGGTCTGGGGTACGGGACGGGCCGTCGTGAGGGGTGTGTGGGGGTCTGGAGTACAGGACGGGCTGTAATGAGTGTGTGTGGGGCTCTGGGGTACGGGACGGGCCGTCGTGAGGGGTGTGTGGGGGTCTGGGGTACAGGACGGGCTGTAATGAGTGTGTGTGGGGGTCTGGGGTACAGGACGGGCTGTAATGAGTGTGTGTGGGGCTCTGGGGTACAGGACGGGCCGTCGTGAGGGGTGTGTGAGGGTCTGGGGTACAGGACGGGCTGTAATGAGTGTGTGTGGGGCTCTGGGGTACAGGACGGGCTGTAATGAGTGTGTGTGGGGGTCTGGGGTACAGGACGGGCTGTAATGAGTGTGTGTGGGGGTCTGGGGTACAGGACGGGCTGTAATGAGTGTGTGTGGGGGTCTGGGGTACGGGATGGGCTGTAATGAGTGTGTGTGTGTATATTGGAGTTCTTGTGACAGTTCTGTCTGAGGACAAGAGGTTCCAGCAGCAGAGCAGCAGCAGCAGCACCACCAGCACCACCAGCACCACCAGCACCACCAGCACCACCAGCACCACCAGCAGCAGCACCCCAAGAGAGAACAACCCGCAGAAGAAACGACGAGTCCACTTCAGCGAGCTGGCGGAGTCCGACGAATACTTCTGTGAGTGAGTCTTTGGCCAAGACGGGCAAATTCACACGCCACACAGCTCGGCCTCCTGTTCTGACGGGGCCTTTGAAATCCTGGGAGCCCCGTCCCTGTGGCTCTAGGGGCCCTTCTCGAACCCGTTCCTACCGACGAGCCGGCTGGGTCTCCCCGCGCCCAGTGTCTGACGAGGTGTGGGGGCTCAGGGATCAAGTCAGCATAGGGGGGTCCCCAACCCTGGTCGCAGAGAGCCCGGGTTCCGACTCCCATCTCGAACCTGAAATTAATGCACCCCAGCTGGGCCCCCTAGGACAAGTAGAGCTCATCTGCACCCCAAAAACCATTTACTTGCCTACAGGCCTGTAGATCCCTGACTTTTGCTCCGGGCGTGGAAGAGTCTGCAGCGGTAGAATGGGGAGTCTTCAGGCTGCACTGATGAGCGAGCAGCTCAGCCGAACACGCCCCTCCTGTGCGCCTGGTGTTGTCTGACCCTGCGCCGTGTCCGCTGTCCCTGTCTGTTCCAGTCTGCCCGGAGTGCAAGTTCTTCTTCTTCGAGGAGTGCGAGCAGCACGGCCCGGCCCGATTCGTCAAAGACACCCGGGCCGAAGTGGGCCTGGAGCGGAGGGCTCGGCTCACGCTGCCTCCGGGCCTGAGCCTGCGGGACTCCAGTATCCCCGGAGCGGGGCTGGGGGTCTTCAACGTGGACTCGCTCGTCCCCAGAGGGGCGCACTACGGGCCCTACGAGGGGGAGCCCACCAGCAAGGAGGAGGCCATGCTCAGTGGGTACTCCTGGATGGTGAGTCACTGAGGCCCGAGCTCACAGCCCCGCTGAGACCTGTGCTGTCGGCTCGTACCCTGAACCTGCGATAAGTGCTCACACTGGTATTGACTCGGACAGTTGGGTTTATGAGTCCTCAGTGTGGATACTGAGACCAGGGCCTGTAGTGCTGTCAGCTCGTACCCTGAACCTGCTATAAGTGCTCACACTGGTATTGACTCCTACAGTTGGGTTTATGAGTCCTCAGTGTGGATACTGAGACCAGGGCCTGTAGCGCTGTCAGCTCGTACCCTGAACCTGCTATAAGTGCCCACACTGGTATTGACTCCTACAGTTGGGTTTATGAGTCCTCAGTGTGGATACTGAGACCAGGGCCTGTAGTGCTGTCAGCTCGTACCCTGAACCTGCTATAAGTGCTCACACTGGTATTGACTCCTACAGTTGGGTTTATGAGTCCTCAGTGTGGATACTGAGACCAGGGCCTGTAGCGCTGTCAGCTCGTACCCTGTACCTGCTATAAGTGCTCACACTGGTATTGACTCCTACAGTTGGGTTTATGAGTCCTCAGTGTGGATGCCGAGGCCAGAACCCATCAAGCTTTTGTGTGGACACACTGATCTTAAAGCTGAAAGCATGGCTAGTATAACACAGCACAGTAACACTCTATGGGCTTCGCAGAACTGCTTGTGCCATTCCCCTATTAGGCATTTAGCCACTAGGAGCTGCAGAGTGGTGCTCTTGCAAAGTAAATTCATGTTCAACTCTTTACTCACTGACTGACTCTATAGCCCTACAGGCAGGAGGTCATGTGGAGCGGTTTGGACTCATCCTTCACCTTAGGGGTCCCCAGGGTCCCTAGGTTTTACGGGAGCCCTGGTCTAGTCAGTGGGGGTGTCTCCAGACCTGGTTCTGGGGAGCCCCGGTCCAGTCAGCCCAGGCATCTGTCTCCTTACCTGCTCTGAGAGACCTGGTCCAGTCAGTACAGGGGTTCGCAACCCTGGTTCTGGAGAGCCAATAATCAAGTCAGTACCGGTGTCTGCAGCCTTGCTCCTCTTCTAGTGATCTAGAGCATTTATTTGTAAAGTTTACCGTCACCTGTAACCTGCTGTTAAACAATCAGGCAAGTAATCTATTCTCATCAATTCAGTCAAGAAATGTCCAGTCTTTGAAGGCTGAAGGGTGTGTATATTTTCATTCGAAATGACATCAAACAAACCAGCTGTTTAATTGAACAGTGCAATGGTTCCATATCTATAGAAATTGGGTGAGCTGTTAAATGGTAGTGTTTTGTTCATTCTTGTGTTTATAATCACACCCTGCCACCCGCGCACGGACCCTCAAGGAGAGTTTGATGAGTGTATAACTGGAAGTATTTGGTACAACAGAAAGTCAGATATTTGCGTATGTTTGCGTATATTAATACTGCACTGCATTTCCACAGATCTACAAGGGAAAGAATCAAGTTGAGTACATCGATGCCAAGAGCGAGACCAGCTCAAACTGGATGAGGTGAGAACTGCCGACATGGTACTCCGGCGTGGACTATCTGCTTGAGCCTCTTCCAAGTGGCTTCTGTTTTAGCTGAGATGGTAGCTCCTGACCAGCCAGTGAGGCAGCCTTTCCCCGCAACGTATAATCCTGACTGTGATGGTCCAGTCCGCCCCACGCCTCCTGTGTCTCGTCAGGCCAGGGGGCCTGGGTTCTGTAGTGTTGAGGGGACCAGGAAACGTGGGACTCCACTGCCTGCCCCCCTTATAGAGCTGGACTGGGGCAACAGGGGTACAGGACCTCACTGTCGGTGGGACTCGAACCCACAGCCCTCCAGTTGACTCGCCCACTGTGCGAGTCTTGTGTTGTACTCGAGAGAGAAAATGGGGCACGTTACACGACGCGTGTTAAAGGGAGGTGCCGGCGATGCCTAACAGGGAACGAGAAAGCTGTAAATAAGACCAAGTGGCATCTCCGAGGGCGGACACACAGCGACGTCCGCGACGGGTTCGACCCCGAAATGACCCCGCCTGCTGCCTTCTGCCCCTGGCTGTTCCGCTGTCTTCCAGCGCGCCCCTGCGGCGCGCGGCGCACCGGTCCCCAGCCTTCGGGCCCTAAACCGCCCCCTAGAGCCGAGAGCGCAGTTTGTCGTGCCACGCTGTCGTGGGCGAGGCGTTGCAAATTCCAAAACTGGCCCCGCTCACGGCTTCGGAACCACAGAAGCTGTTCGGGAAGACATTGTGTTTGTGTAGCAGTCATTCTGCCCCTTTTCTGTCCTTTAATTCCCTTTTCACAAGATGGCTGTTCTTAACTGCAAAACAAAAATGGTGGCACCCTGTCCCTGTGCCTGATAACGACGACGATTTTGATCTCATTTTAAACCACTTTTTCCCCATTTCTATCCTCCTATCTCTTACTTTCTCCTTACGTATGTGTGCTTCTGTCTGGGCACAAGTCTGTCTCTTCAGTGTTTAACTGCTGTATTGCAAAGCTGGGGCACAGTAACATGAGAGGGGGGCTTTCAGCCAGTCAACTCTATTGGATAGTTACACGTAGATTCATCGAAGGGTCTCATCCCTGTTTCTTGAAGGAAGCTGGGGTATCGGCTTCAGCAACCTGATAGGGTAGTCCCATACTTCCATAGCCCTTTGTGTAGAAAAGTGGCTTCTATTCTCAGTTTTGGATGACTCTTCCACTTAATTTCCACTTGTTTCCTCTGATTTGTGTTTCAGTGAAGAAAGTAATTCAGATTGTCAATGGCCTGGGACACTTGCCGTCAGGCCCCCTCGTTAGTCGTCTCTGTTCAGGATGAAAGAGACTCAGTTCCTCCAGTCTGTCAGTGTAGGACACTCCCTTCAGACTAAAGAGACTCAGTTCCTCCAGCCTGTCAGTGTGGGGCATTCCCTTCAGACTAAAGAGACTCATTTCCTCCAGCCTGTCAGTGTGGGAAACTCCCTTCAGACTAAAGAGACTCAGTTCCTCCAGCCTGTCAGTGTGGGACACTCCCTTCAGAATAAAGAGACTCAGTTCCTTCTGTCTGTCTCTCGCCCTCTCAGGTTTGTCAACTGTGCCCGCAACGAGGCAGAGCAGAACCTGGTGGCCTTTCAGTACTGCGGCCAGATCCTGTTCCGCACCTGCAAGGCCATCTCGCCGGGCTGTGAGCTGCTGGTGTGCTACGGGGAGGAGTACGCCAGACACCTGGGCATCACCTGGGACTACATCTGGGAGAGGAAGTGCAGGCCCACAGGTGATGACACATGCCTATCTCACGCTCTCTCACGCACACATCTCTTCCTCAAAGACTCTCTGCTTATTGTGCTCTTTCTCTCCAGGAGAGAGTCTTGAGGTGCTTCCTTGTCCGAAGTGCCCTGTCACCTTCATTGCCAAGTTTCACTTCTTCAAGCACATCAAAAGGATCCACCCCCAGGAGTACTCGCGGCTGATGACCTCTGGATCGCTCGCCACTCAGAGCCTAGAGCCGCCGAAGAGACAACAGAGCCCTGCGGTCCCGGAGGTGCCCAGTGCCCCTACAAAGGCTCAGAGCACCGAAGATACTCGGGACTCTCATAGCAGGAAATGCTTGGATTCAGAAAGTCAACTGAAAAGGCACCAGCAGGCTCCCATAAAGGCTGATGACTACTTGTGTAAGTTGTGGTGTCTCAGGGGGAATAGATAAATGTAATAAGTACGAAAGTACTCACACCACACACTCTTCTTTTATTTTCGTGAGGTTTCCTCCTTTTCTTTCGTTCGTCCGTCTTCCAAACCAGTTCGCAATCCGTTTTCTCTGTCCGTGTTCAGTCCATGTTCCAAAAGTTTGTAAAATCCAACAAATCCGCGCCGAGTCCAAATCACAAGCTGTATACGGTTATCCTTTATTTATTCCGTAAATCCGTTGTCCTTAAATCTTTGTCCACTCCAACGAAACTCCACTATCTTCTCCAAAACGCATTCACCTACTGGCTTCCGCCCGGTTCACTGTTTCCGGGGCATATACAGTATATTTTGTTTCCTGATGAGACCCACCTGCGTCTCGTTGTCTTTCAGACTGAGCCCTTTCCATCTGCGGGTCAGCTGGTTTCTCTTAGCGGCCATCTTGGTCAGGTCTAAGTCAAGTATAGTGAGCAGATCGTTCCTAAAATACCTGTCCTGGATGACCCTTCCTCTGGTCCTCTTACAAAGTAAATCTTCTGACCGAGACGGTTCAGCTTGGTGTTGTGACTGGATAGGACCACGCCAGTGCACGCCACCACAGGTGTAACCCTGCTAACATGGCACCTTATTTGTTTGTGTTTTAAGTGGTCTGACTTTCATCTTTCCGAACCAATTTTTTTTTTCCTTCACCTGGCGGCTTTCTCTCAAAGCCAGCTCTCAGTACCTCTCATCTCCTTCCCCTTTTCGCTCTAACTTCAGCCTTGACCAAAGACCAAAACCACAGTAGGAAGCCCACTGCAGTCTGACAGTCCTTTAGGGAATCTGTATCCCACTTTTAACACCACGATGTGACAACGCCTGTACACCACCATTATCTCAGCCCTGCCAGCACATTGTCTTAGTTTTTCCGCATTTTAAATGCGTCCGTCTTTCATTGTTCAGATCGGGTGCACATTCCAGGTTTTTTTTTTCCATTAGTAGCTCTTCTCTGAAAGTCTTACTTTCAAAGCCACCTTCTCTCTGCTCATCGAAATCTTTGTTTTGCTAGTTGACATCTTTTTTTTTTTTACTTTAACAACCTGACCTGGAAGGGATATGTTGCAAAGTGCGTGTTCACTTTTTTTTCTACTCGGTGACCAGTCTAACGCTGTGTTATTCGTCTGTCCCTGGAAGTCTGTGCAGAGTGCAAATCTTCCTTCATCAAGGAGTGCAAGCAGCACGGCCCGGCCACCTTCATCGGGGACACCTGGGCCGAAGTGGGCCTGGAGCGGAGGGCTCGGCTCACGCTGCCTCCGGGCCTGAGCCTGCGGGACTCCAGTATCCCCGGAGCGGGGCTGGGGGTCTTCAACGTGGACTCGCTCGTCCCCAGAGGGGCGCACTACGGGCCCTACGAGGGGGAGCCCACCAGCAAGGAGGAGGCCATGCTCAGTGGGTACTCCTGGATGGTGAGTCACTGAGGCCCGAGCTCACAGCCCCGCTGAGACCTGGGCTGTCGGCTCGTACCCTGAACCTGCGATAAGTGCTCACACTGGTATTGACTCGGACAGTTGGGTTTATGAGTCCTCAGTGTGGATACTGAGACCAGGGCCTGTAGTGCTGTCAGCTCGTACCCTGAACCTGCGATAAGTGCTCACACTGGTATTGACTCGTACAGTTGGGTTTATGAGTCCTCAGTGTGGATACTGAGACCAGGGCCTGTAGTGCTGTCAGCTCGTACCCTGAACCTGCTATAAGTGCTCACACTGGTATTGACTCCTACAGTTGGGTTTATGAGTCCTCAGTGTGGATACTGAGACCAGGGCCTGTAGTGCTGTCAGCTCGTACCCTGAACCTGTTATAAGTGCTCACACTGGTATTGACTCCTACAGTTGGGTTTATGAGTCCTCAGTGTGGATACTGAGACCAGGGCCTGTAGTGCTGTCAGCTCGTACCCTGAACCTGCTATAAGTGCTCACACTGGTATTGACTCCTACAGTTGGGTTTATGAGTCCTCAGTGTGGATACTGAGACCAGGGCCTGTAGTGCTGTCAGCTCGTACCCTGAACCTGCTATAAGTGCTCACACTGGTATTGACTCGTATACCCAACTCTGTAAGACCACAGCGAGGATAGTTAGGATGATGTTACCCCCTGAAAAGAAAGAGTGAATGCAGAACTTTGTAAATTAACCAGTTAGCAGTTTTATTCAAATACATGACGGGCGTATCTGCAGAAGCCTTGTGGGTAATTAATGGCAAAGGCAGGCTGCAGAAACAGGTGCTAGTCAAACAAATTCAGAAATGCACACTGTGCCAAAGTGACTCGCTCAGCGGGTTTTTATACTGATGAAAGGCATCTGGCCGCCCCCGTTTAGTTTCTGCACTAGCTGTCCTTTCGACACGCTGGGCGCACAAAGGTAGGTGGAAACTACAGGGAAGTGTATTTAGAAGAAACCGTAAGAGGCACCTTCTTTACACCGAGGAAGGTGGGGGTGTGGAACCGCCTGTCCAGCCATGTTGGTGCAGCCGATAGATACCCTGACTTCTATCAAGAAACATCTAAGGGAGATCATCCAAGCAATTGGCAACAACTGAGAACCCAACGGGCTCGTGAGGCAGACCAGCCCCGTCTTGTTTGACCCGTCCCCTGCTCTCCCGAAAGCTGCTGCTTGGGGCGTGCCTGTTGACACTGTGCTGTTTCCGCAGATCTACAAGGGAATGAAAAATATCGAGTACATCGATGCCAAGAGCGAGACCAGCTCAAACTGGATGAGGTGAGAACTGTCTGCAGCTGCTGTACGGAAGAGGAGCCCACTAGTCACAGTCTCTCTGACCCAGCTTTAGCAGTCATGCTCTTCCCGAGAGGGAGGGGCCCCTACAGTGGAATACTGTCCCCCTGCCCCTGTGTGCAGACGCTGCCGTCAGCCCGCGTAATAATAATAATAATAATAATAATAATAATAATAATAATAATTAATAATTGATTACACTTATATAGCGCTTTTCTGTACACTCCACTCAAAGCGCTTTACAGGTAATGGGGATCCCCTCCACCACCACCAGTGTGCAGCCCCACCTGGATGATGCGACGGCAGCCCCCACACAGCAGCTATCAGTGGGGAGGAGAGCAGAGTAATGTAGCCAATTCATAGATGGGGATTATTAGGAGGCCATGATTTTTGTACTTGAAAGGAATAGGTGAGGCTTATTTCAGGCTGAAAAGAAAAGAAGCCATTTGTACTTGCTAAGAATACGTTTTTGTACTAATAAACCAGAGAAGAGCTGTACACACAGTGACACGTTTGTCGATTTTCAGTGCGTACAGATGGCACCACTCTCTTCCTGTCTTGTTGTTTCTCCAATGTATGAATCAGTCTGAGTAAAAGTCTGTTTTGCACTTGTTTTGGGATTTTGCATACTTACATCAGTAAATTCTGTTCAGGAATTCCTTCAGTTTGTCAGTGTGGGACACTCCCTTCAGTCTAGAGAGACTCAGTTCCTCCAGCCTGTCAGTGTGGGACAGTTCCTTCAGCCTATCAGTTTAGGACACTCCCTTCAGAATAAAGAGATTCAGTTCCTTCAGCCTGCCAGTGCAGGAAACTCACTTCAGACTAAAGAGACTCAGTTCCTCCAGCCTGTCAGTGTGGGACACTCCCTTCAGACTAAAGAGACTCGGTTCCTTCAGTCTGTCTCTCACCCTCTCAGGTTTGTCAACTGTGCCCGCAACGAGGCAGAGCAGAACCTGGTGGCCATTCAGTACCGTGGCCAGATCCTGTTCCGAACCTGCAAGGCCATCTCGCCGGGCTGTGAGCTGCTGGTGTGCTACGGGGAGGAGTACGCCAGACACCTGGGCATCACCTGGGACTACATCTGGGAGAGGAAATGCAGGCCCACAGGTGATGACACATGCCTCTCTCACGCACACATCTCTTCCTCAAAGACTCTCTGCTTATTGTGCTCTTTCTCTCCAGGAGAGAGTCTTGAGGAGTTCCCTTGTCCGAAGTGCCCTGTCACCTTCATTGCCAAGTTTCACTTCTTCAAGCACATCAAAAGGATCCACCCCCAGGAGTACTCGCGGCTGATGACCTCTGGATCGCTCGCCACTCAGAGCCCGGAGCCGCCGAAGAGACAGCAGAGCCCTGCGGTCCCGGAGGCGCCCAGTTCCCCTGCGGAGGATCAGAGCACCGAAGATATTCCGGACCCCCTCCGCTGCTCCCACTGCGGGAAGCGGTTCGGCTCGGAGCGCCGCCTGAAGACGCACCAGGAGACCCACCGGGGAGAGGGACCGTCTCCGAGTCCCAGCGGCGAGGAGCGCGAGAGGACATACCGCTGCGCGCAGTGCGGCAAGAGCTTCGAGAAGCTGGGCGGCCTCAAGAGACACAAACACGCGCATGCCGCAGAAAGGCCGTAGCGCCGGGCCCGCCGACCATCCGCGGCAGGGGCGGAGCGGGACAGCCGCGCTGCGGACCCCCGGCTTGGGGTCGGCAGAAACCGCCAGGAAATTCCCCCCGAGAGCGAGAGAGAGCGAGAGAGCGAGATGCAAAGCGCTGTAACTACTGACCCCAGTTAGACGAGGGCTAGTGTCTCGCCACCACCCTGAAAACGCTGAGCTCTGCCCGGGAGGGGGTCTGCGCCACACGTTCGCTTTGTTCTCAGGAATCAGTCCCTGTCTGAGCTCACTGTGTCACCCTCACCATTTCACATTGTTGTGTCACGTCAATACATATACCTTCCCAAGATCTCGGAGAGTGGGGCTTTGGAGCATGGAAGTATCTTCCAGTATGGCTGCGGGTGGTTGACCTGTATCATCGGTGTTGAGGAAAAGTCATCCGAGACGGTTACAAGTTCCTCCTGTAAGGGGTTTCTGTTTCAAATCGAAGTTGTGCGTGCAGATGGACTTTGGTGGAAACTGCTTCTGAGAAGAAGTGTTGTTTTATACCGCCACTAGACGCACGACGTAGGTCGTCGTCACTTAAGACCAACGATTCTCCCCCAATTTCTGGTTGATTTCTACCGTTCCCCGACACTGTTGATGATTGGCCTTAGTTTGCCAGAATCCTTAGTTCCGAGGCTGCCTAGGACTTATTAACCAGGCTGAGGAGAAAAGGTCTTTGAAAAAGTCATTGTTTTTGCACAAGCAAAAGGTGTTTTTACCCCGCTGTGCAGCGGTGGTGCCGTTGGTAAACGCTGCCCATGTTGAAGATGGCGGAAGGTCTAAGTGTGTGGAGTCGCAGGAGAGAGGTGTGTCTGCTCACCCCAGCTGAATCCCTTGCACGTCTTTTTCAGTCCAGCCAGCCCTTTGACATTCCCCTGGACAGCTGCGTGGCTTGACTGTGAGCGCTACTGTCTCACAGCTCAAAGCGGCCGAGTCCCGGGTTTGAATCCTGCTCGGGCAGGCTGGTCTGCACATAGTTTGCATGTTCTCTCTCCGCGCTTGTGTGAGTTTTGGCGGTTTTCCTCCTGCCTCTCCTGTTTGGGCTGAGCGGCTCCTTTAAATGGTCCCAGTCCAGACAAGCCCCGCCCCCTGGCTACTCTCCACCGGACTGCACCACTGCAGATAGGGTGGGGGGGGGACCGGGATGTACCATCGGCTGTGTTAATCCATGGTCTTTCTTATTGAGGTTCCCTGTTCTGACATTCTTGCTGGTTCTAAACAGTTCTCAGTTTCTACACGGTTCTCAATTTCAGTGCGGCGTCTGGTCAGTGTGAGGTGTGTGCGCCTGTACAGGAGCATGTGAGTGCGTGACGCTACCGTTGTGTGTAGCACTTCTGTTTTATTTTTCTTCGTTGGAATTGTTTATAGAGCCTGGGTTGTTGTCCTACACTTGGTATAATACTAAAACGCTCCTAGAGAAAAAGCGGCGCACTACTCCTACTGTCTCTGTTGGCATGCACCATGTGACCATAAAAGCCTGCGCAATGTATATAAACGTGTACATAAAACATTTTCAATAATCACGCTCTCCTTGTTTGCATTTGCTTACTGTGCGCGCGCGTTTTTTGGACGGCCACTGTCTTCTCTCCCTTGGGGGACGGGTTCGAGATCCTGACTGTACAGGTACCGGTTGGAAGAGTCTCGCTTGTCCGCAGGAGAAAACGAGGGCAACGCCAGACCCATCTCGTGTGAAAACCACACACGCGCATCTTGATGTCTTTTTACAGACTCGGCCGGGGCTGGGAAAGTGATCAGGACCCACGGCCCGTTCCTTTACCATCACTAGTTTTCCGGCCATCCGTTTTCTAACTGCACTATAGATGGATACTTTATTGATCCCGTGAGGGAAATTGCAGTGCAACAGCAGCTCAACACAGCCACAGTCTAACGAATGATACAATAATAGTAATACAAGACATACAATACACTCAGCACAGTGAGAAGTGCATTAAGAGGAGTTACTCACAGTCCAGGACACACAAAGAACAAACCAGAACAGAACAGTACACAAAAAAAAACATTGCACAATATGACTATAAATATAAATGTATTGCACAGGTCCCTGGCATATATTGCACAAAAACGGTTGTAAACGGGAAAAGAAAAAGAAAAGATGTAGCAGTTTACTGTTCAGGCCAGAAACAGGTCACTGTTTATCACATCTTCTACCATTATCTGGTAGAAGATGCGATAGTCTCTCTCAGCCTTGAGCTGGAAGGTCACACGAGACTTCTCCAGCAGATCTGTGAAGATCAACACAAGACCCTACCTGGAACAAACACTTGACATCTCACAAATACAGTCCCAAGCAGAAATCTGGCCCACCCATCTGTTTTCGAACCGCTTGACCAAATACAGGAGGGCGGGGGGGCCGTAGACAGGGTACAACCAGGAATGGGACACCAGTCCATTGCGGGGCAGACGGGCACACACTCCCATCGGGGAGTTTTTACACGGAGGGTGGCGGGAGTGTGGAACAAGCTGTCCAGCCACGTTGTTAAAGCCGATACCCTGGCTTCTTTTGAGCAACAGCTGTATGCGATGCTGGGGGTTGATGAGCTATTATCTACCACACAGGCCAGATGTGCCAGATAGCCTCGTTGGTAAACTTTCTCCAGTGCTTGAGATGTGATGACGCCATCACAGTGCATTCCCTGGTTTAAAAGGAGCCCATTGTCCAGAATTACTTTAAGACGAGCACACACTCCCCCAAGGGCCAGTTTTCTGTCTTCCAGCTGTGGGAGGGTGCTTGTTTTTTCTTCAAGAAATAACGTGTTTTCTCTTTAGCAGACCCCTCTGCTTTTAAGAGATTTTTCATTGATCAATTTTGCTTTGTGGTTCTGCATCGTGTGTGCATTGCAGTGGTTTGTATCTACCAAAGAACTGGAGAAGGGATACCTGTGAGCCAGTTTCAGATCTCCACTGTATTTCCATAAAGAGAACTCGAGTAGTAGTGAGCATTGCTGCCTCACTGCCCTGGGTTTGATTCCTGGGGTGCTCTCTGTGTGGAGTTTGCATGTTCTCCCTGTGTTCTCATGTGCTCCAGTATGAGAGTGTGTGTCTGTGTGTGTCCTGTGATGGACCGGTGTCCTGTGCAGGGTGTGTGTCTGTGTGTGTCCTGTGATGGACTGGTGTCCTGTCCAGGGTGTGTGTCTGTGTGTGTCCTGTGATGGACTGGTGTCCTGTCCAGGGTGTGTCCTGCCTTGCTGTAGCTTACGAGGATGGGCTCTGTCTCCCCAGCCAGACTATAGTAGATGAAGAAGTTAGACAATGGATTGTTGGACGAGCCGTCTCAGAAGCACAAACTGGCTGATGTGGTAAGGTGGTGTTTTTTTTTTTTAAAACATTTTTGACACTTCAACGCCCAACCCGGAGGCAGAGCCATGTTTAAACAGCTGACGAGGCGACATATCAGTCCTTAGATGTATAATCGGAGTCATTAACTGTTTTTCGTCAAACCCCAGACGTGCTTCATGCTCACGATTTCAGAGTGACCTGGAACAGCAGCAGTTCTCAAGCCGGGTACTGCTGAGCGACGGCCGGCTCTGAAGCTCCACCTGACCTACTGATTTGTTTGAGACTTTCCGGTTTACCCGTCTCCGCACTCCGTCCTGACTTGGATCAGTACAGATCTTCACGGTAGCCGTTTCCTATAGAATCAGCACACCCCCACCCGCCCACTCAAAGATCAGGATACATCTTCTGTTTTAAAGCTTTTACTGTCTCTCTCCGGCCCCGTTCTCCATTGAATCACCAGTAGCTTCGCTTAGACATTTCGCTGCTGTATCACAGGGGTTTTAAAGGAACTCTGACCTAGAGCTACTCTCTTATTCGATTAAGCGCCTCCGTCGCGGTTCAGTTGCGTGGAGCTGCCTCCTAGTGCGCGGTGATTGGCCAGCCAGCGATCGCGTCACCACTCCTTTTGTGACGCAACATTTTGATCACGTCAACTTTTCCTCCTCGGTGTGTTGATCAGGATTGTTTTGGTTATTTCGTGGCGGCGACGTGTGTGTGTGTTTTTAAAAGCACGGGGCGCACCACCACCAGCGCGGTAGCTGTGTCAGCGCTGTGCTGATTTTCGGTTCCTGCAGGAGGGGAGGCGGTGTTTTTCTCTTTTTTTTTTTCCGAACACACCAGAGCAGAGCTGAGCTGCCGCTCCCGGGGACTGGGCGAGAGGCTTTGTCCGCGGCAGACGGCGGCATGTCCGGCTCCGTAGCGGCGTTCCAAGCCCGGCTGGCCTCCGTCATGGACAGCCTGGCCAGGGCCGGCCTGTGCGAGATCACGAAGCTGTTCGAGGCCGAGATGTCTCGGACGCGGACGGAGAACGAGACCCTGAGGCGGAGGCTGGATCGGCTGGAGGCGGGCCAGGGGGCGCGGCGCGTGACCAGCCGCTGCGTGGGGGTGCAGGTTTGCGTGGACAGAGCCGGGACGGAGCCCACGGGCACGGCCGATGGTGAGAGCCTGGGAAGAGGTGTACGAGAAAACCAGTGTCGCGCCGTGCATCGTTTGTGAACGAAGCTGCGCAGACCTGCAGTCTTTCGTTATTCCCAAAGCGCCCGCCAGTCGCCGCAGGCGGGCGGGACCGGGCGGAGCTGTCGTTCCCACGTGCTTTTGTTGTGGTGCAGAAGTGTCTCTGCCAGGTGGTCAGTATGCAAGGGAGGCGTCCGTCTCTTGTTTCCACTTCCACTTGCAATCAGCGCCCGGGACAGCGGACTTTAATTGGGTCATGAATGATAAGAATGTTAATTAAACAAATCCCCTCTAGTACGCTTGTTCAACTGAAGGACCGCTTCATTACTGACTACTGATGAATAACTGCATGACATTCATTAGTATTTAAAACAAAAAACGCAAAGTGTTGTGAAGGTTTCCAAGCTCATCGAGAAACTTGCAAAACTGCGGCGCAGCAAAACCGACATTTTGACGTTCTGAGCAGTGTTGCAGAGCAGTGGAAATCTGCACCTTCTTTTGCCTTGCTGTGATGTACCAGTAGTCTGATGACACCATCGGGCATTACTCAAGGCAGTAAATTTATGATCAAGTTCATTGTATTAGTTCTTGGAAGTCTTGGTAAAAGGTGATGCTTTAAGACTTTTTACTCTAAGCAGGGCTGTCCAGTCCTGGTCCTGCAGGGGTCAGTCAGTGTGTCTGCAGCAGGGCTGTCCAGTCCTGGTCCTGCAGGGGTCAGTCAGTGTGTCTGCAGCAGGGCTGTCCAGTCCTGGTCCTGGAGGGGTCAGTCAGTGTGTCTGCAGCAGGGCTGTCCAGTCCTGGTCCTGGAGGGGTCAGTGTGTCTGCAGCAGGGCTGTCCAGTCCTGGTCCTGCAGGAGTCAGTCAGTGTGTCTGCAGCAGGGCTGTCCAGTCCTGGTCCTGGAGGGGTCAGTCAGTGTGTCTGCAGCGGGGCTGTCCAGTCCTGGTCCTGCAGGAGTCAGTCAGTGTGTCTGCAGCAGGGCTGTCCAGTCCAGTCCTGGTCCTGGAGGGGTCAGTGTGTCTGTAGGGTATCCAGGTCTCTGCTTCAGATCTGAGAGAAGCTGCTAAACTGCTCCAATGAAGCCAGTAACCAGCTGGGTCTGGGTTGGAGTGAAAACCTGGAGATGCACTGGCCCTCTGGGACCAGGCTGGGGCAGCCCTGCTCAGACAGAAGCACCATGGGCTCTTAGTGCTCCTGATGTGGTTTTCTGTCTCCCCACAGCGGCGCAGACGGGCAGCTCCCCCGTGATCGAGCGAGTCTTCGGCCAGGACTGGAGCAGCGCTCTCTGGACAGACGGAGAGCTGGCGTCCGCAGGCGGGCTCAGTCCGGAGCGGCCTGCAGTCCGGATTCCAGGAAGCAGGTCCCTCCCTCGCAGCCGGGAAGAAGCTGGAGAGACACTGGCGGGGGTAGGCTGGGGACAAGCTGGACAAAAGTTCAAGACGCCGATTAAAATTTCGGAACGAGTAAAAAGTGAATTCCGTGTTGCAAAATAGAAAGGGGGAAGGGCTGTTGAGCTGTTTCCTCTGGTTGCTCTGGTTTCCATCCACAGTCCAAAGATATACTGGTAGGTTAAATGGTTTTTAGGAAAATGGGCCTGATGTGACCAGTCAGTGTGTCTGCAGCAGGGCTGTCCAGTCCTGGTCCTGGAGGGGTCAGTCAGTGTGTCTGCAGCAGGGCTGTCCAGTCCTGGTCCTGGAGGGGGTCAGTCAGTGTGTCTGCAGCAGGGCTGTCCAGTCCTGGTCCTGGAGGGGTCAGTCAGTGTGTCTGCAGCAGGGCTGTCCAGTCCTGTTCCTGGAGGGGTCAGTCAGTGTGTCTGCAGCAGGGCTGTCCAGTCCTGGTCCTGGAGGGGTCAGTCAGTGTGTATGCAGCAGGGCTGTCCAGTCCTGGTCCTGGAGGGGTCAGTCAGCGTGTCTGCAGCAGGGCTGTCCAGTCCTGGTCCTGGAGGGGTCAGTCAGTGTGTCTGCAGCAGGGCTGTCCAGTCCTGGTCCTGGAGAACTGGTCAGTGTGTCTGCAGCAGGGCTGTCCAGTCCTGGTCCTGGAGGGGTCAGTCAGTGTGTCTGTAGGGCTGTCCAGTCCTGGTCCTGGAGGGGTCAGTCAGTGTGTCTGCAGCAGGGCTGTCCAGTCCTGGTCCTGGAGAACTGGTCAGTGTGTCTGCAGCAGGGCTGTCCAGTCCTGGTCCTGGAGGGGTCAGTCAGTGTGTCTGTAGGGCTGTCCAGTCCTGGTCCTGGAGGGGTCAGTCAGTGTGTCTGCAGCAGGGCTGTCCAGTCCTGGTCCTGGAGAACTGATCAGTGTGTCTGCAGCGGGGCTGTCCAGTCCTGGTCCTGGAGGGGTCAGTCAGTGTGTCTGCAGCAGGGCTGTCCAGTCCTGGTCCTGGAGGGGTCAGTCAGTGTGTCTGCAGCAGGGCTGTCCAGTCCTGGTCCTGGAGGGGTCAGTCAGTGTGTCTGTAGGGCTGTCCAGTCCTGGTCCTGGAGGGGTCAGTCAGTGTGTCTGTAGGGCTGTCCAGTCCTGGTCCTGGAGGGGTCAGTCAGTGTGTCTGCAGCAGGGCTGTCCAGTCGGGTCCCGGGTAAGCCCGAGCTGCGCCCGCCTGCGCGTGCGAGCCACTATCCGGGTTGGATTAAACTCTGCTCTTCCTCTGTTGTTGCAGCTCCCAGCCGCGGACGAGCGCTGGCCCGGACTGCAGCAGGGCTCCGGGGATCCGGCCAGTCAGCACGGTGACGAGCCGCGGGAGGGGGAGAGAGGCGTGGCGGAAGACAGGCGTGCCAAGACGGGCGGGAGTGGCCCAAGCCCGTCTGGGGCCGTGCAGGGGCCTGTGTGCTGTAAAGAGGAGCAGGAGTCCCAGCCCCTCTGTGTGAAAGAGGAGGCGGAGCCCCAGCCCGTCCAGAGCTGGAAGGGTCCCCCTCTGGGCTCCGGGGACCTCGGCGTTAACGGGCCGGACCGCAGGCGTGTCAAAGAGGAGCCCGAGCGCCAGGCTGCCCGCGGCGAGGAGGAGGGGTCGCGGGCGGCCACTTTGACGAGACCATGGTGCCCGGGGCCGGACAGCGAGCCGCCGCCGCCGCCGCCGCCGCCACGCGGGCCCTGCGGCCCCGCCGCCCCGCCTGCCGAGAGCGAGGGCGCGGCCCCCCCGCTCCGCTGCGCCCACTGCGACAAGAGCTTCCGCCGCCCCGCCGACCTCAAGAGGCACAGGCACACGCACACGGGCGAGAGGCCGCACGGCTGCGCGGTGTGCGGGAAGAGCTTCCGGGTCAAGGGCTCGCTCCGGGACCACCTGCGCACGCACACGGGGGAGCGGCCCTTCGGCTGCGCCCAGTGCGGCAGGAGCTTCTCCCTGAAGGCCAACTTCAAGAAGCACCAGCGCACGCACACGGGGGAGAAGCCCTACCGCTGCGCCCACTGCGGCAAGGGCTTCCCGGAGAACATCTACCTCAAGATCCACCAGCGCATCCACACGGGCGAGAAGCCGCACCGCTGCGCCCACTGCGGCAAGCCCTTCCGGCGCACCACGGACCTCCGCCGGCACGAGCGCACGCACACGGGCGAGAAGCCGCACCGCTGCGCCCACTGCGGCAAGGGCTTCAGCCGCTCGGAAAACCTGCGCGTGCACCTGCTCAACACCTGCGGCAAGAAGACGTAGCGCTTGCGGGGGGGCTGGGCCCCTCACCTCCGGGCTGCACGGCTGCTGGGCTGCATGAGTGCAGGGGAGAGCAGGCGGGAATGTGGGCGGAACCTTACCTGGACTGGAAACGCGTGAACTGCTGAGATACTGTGGGCATGCTGACGGCACTGCAGGAGTGTCCAGTGTGTCATGTTTTATTAAAAACCAATTGTTTTTTAAGGATTAAATGTGCTTTTTGTACCAGTGGAGGGGTAGCTTCTTGCCGTCTTCATGGACTTAAGTATGAGTGTGGATGTTGTGTCGTCACGTACATCTCCTAGATGGAGTAGGGAAACAATCGATGAGGCCAGCAAAATGAGAGGATGCGGAGTTAAAAGTGTAAAGCGAAGAGTGAAACGTTTATTCTGAAACTACAGGCCCAGTACTGGCTGATTTTGGACTGGGAAGTGGAGTACAGATAAAGGGTGATTGCTCAGGGGGTGGTGATGTTAGTAGTGGGGTACCTCTAGGACCACTGATCTCATGATCCAGACTCTGGTACAGTTACAGATATTACAGGAATTACAGATATGAGATGGAGAATGCCGAGACTGAAGAATGGAATTAGCTGTGCAGGCTTGTGAAAATATAAGCATCCGTGTTGACCATGTTCGTCAATTACACAGACGTTCGATCAATTTCCGCAGTACAGTAAGAAAAAAAGCAGGTATCAGTGTGCAATGAACAGAAAAAACTAGTTAAGAATTGATAGCAATTGAAAGCAGGTTTTGAGGTGAGATTTAAAAACATCAGCAGAAAGGGGGAGTCTTTAATTGGACGAGCCAGGAAGAGTGATTCAAAAACTAGCGGCTTCCACTGGGAGTTTAGGTCAGGCCACACAGAGACCGCAGAATTGATCAGGGTTTTTCTTACAGCGCTGGAGGACCAGCCTCTCTCTGTACGGTGCGTAAGGAGTGTTCCTGGAGAAGCACAGAGCCACAGGGCTTTATAAGGACACCCGCACAGGGGTGTGGGGGAAGTTATTTCGTTAGGATGGGCAGAGCTCTTTCTTCTGTATAGAAACAGATGATTGGAGGTGCCCTCTCCACGGCCAGCCTTACTCCTCCATGAACTCAGGTTTGCCCAGAGCTCTCTGAGAGCCGTTACTTAGCTAGAGGGATAGTGGCCCGCTTCTTCCACGCTCATCTCCCCCGAGATCCGCAGGGAGCCCCACAAACCCACAGCCCCCTAACGTAGGGTGTAGGGTCCGTCAGATTTGGAGGAGCCTAGAGTCAGCAGAACTAAGTGAGCAAACTGGGACTCTTGAAGATCACTTTATTGGCCCTATACAATCTCTTGCATTAGAAATTCATCTTTTCACAGACCCCAGCTTGCTCTCCATGAGACACACAGACAGGGAGAGAAGCTGGGGGTCAGAGCGCAGGGTCAGCCATTTATACAGCACCCCTGGAGCAGCTGGGGTGAAGGGCCTCGCTCAGGGTCCCCATGGAGTAGGATTCCTCTGCCGGCCGTGGGATTCGAACTGGGACTCTGGAACAGGCGACAGACCTGCCCGGTATGTCGAAAACCGCATCTACTTATGTTTACGACGTTGTTGCGCTTATGCTTTGGGGTTACTGTGTTACAACACTGAGGTACCTTGGCGGGTTTTTACCATTCTCCGGCCCAAGACGTGCACAATAAAGAGCAGACGTCTGCGAAACCTGTCCGCCTCTGTCCCTGGTTTGGCGTAGCACTGCCGAGAGCATTCCAAGGGCCAGTTATCTCCCCAGTGCGCTGCGCGGAGTCACGCTCACCACTCGCGTGCAGCACCTGGCTCATCAATAAGAGTGTTTTCAAGTCAGTTCTGTAAGAGACTGGTAGCCCGTGCAAGAGTTTCAGCACAGGAGAAATCGGACTTGGTCAGCACTCGAGCAGCGCGGCTCTGGACATGCCGGACTTTCTGAAGTCCTTTCTGAGATGGTCGGAGCTGCCAAAGCGTTGTAGGAGTCTGGGCTTGAGGAGACAGAAGCCCACAGAAAGAGGGATACGTGGTCTTCAACAGGATGTGTTTCACAAATGGATGGAGGATGTGCTGGAGACTTTGTGGACATGTGATTCGAAAGTCGGGGAAGAGTGAAAAATCACCTGGAAGGCTTTCAGAGATTTTCAGGGAACAATTTCTGTGTCACCACAAGTGACTTGTAGACGGTCTACAACAACATTTAACAGCATTTTTCAGCATCATGAAAATTTGCCTAAACAAGACAGATTATTAAAGAAGATACATTTCCTAGAGGTTTTAGATACTGTTTTGGTAGTTTGAGACTGATTTTTTTTGGTTTGATGAAAAAATTCAACTTTGATGTTTGGAGGGCTTCTGAGACACCCTGCCGGAATGCACATTTGAAACCCTAGCTAGGGTTAGGGTTAGCATTCCCACAACAGGTAGAAGTTTTTTACTGTCAGTGCTGCATTCCGGGCCCCCAGTTATCTTTAGGATGAGTGATAATTTTGAGACCTGAACGCCGATCAAAATCATCTCGGCTTCATTCTTCTTTATTTGCCGATCATTTTGAGCCATCCACCACTGTGTATCTTCAAGACGTTCGATCAGTGTTGATCGAGCAGTCTGAGGGTTAGGTGATGTATCTGTTTGCAGGCAGAACTGAGTATCATCAGCATAACAGTGGTAGTCGAGTTCTGCTCTGATAAACTGGCCTAAGGGCAACACATGAACATTGAAAAGTTGAGGGTCAAGGATTGAGCCCTGGGGGACTCCGGAGATGACAGGGGCAGGATCTGATTTAATATTGCCAAATTGTCTGTTAGAAAGTTAGGACTTAAACCACTGCAGTACTTTGCCCCTTAGAATTGCATAATGCTTGAGTCGGTTCATGGATTTCACTAGGAGTGACACCACCCAAGCTGAAAGCATCATGGACTGAAATTTTGGCTTAAACCGCTTGGCTGAAGGCTGGCCTCCCGGGCCTTAGGACAAGGAGACCAGGACCCCCATGCAAGGGGCAGCTGCAGAGGTGGAGGTGGGATACAAGAGAGAGATAGGGATCTCGTAGGTATTTCTAGAGTTTGGGAGAAGAATGGATTGTCAGGAGCGATGGCTGATTACTGACAGCTGAGGCTGATTGAACTTGGTTGTTGTCATCCCTCCTGATCTTTTGTTAGAAACTCCATGACGGTGTCAAACGCTGCTGAAAGGTCTGAGAGAGTGAGAGTGGAGGGAGAGCCAGCATCGGCAGAGGGGAGAGGGTCATTAGCAGCTTTCACCACAGCAGTTTCAGGACTCTAGGCAGCCCTAAACCCCAATGGGCAGGTTTCGCACAAGGAGTTCAGACTTTATACAAGCAATTGGGATGTTTCCATGTGTTCCAGTAGTTTTGCTAAGGTGAAACTTTAAAGTAGGGGTAACATTTTAAGATCGACATTGATTGAGGCAAGACTTTTTCAAAAGAGGGGTCATGCTCAGTTGTGGGGGAGTTGATGAAGTGGATGGGGATGAGATTATTATAGAACAAATGGTAGGAGCTAGTTCTGAGAAACCCCTCCTACCTACTTGAGAACTACATATAGAAAACTGTTGTTCATATTTCCATTCAGAGCTAAATGAGTCAGAGCAGAGGGGGTCAAGCTCTGAAAGTCTGAAAGCATGGCTCCAGAGTAAACTGAAGAATAAAGAATTGGCAAGGCTTATCAGTTACATTTGTTATGGTCTGCCCAATAGTGTTGATCTTATTCTGAACAAGATATAGGAACCTGTTCCATAACTTGACTGAGGGAGTGAGAGGAGATCTAACAGGGACTAAAAGCTGGCTTACGTTCCAAAAGAGATGTAAAGTCATTTTCCGTGACAGAACGGGCCGACCTCAGGTCGTTATTGTGACTGGATAAATGGTGTTTATAAAGCCTCAAGGTGAACTGAGAACCCTTTTTCCCCCACATACATATCTGCAGCCAGGGGTGTCCATAATTCATAGCTCATCAGCAAACCAAGGAGAGGACCTGGCATTTGAGACCCATCGAGCTGTGAAGGTAGTACTGAGTGCAATCTTAGCACGATCTTCAGGCAGCTCATTTAGAGAGGGCTGATAATGTGCTGACTGAAACAGACCGGTTGTGGTCTAAAGGGTGAGTCGGGTACATGTGTGTGCCAAGATAAACCTAAACAAGTCTTAGACACTCCGCGAACTGCAACACTATATTTCGGAGTTAGAAAGACTCAGCGTCGATGAGTGCATTTCACACCACAATAAAAGTAAAATGTGCACAGTAACTTGTAAAACGTCCGGTTTACATCACAAAATAGCCGAAAAAAGACAGGTATGTGTAGCTCCATATTCTGTGATTCACAGCGAGGCAACTAAACTTCTGGTGAGGGTGCTGTGGCTTTTATACATTGTAAACAAGCAGGCTTGTGAGTACATCTCTTTTAATCCACTAGAAATACTGCTCTCCAATTCAAGAGTGTTTTGCCGCCAAATATTACTTGTTAACTCTGCATGCAGATCACGTTGGAACATTTCTGCAGTGAAATGTCTGCTGCACAACCTGTACTTATTCATGCGTACATCAGATTGCATTAGTCAGTACAGGGACTGCTGTGACTCAAGACAGGGGTGAGGTTGATCTGCGGGAATTCAACTAGGACTGCCTTTGTTTTCTTCAAATAGAGGAGTTTATTAGGTAAAAAAATAATACAAACAAAAAGGCCTATGGAAAAAGAGAAAGAGAAAAGGTTGGAAAGTAGCTACGTTACAGAAGAACTAAGTGCCGGTAAACATGAATTCCAATGTGAGGCAAAAGGCATAAAGTGACATTAAATTCTTATCCAGATAACCATTTTACACCGTCTCTATCAAGCAGTGAACCCAAGCACAAGATAAATGTGAACTATCCCTGTAGGAGGTGCACAGTGCACAGACTGGAGAAGCCTGGTGTTTTCACCAGGCTTGGATCACCACAGAGCTGTGTCTTGTCCCCTCTTCTGTACATTTACAGTAATGAGACTTCTCATTAAGTTTGCTGATGACACAGCTCTGGTCAGTTTATTAAAGGACACAGCATACCATCATGGGCCCATTCTAAATGATTTTACTCACTGGTGCAACGAGTTCTCCCTAAAGTTAAATGTTTCAAAAACAAAGGAACAGGTTACTCATTTTAGGAAAAATCCCACAGCCCCTCAACCCACTACAATTGATGGTCAGCCTGTTGAAATTGTCGACGACTGTAAGTACCTGGGACTGGTCATCGACAGAAACCTGAAATGGGACAAATGTTGTGACACGATCTATGAAAAAGGCCAACAGAGACTCTTCTTTCTTTGGAAACTCAACTACTTTAAGGTAGATAAAACTATTCTTACACAATCATTCATTTAAAGTGTCTTAACATACTGCTTCACTTGTGGGCTTGGCAACATAAGTACCAGTAATTGTAATAGGCTGGGTAAATTAGTCAACATAAGTGGCAAAATAATCAGGAATAATCAAATCAACTTAAGCATCCTTTACACACAGAGGGTGACTAAGAAAGCCAAAAGCATCAGGGAGTGTGTGTCTCACCCCTTCCATTGTGAATTCACACTTCTCTCACCTGGGAGACGTAAAACCACCAGACTCAGGAAATCTTTCATCCCCACTGCAATCACACTCTTAAACAATGCAAAGTAACCACCTTGTCTCTTGTCTCTTTCTCCTGTAACACTGCTGTATTCTCTTCCCTTTTGATGTGCATTGTCACTGGGTTGTGTTTGACTGTGCCGTAAAACAAATTTCCCCTAGGGGGCAGCAAAGCTTGAATTGAATTGTCCCATTGCTTATCTCTTGGATAGTGGGGAAGAAGGCAGCTCTTCTCTTCTCTTCTCTCTGTCCCATTGTCCTCAATATTATAAATGAATTCTTGAGCACTGGCGTTGTACCAACGGTCCTCAAAACTGCTGCTATTACCCCAGTGCCAAAAAAGCCTAACATGGCTCTCGACAATCTTAACAATTTTTGCTCCATCTCCAACTTACCCTTTCTTGCAAAAATTCTGGAACGTGCTGTCACATTTCAGTTACATAACCACCTCATGACAAATAACCTTTTCGAACCCCTCCAATCTGGCTTCCGTCAACTTCACAGCACAGAAACCGCCCTGGTCAAAGTCACTAACGATCTTCTAATAGCTTCTGATTCTGGTTCTCTTTCTATACTCATCTTTCTTGATCTCAGTGCTGCTTTTGACACTGTTTTTCATCGGTGCGTAATTACGCACTAACTGGAACCTGGGGGGACCGCTGTGTACACATGTTCACAACGCGAGAAATACTGCTCAATACGGCTTCGTGCGACAAACCCGTATATGACCATAGGAAGCAGAACAGCGCAGTCTCCAATTACCCAGACTGTAAGCACGGGAATAAAGCTTTGTTTGTTTTCTGAAACCCTTTCTTTATGTCCTGTTTTCATTCAGGTAAGGGTCAACTATATTCACAATACTATTGACAGCAGGAAGATTAAAATATTTTTTTGTTCAAACCGATTTTTTACACAGAACACTGACATAGCTTTGCGTTCTGAATCTCTTTTTCTCGAGCTTTTATTTAATGTGGCACAATGAACTGGGATACTGGGATTCTGTTCACAAGCCAATAGCATTTAAACCACAGCACCCACAATGCTGCAAGTAAGTGTTTTACACACTAAGCAGGTCCTCTGATCTTTCCAAGCCTTGCTTTGGGTTGTGAAACCTCTTTTATTTTGTTATGATTAATTTTTCAATATGGCACCATTAGACATGCAATACACTGGAATAGGGGATACACTGGAATGTACAATGATACATTGTAGGATACAATGATTTAAACAGCTTGTGGCAGCAATACCTAAAACATGGAAAATGAGATGAAATACTCAAAATACAGGCTATTTTCCTTCCATATACTGTATAAAGAATCACCTCTGGCTGAACAAAGTTGTGTCCTGCCTTGCGCCTGTTGCATGCTGGGACGGACTCCGGCTTCAAGGCAGGAAGCTGAAAGGCTCGACTCACTCGACAGACGAATGATTCCAGGCACGCTTCCCCTGCGCCACTCTGCTGTCAGTCAATGGAGCTGAACTATATCCTGTATAGTTTCCACATGGATCATATAATCCTAAAGGTGTTGTGATTTTGCAGATAATAAAATCTTTACAGTAAACACAAGCCACATAGATTTACAAGCCAGATGGATTATATTCAATATGACGTTAAACTAGAAAGAGCATTACCCTTATCAATTTATAAAGCCTGCACCAAATGCCGATCATTCTGTCTGTTCTGGGTCTGTCACGCTCGTGAACCCCTCCAGCTCTTCCTTGTTCTGTACTCATCCCCTGCACCTGCCTCCGGTTCCTGCCTGCCGTGCTATAGGAGCCTGTCACGCCCTCTGCAGCCAGAGGGCGCTCCTTCTCTGTCCTGTCCCTAGTTTCCGGTCTGCTGTCCTTCCTGTCCCTCTCTTTCCCTTGGGCTATATATTTCCGGGTCTTGCACTCTGTCCTTGCTCAGCATTGACGTTCGGCTGTCCTGAGACCCGCCTTGCACCAGGGCGCCCCTCGTCCGCTCCCTGAGGGCATAGGTTTCTATACGGCATTCCTGAACTCCCTGCACTAATGAGCCCGGGCCTTTTTCCCGTCTTGCCGCTACGCATATGGGTCTTTTTCCGCTCTCCTGCTCCCCACGGTTAGTCCCTTTGGACGTCCGTGACAAGCCAGGCGATCGGGGCTCAGCTTTGGAAGATGGACGCCCGGAAGCCCGCCTACCCGCGAGTCCAGGAGCGACTCGACGGCACAGGCTTCATCACGGCGTCCTGACCATCTGAGCCTGGGATTAGGGAGCGTCTGGTCCCGTGGCCCCCCATTTATTTCCCAGATTCTCCGCCGGATCCCGCTCCGGCTTTTAACTATCAGAATGGATCACCCAGCTTTGGACGTTTGCTACATTCCTGGATTTGCCTCGGACTCCCTTGGACTGTTTTCCTCGGCCACACCTCCCCCGAACACCCGCGCACCGTGAACACGCCCCCTGTTTTCCTTCCGATCCCTTTGCATGCTTTTTTCCTCGTGTTTTCCTCACTCCTCCCCAGATTGTGCTATCTGCTTAGGGTCCTGAAAGAACGCTTCCTTACAGGATCCTTGCTAGATTGTTAGACAGCGATGATTATGCCATTATGTTTGGAGATCTTAATTCCATTTTAAACACTGCAATAGTTTGGAAGAAAAAATGCATATTGGGAAGGATCATCCCAAAACCTTGACTGCTATCTCAGATATTGTAGATGTGCGGAGATTAAAGAGTACTAAACAAGATAGATAGCAAAGCAGGCAAGTAGAATCGGTCCTCTCCTTATATGGTTTCCAACAGTGTCAAAAGTTAACAAAACAACAACTGCTGATTCTTTCAGGTCTGACCAGCAACCTGTTGGATGACAGTTTCCAAGCAGGTGTGGATATTCGGAATTTTAACCCGTTACTGGTGAAAGAAAATACAAACTTTTACCACAGCAAGGAGATATTTGGAGTATGACGTAGGTACTGTGTGCAAAAGTGCTCCTTGTGGGCACGTTATAAGTTACAGCTCAGGGTAATGAAAGCAAGCCCCCGCAGAAGAAAAACAACTTCGTCGAGTTCTCAGAAACTCGTGCACGCTGACAATAGGAAAGCAACGCCTTGAGCTATATCAGAAAAAATAGCAAATAAGAAAAAATACCTTATTAGGAGAACACATCTCATGTTTTTTCAAATCAAGCTAGATGATTGGAAAAAAGTTGAGAAATGTACTCAATTATTTTTAAAATCTCCAATATAGCATTCCTAAGAAAAAGATGACAAAACGTATAAGTGGTACTCATGTAGCTCTTGCTGAGCCACTTGCGATCGTATGCTCTCAAAGCTCTGTTCCTTTCAGCAATCGCCTGTATCTCTCTCGCATGCTTCTTTCCAGATATAGAGGACTTAAAGTTGTCAGAAGAAGAAAGAGAGTCACTTGACGGTCTTATTACTAAGGAGGACCTGTCTCAAGCAGTTTGGTCTTTTAAGCATTACAAGACACAGCCTTTTCATGAATTTATTAAAGAGCCACTCCTGTCATGTTTTGTCTTCCCGTGTGGCAAAGCAGGCTTACAGGTACACAGATCGAAGGACTGATAGCTCTATGTGCTGAAACAGGATGCAGAAGGGAATTATTAGGACACTGTAAGCTTGTAGAACTGGAGACCTTCCAGTGATATGACACCAATGTTTCAGCAAAGTGTTTTGGAAATCCATGAAGAAAGGTGTTGCATAGAATTATACACCAGGACCAGTCTGGAGTTTTCACAGGGCTGATATATTTTAGATGATATTAGCAAACTTGTGGAGATAATAAAATATTATAATATTCTAGGATTGAGTTTTCTAGCAGATTCGGAGAAGGCATTTGATAAAGTACACCTTGACTATCAATTTAGCTGTCTAGATTATGTGACCTTTGGGGAATCCTCCAGGAAATGGATGAAGATCAATCTTGAATAATGGGTTTATCTCTAAAAAGAATACCCCCTTGTTAAGAGGAACGAAACAAGGATGTCCCCTCTCCCCCATATCTGTTCATAATTGCCAATAGAAATATTGCCATTAAGGGTAGACTCAATGATCCAGTCACAGGTCAAGAGATCAATCATCTTGATTTAAAAGCAGTTACGTTTTGTCAATGATACAGACTTAAGCCTAAATTGTCTTCGCTGTTGGCTTTAGCTGATGATCTCAGTTGTTTCTCAGATATGTCAGGACTCAAACCAAGCTATGAGAAATGTGCTGTTCTGCGTGCGGATTCTTTAAGAAGATCTTTTTTTGCTTCAGTGTAATCTGACAATAAAATGGTCTTTCAATAAAATGTGAAAGTTTACAACATACTGTATGTCTCCCATCTACAGCTGTGGTGTATTTAATTCATATGAACAAAAGAGTTTTCTATTTATTTGGAATGATAAAGTACAGTGCGGGTGGCCTAAAATGAATTGACTTGAGAGCCTTGAATGATGTTCTCAAACCTGCCTTGATTCCTAAACTGCGTTTCAATAAGGTATGGGTTCATAGTGAATTATTGAGATCTTACCACACAGCTGTTGAAAAGGGCTTATTTCTCTTGTTGTAGCTGCAGCCCCGTTCGTTTTAAGATGATAAGAAAAGATCTGTGACTCAGAGCATCAGGATTCTCAGAAGTGATGGTGCAACATGGGTTAGAGTTTCAGTTTAAACCCCTGAGACACTGGCTGATGAGCAGCAGCTTGTCCATTAGCAGATCCTCCAGCTGAACTCAGATATTCATACATAGTAAATGGAAATTCCCTTGTGTGGAATTTAATGATGCAGAAATAGTGTTATCTTTATTAAAGCTCTCATTGACACTAATGGCACCCTCACGCCTTCTTTAACCTGTGCAATGATACATTGTAGGGTACAATGATTTAAACAGCTTGTGGCAGCAATACCTAAAACATGGAACAATATCTTGAATAGATGAAATACTCAAAATTCAGGCTATTTTCCTTCCATATACTGTATAAAGGATCACCTGTGGCTGAACAATATTTACATAAATAAGAAGGTCTGCATCTCTTGTACGGAGATTAAAGGCTTGTGGTCTGGTCCAGTAAAGATTCAGAACAGCTGGGGATATATTTCAGATATGCCAGTTCCATAGAATCAAGTATTTAACCTGATATACTGTATAAGACCATTATGGATCTCTCTATTAGAATTATTCAGTTTAAACTGCCTCATAAAATCTTACCGGTTAGTAAAAGGCTGAATCTCTGGGGTTTGGAGAGCTCACTTCTCCTCCCCTGAAGGTTTGGCCCAAGAGAGGAAGTTCTGGTTCTGCCCAGTAGCCTTGTTTTGGACCCAGACTGAGCGATGGGTCTCTTCTTACGGTTCTGCCTTCCCAGTGGATCTATTAGCTGTGCTCTTAGGAGACTTAAGAAGCAGCGCCGAAGACATAAGAAATCTAATCACGATGTTTGGAACAGCCTTTATTTTTCAAACAAAGCCTTTCAGAAACTTACAGGGGAACTGCTGTCTCAATTTCTCAGACAGGTTATGAAATCCCAGTAACAGAATTAATTCACTGACGGTGTAGAACATTTTTTACAATTGTCAGATTGGCCCCAAAATAGGAACTTTTTGACAGTACTGTGAGTTGCTATGTGGTTGCAAACTCACATTTGCCACTGTTGTCACACACCCCCGGTATCACCTTGGGCGAGAGCGAGGGTTTGTGAGAATTGTGTCATGAAGCTGCTCTTTCTGCTCACTAGTCACTGTACTCTCACAATCGCCACTGTTGTCACACACCCCCGGTATCGCCTTGGGCATGAGCGAGGGTTTGTGAGAATTGTGTCATGAAGCTGCTCTTTCTGCTCACTAGTCACTGTACTCTCACAATCGCCACTGTTGTCACACACCCCTGGTATCGCCTTGGGCGTGAGCGAGGGTTTGTGAGAATTGTGTCATGAAGCTGCTCTTTCTGCTCACTAGTCACTGTACTCTCACAATTGCCACTGTTGTCACACACCCATGGTATCGCCTTGGGCGTGAGCGAGGGTTTGTGAGAATTGTGACATGAAGAGGCCCTTCCTGCTCACTAGTCACCGTGCTGACGAACGTAATGCGATGCAGCGAATTAAATACAGGTTGTGCAGCAGACATGTCAGTGTTCCAACACGTTCTGCATGCAGGGTTAACAACTAAGTAGTATTTGTTGGCAAAACCACCTCCAAGTCAAGAGCGATATTTCTATTGGATTAAAAGAGGTGTGTTCACAGGCCTGCTTGATTACAATATTGTGGGGCTGCAACACGTCACTGGAAGTTTTGCTGCCTCATTCTGAAATGCAGACAGTGACAGCGATATGGCACAGCGCAGACCTGGAAATTTGGTCTATTTTGTGATGTAAATTGGGGGTCTTACAACTTACTGCGTGCAGTTGACTTTCGATGTGTTTTGAAGTGCGTTCATCAATGCCGATGCTTTCTAACCCCCGAAATATAAAAATAGCCTTGCAGCTCCCCTTTAAGTCTGAATGACTTTAAGATGTTTGGAAAATGCTATTCTATTGCATTCAGGTACCGACCAGGCATCTGAAGAAGGACCAGGAGCAGCTCTGTATCAGAGACAGAATAGGGAAATAAGGGCAATCAGATAGGGATCCAGAACAGTAACACTGGCTGAAAAGAATCACAAACTCCACTCAGGAAGGTGTGAACTTTTACACAAAAGGTGGTGGGAGTGTGGACCAAGCTGCCCGGCCATGATGTTGAAACCAATGTCCTTGCTTTTCTCAAGAAGCAGCTTGGTGAGATTCTCCTATCAGGGCAGGAGGCTCTCCTTTACACAAAGTGTGGTGGGGGTGGGGAACAACCTGTCCAGACATGTTATTGAAGCTGATACCCTGGCTTCTTTCAAGAAACAGCTGGGTGAGATACTGGGATTAATGAATTAATTACTTTGCAAACTTTTCAAATGGGCCTCGTCTCCTTTGGAACTTTTCTGGTGTTCTTATCTTTTTAGAAATTTTAATTTGTGTGACCAAAAACAGACCTCTGCAGTTTTGCAGTTATCAGTCATCTTCCCTCTTCCTGTAAGAGAGGGGAGGTTTAGTGATAGGCCCAAAGATCTTTCTCACACCACACACACGTCTCCAAGACATCAACCACAAGCTGTGACCAGCCATCGCTTGTGGTCTGTAAACATTCTCTTTATCGAGCTGGTGTGGTCGGGCTGTGAGCTGTAACACCCAGAGGGGAGAGTAGTGTTCATCTGTCAGATCTGATAGTACTGTTTGGTGCAGTTTTCGTATGAGAGAGTCATCTTGATGGGGCCAGCAGCACCTCTGTGCTTGGCTGGTGCCTACAGATCATACCGGGACTGTGACCTCTTAAACTGCAGTATGTCCAAAATTCAGCAGCCAGAATCCTGACCAGGTCGAGTGCAAGTGTTCACATTACTCCTATCCTGGAGTCCTTGCACTGGCTTCCGGTCGAATTCTGTGTGGACTTTAAAATCCTCCTGCTCACCTATAAGGCTCTGCATGGCTTGGGACCTCTGAACTATTATCGCCCTACTCCCCACCTCGCAACCTTTGCTCTTCTAGTTCTGCTCTCCTTCCTGTCCCCCAAGCCCATCTCCATTGTATGGGTGACAGGGCCTTCTCCTGTGATGCCCCCAAGCTCTTGAACTCTCTCCCCAAGGATATCAGAGAGTCACCTTCTCTAAACTCCTTCTAATCCAGACTCAAAACCCTCTTCTTCAGAAGAGCCTTTACTGAACTGGTTCCATTCTTCACCCCTCTGCTCTTCCTTGTACCACCATCCACGGTCTCCTCTGTGTATTGTAATTGTGTTTAATCTTATGTATTCTCCTTATTTATTGTTGTTGTCATCCTGTAAAGCAATTTGAGAAGCCACCTTTAAAGGTGCTATATAAAATAAAGTTTATTATTATTATTATTATTATTATTATTATTATTATTATTATTATTATTAAACAGCCAGACTTCTGCATTCCAAGCCAAATTCCCAGCAAGGCAGCAGATCGGCAAACTGGGCAGACAGTTTTTGCAGGCTGGCACCCCGTCAGGGCAGTCCTGCAGTGACAATAGAGACAACATTTATAAGAAAGAAAACCAGTGGCTGTTTTGAATTCATAGACTAGAGAACTTGAAGAGATCTTTAGAGGTGGCATATAAAATCCTTGGTGAGAGCAGCCTGGCATTTAACACGACAGTGTGGATTGGAAACCTGGGGCTGAAAAGCAAAGCCGAACTGTCCAGGATTGTGAAAATAGCAGGAAAAATAGTTGATGATTTTATAGAATGTTTTTTTTTGCGATTTATACTGTACCATAATGCAGTTCTCAGAATGGTAAGGAAACATCACAGCTGACTCCACACACCCACTCCATTCTCTGTTCACAATACTCCCATCAGGGAGACCAAATTCACATACAAACATGTATAAGAAGTCCTTTGTCCCCTCTGCAATAACACTACTCACTGAAGGTATGTACTGTACAGACAGACAGAGGGATGAAGCCAGTTCAAAGAGGGGGGTTATTAGGAGGCCATGACTGGTAAAGGCCAGGGGGAAATTTGGCCAGGACACCAGGGTAACACCCCTACTCTCTTCGAGAAACACCCTGGGATTTTTACTGACCACAGAGAGTCAGGACCTCTGTTTTACATCTCATCTGATCTGATCTAATCTGAAAGCGTCCCTGGAGCAGCTGGGGTGAAGGGCCTCGCTCAGGGGCCCAACGGAGTAGGATTCCTCTGCCAGCTGTGGGATTTGAACCAGCAACCTTCCAGCCACAGGCGCAGAGCCTGAGCCACAGAGCCACCGCTCCAGCCCCTGTAGGGTTGCATATTGAGGTATAAACTGAATAGGTTATGTGCCACTATAGAGCGGGCATCGATCAGGGCAGACAGGCAGAAAAAGAAACGTTGTAGATGTGACAAATGAACCATACCATTCCGATGGGGTGCAACCTTCTGTGGCAGTGCGCTATTTTACAAAAGATTATACATTTGAAAAGGAAATGATGGGTCAAAATAAAAACAAAGTTGATCCGATTTGTATTACTTTTAATCATTTTCAAAACCAATAGGCTTGATCAAAATAGTAAAAATACTATTTTATTGAAATTGTTTGGATGTGCAAACAATTTGAAAAACTTAAAAAATAGTCGACATCTTTGTAAAATGCAAATAAAATGACTAAATAAAAATGTTAAAATCTGGCATCAATGTTTTTTTAAATCTTACAACAATGTCTTTTTGTTTGTGCCTCTTAATGGGTAGTTGGTCTTGTTTAATAAATGTTAACATAATTCATCAAAAATACTGGGTAGTATTTTTAAAACAGCAACGTGCATCACCTTCTCAACCGACTCTTGAGCTGAACTTGGATCTGATCAATTCAAGTGCTGAAAACCCAGCTTCATGAGAGCAGGATATTGACAAGGGAAGCAGAAATCACAGAGCAGTTGCTTTTTCCTTGGTACTCCAACAGTGTGAGGGTTTTTGCATTGTGTTACTCGGTACGCAACTTTGGATGATGAAAGAAGAAGTTTGCTGGGGACTGTAGTTTGGTTAGAAAAAGCAGCTTTCTGGTCCTTCATTAATCTTGCGCGAAAAATACTCGCCAGGTTTACCTATCAAACTACTGTGAACAGTTTCCAAATGACGTTTCAATTTATACGCTCTCAGCAGCCAACAATTTAAGGCAGACGGCATTCTTCAGTGTCCACAATCGTGCTGTGAAACCGAAATTCAAGAAACTGCCGTCATGCTTTCTATATTTGCGTTGCCTTTTTTTCTTCAGAACTAGGCTTCACGTCCTTCACGGTTTTTTTTTTTACTCGTATTTAAAATCCTCTCAATTGCGATCGCGTCACAAAAAACTCATAGAAATAGAAACAAAATGACCACTCATAGAAACATGAACACCCAAGCCGCGGTCCACTGGTACGCTGCTTACAGACGGCCGACTCTCTTGCCCGGTGTTCTGTGACACAATCGAGCTCGGCAGCGCACGACTAGTACATTCTGTGTGCACAAACAGAGGGTTTCTATCGTAATAACATTTTGACTGGCGATACCTGAGACGCCCCTGACCGACATTGGCGCAATGCACAGTTTGGAATCACTGTGTTAAAACGATCATGCGCCATTCAACGGCACGAATAATGCAATGTGAGAAAAAACGGCACCAAACAAAGTGGAATATTGACTAATTTATTTTTTACCTCAAGGGCCGGTTAAAACTGTCTGGCAGGCAGTACTTTGCCCACAGGTGGATCAAAGCCACTCGTCTAAAATGGTAGAAGCTAAGCAGGTGTGAGCCTGGTCAGTACCTGGATGGGAGACCTCCTGGGAAAGACTAAGGTTGCTGCTGGAAGAGGTGTTAGTGGGGCCAGCAGGGGGCGCTCACCCTGTGGTCCATGTGGGTCCTAATGCCCCAGTATAGTGATGGGGACACTATACTGTAAACAGGCGCCATCCTTCGGATGAGACGTAAAACCGAGGTCCTGACTCTCTGTGGTCATTAAAAATCCCAGGGCGCTTCTCGAAAAGAGTAGGGGTGTACCCCGGTGTCCTGGCCAAATTTCCAATTGGCCCTTACTAATCATGGCCTCCTAATAATCCCCCTCTATGAATTGGCTACATTACTCTGCTCTCCTCCCCACTGATAGCTGATGTGTGGTGAGCGTTCTGGCGCACTATGGCTGCCGTCGCATCATCCAGGTGGATGCTGCACATTGGTGGTGGTGGAGGGGAGTCCCCATTACCTGTAAAGCGCTTTGAGTGGAGTGTCCAGAAAAGCGCTATATAAGTGTAAGCAATTATTATTATTATTATTATTATTAGAAACGCACACAGATTTCTAAGGGAGAAGAGGTTATGTCAAAGCTGGGTCTTCTAAAAAAACAACACTTCTTGTAAACAGCCATAACCGGGGGTTTCTTGTTATCATTATGTACTGTAGGTAAAAAAATCTTCGAACAGTGATGTTTCATTTTGGTGTTACTGTAGCTTCCCTTTATGTGAGAGTTTTAATTGATCAATTATCCACAGTCCTTGACCTTGCGAGTTAATAAGCACTATGCTACGGTCAGATTTGAAGTATGTAAACAAACATCTATACGTGTTGGATATTAGACTCTAGATTTCTGGTTAGACTCTGAAAAAGGACGTCTTGCTTTACTGTTCAAGTACTGATAATAAAACAAATTTGAGCAAAACCTGTTGGATTTTGTTGTGCCCCAACACAAGGGCTGGGGCCTCCTGTACTAACTGGACTGGGGCTCTCTCTGACCGGGGTTGGGGTCTCCTGTACTAACTGGACTGGGGCTCTCCAGGGCTCTCACCTACAGTCTTCTGCACCATATTACATTCCAAGTGTCAGAACAGATAGACATACTGAAATACCTCATTGCAGCAGAAACTATTCCTGTTTCTTAAGAAGACGAGCCATTGATGGCAAATTCTTGTTTACAGTGCTGACCTGGATCCCTGTTTAGTGCTCTTACTGTAGTGGTCAGAGTGAAGAACCCGGCTCAGCAGTGTCTTTCTTGGGATTCGAACCCACAACCTTCTGGTCCAGAGCCCTAGCCATCACTCCATGTGGCTGCCACTAAAGTGCAACACTAGAAAAAGCACTGGACTTGAATCCATAAAACAAAGTTATTGCTGGAATATTAATTAACTACCATGTAATTACTGAGGTATTGCATTCTACAGTAACTCAAGGAAAATGATACTAAATGGACTGTAGCCATGCTGTCACGATCACTAATCCTCCTCTTAAGGGCGCTCCAGCCCTTCCTCGTTTTCTCCCATTACCTGCACCTGTTCTCTATTTCCGTTCCCCCTTAAAAGCCAGACGCAGACTTCGCTCCTGGCTCCTCATTGAGTCCCGTTTCATTAGAGCCTGGGGTCCTGTTGCGTCTGGCTCCATTATGCTTTTAACCTTTTGCTCCTGATTCCCCACCCCGCCGGTCCCGACCCGGTTCATGGTTTTATTCCCTGGATAGATCCCCTGGCCTTGGACTCTACCTTCTGTCTTGGATGACCTGTTTGGATTTACTCCTGGATTGTTCGCCCCGGATTCACTCTCCCTGGACACCTGCACCCCTTGGACACGCCCCCTGTCTCCAGACCCTCTCCTGCATGACTTTTTCCCCAGTGTTTCTTCACAATTCCGGATCATGTGGTCTGCACAGGGCCCGGAATGTCACGAACACGGACTGAAATCCGTGTCAGATCTTGTAGAAGACCCTATGCGATGCGGTAAGAGCTGGAGAAAACAGGAGGCGTGGTAAAAGGGAACACACAGGGGTTTAATAGTGCATAAAATAATAGTGACAGTCCGTGAGACAGTGTACGGGGAAGACAAAACGGCATCCAAATCCAAACGGGTCCAAGGGCAGGTCAAAGCACAGTCCGAGAGTCCATCAACGAGGAATCCATCCTGGGACGCGACAAAGTTAAAATCCCTGGGAGGGGGGAGCACACGGACAAACAAAACATGGAGGTCCAAGGGTGACGGGGCGAGATCCTCCAGACCCCGGGCTCGGGAAGCGGGAGGTGTCGGGGATGAGGCCTATGCCCTCAGGAGACGGACGTAGGGTTTCCTGGTGCTAGGCGGGCCTCGCGACATCTTACCCTAATGATGAGCCCCGAGGACTGGAGGAGCTGGTCTTTAAATAATAACGCTAAAAGGGTACACCTGGAGAGCTAAATCACACGAACAATCATGAGAGCAGTGGAGCGCCCTCTAGGGAACTGTTCTTGACATGTGCTGAGTCATAACTGCATGCTGATGCAGATTTATCCGAGATAAAGCTATCTGGCAATCTGGCAAGTTAAAGGCGATCTGCAGCACCCTTTTTATGTTTCGGAGTAAGAAAGATCTAGCAGTGATGAGTGCAATTCAAACCACAAGCTACAGTGGTTTGCATTGCTGCCTTGCAGTGCTGGGGCTCTGAGTTGGGTTGGAAGATGGGCCCCGGTGTGAGTCTGTGAGTACTCTGTGATGGACTGGCGTCCTGTCCAGGGTGTACCCTGCCTTACACCCATTGCTTGCTGGGATAGACTTCGGGTCCCCTGTGACCCTGTACTGGATAAACGTTAGAAAACAGATGTATGGAAAAACTGTTCTAGTCATGTCTATAGCAGCAATCAACACAGAACAATTCAGCAGTACGTCTCAGGGCTGCCCCACCAAGGACATGGAGATCAGCGGTTTGTAGAGACTTGGGAGTTCTCAGCTTTGACCAGTTTACAGTTTAATTGATTAATTGATTTACTTAAATGAGGTGCAGAGGTGCATATGTGGGAACACGCTCGAACATCTTGAAGTTAGGATCCCCCTGAACAGTGCTCAAACTTTGCTCTCAATCATTGTAGTGTGACCCCCGAAAACTAAGAGATGTTGGTATTTTCACTCAAAAATGACTAAGCTGCTTATTTGTGCAGATCACTCGCTGAAGGGATTAAAATGACGTTTTCACTCCCTAATGATTGAATGCAGCTCAAAGACTTTAATGTCCGTGGTTAAAGAAATGGGGATACTCATTTGTTCAAATGCATCCACCTAAACAGCTACTAAAACAGATAAATTACAAATCAGGCTCTGATGCAATCTAAACGTGTGTGTGCTTTGCTTTACCAAAAACTGTGAACTTGACCTAACGTGAATTTGGATTCTTCTGAAGAATTATTAGAAAAAGACATCTGGCTGGCAATCAGTAAAGAAACACATTCAAAGTTCGTCACGTTTGTCAAGAATGAGGTAACAGGGTCTGTATTCAGAGCAAGACCCGAATGTTTTTTATGTTTTATGTGGGCGATGCTCTCTGTGTCTCATGAACTTTATGTAGCTCTGTGGTTTGCACATTTCACTGTGTGTGTGTGTGTGTGTGTGTGTGTGTGTGTGTGTGTGTGTGTGTGTGTGTGTGTGTGTGTGTGTGTGTGTGTGTGTGTGTGTGTGTGTGTGTGTGTCTGTCTTGCTGCACGAGTGTGTCATTGAGGGCTATATAAGGCACAGTGATTGTGAACTGTGTTTGCAGATGAGCAGGGAGACCTAAGTGAGCACTGAGAAGCAGTAGCTGTGGAGAGATCTTTGGGGTCACTAAGAGGCAAGAGGTGGGAAGAACCAGATCTGTGTGAACGCAGGGAAAGGCTGAGAGGGTTAAGATGTTTTTCGTGCAGCTGCTGTTCTGGATTCTGAGCCTGACTGAAGGTAAGACTTTAAGAATCCTAAGGTTATCCCTCCTACACCGATCCTGAGAATTATAGGAGCAGTGTGCAGCAAAAGACAGCCCAGACGATTGCAAGAAATATTCCTTAACCAGATTGTAGTCTTTCAGACACAGTTTTATTTGTATTTCTTTTTTTCAAACCACAATTCATGTTTCAATTTCTTTTTTTAATTTGTATTTCTCATATCCTCTTTCTGCTATCTCAGTAAAGCCTAGTACATCATTCAGGTTCCCAACCATCCTGGCCACAAACTAAGATAACATCACTTTATTGGCCATATACAATATCTTGCATTAGGAGTTTGTCTTTTCTCAGACCCCAGCTTGCTCTCCATGAGACACACAGACAGGGAGAGAGAAGCTGGGGGTCAGAGTGCAGGGTCAGCCATTTATACAGCACCCCTGGAGCAGCTGGGGTGAAGGGCCTCGCTCAGGGGCCCAACAGAGTAGGATTCCTCTGCCGGCCTCAGCATTTGAACCAGCAACCTTCCAGCCAGCGGTGCAGATCCTTAGCCACAGAACCCCCCCTCCGCCCCGTAGCAAAAACTGTTCTCCCGCCTGTGCTCTGGCAAGTGATGTTGCACTATTAAAGCACAGACCACTAGGATTCCGAACAGCTTCTACCCTACAGCAGTGTGCATCCTTACGAGCGAACTGCAGGGCCTCAGAACTCATGCACCTCTGCACACTGGACTTTTGACTTGGACCGCCACATATTTTTTTACCCTCTGCAACGTATTTATTGTTCTGATTGTTGCTATTTGTTGCGTACCGTTTCGTAATGTACTGTCTGCATTGTGCGGTGCTGTGCTCGTCCCGAGAGAACAGCGCAAATAAGACTTCCAGTGCACACGTGTGCACGCGTGACAATAACCTCCTCTCCTCTCTACTGCTCAAATGAATCCAGGGACAAAGGTGACATGGGGGTTCCAGTGAAATCTGGGGCGGGGGTCAAACCCCACACAATGACGTCGCCTCTCCAGGGTCCTTTTGAAAGGGGATCACGTCCTGTGAAGCCGCCGGGACTCAGTTCAGCTCAGGCTAGTCCCTTGAGCCCTGAAGCCCAGATGCGCTGCAGGGCTCTTGCAGGCCAGGCAGTGTGTCCTCCTCACACAGACTGCTGCTCTCTCCCTCTCTCCGCCCAGTGTCCGGCTCCCCGCTGGCCCGCAGCTCCATCGTTGGGGGTGAGGATGCGAAGGAGGGAGCCTGGCCCTGGCAGGCTTATATAAGGACAGTGGTCGGCAAAAAAGCGTCCAGGTGTGGAGGCTCCCTGATCAGCGAGCAGTGGGTCCTCACTGCGGCACACTGCTTTCATGAGTGAGTGTCTCGTCTGAGCCGGAACCCCTTTCACTGATATACTGAGCGCCTGTGAGTAACTCTGGTCAACACCACTGCCAAACAGCATCACTAACACTGATCAACACCACTGTCAAACAGCACCACTAACACTGATCAACACCACTGTCAAACAGCACCACTAACACTGATCAACACCACTGCCAAACAGCACCAATAACACTGATCAACACCACTGTCAAACAGCACCACTAACACTGATCAACACCACTGTCAAACAGCACCAATAACACTGATCAACACCACTGCCAAACAGCACCACTAACACTGATCAACACCACTGTCAAACAGCACCAATTACACTGATCAACACCACTGACAAACAGCATCACTAACACTGATCAACACCACTGTCAAACAGCACCAATTACACTGATCAACACCACTGTCAAACAGCACCACTAACACTGATCAACACCACTGTCAAACAGCACCACTAACACTGATCAACACCACTGTCAAACAGCACCAATTACACTGATCAACACCACTGTCAAACAGCACCACTAACACTGATCAACACCACTGTCAAACAGCACCAATAACACTGATCAACACCACTGTCAAACAGCACCACTAACACTGATCAACATCACTGTCAAACAGCACCACTAACACTGATCAACACCACTGCCAGACAGCACCACTAACACTGATCAACACCACTGCCAAACAGCACCACTAACACTGATCAACATCACTGTCAAACAGCACCACTAACACTGATCAACACCACTGCCAGACAGCACCACTAACACTGATCAACACCACTGCCAAACAGCACCACTAACACTGATCAACATCACTGTCAAACAGCACCACTAACACTGATCAACACCACTGCCAGACAGCACCACTAACACTGATCAACACCACTGCCAAACAGCACCACTAACACTGATCAACACCACTGCCAAACAGCACCAATAACACTGACCAACACCACTGCCAAACGGCACCACTAACACTGATCAACACCACTGCCAAACAGCACCACTAACACTGATCAACACCACTGACAAACAGCACCAATAACACTGATCAACACCACTGCCAGACAGCACCAAAAACACTGATCAACACCACTGTCAAACAGCACCACTAACACTGATCAATACCACTGTCAAACAGCACCAATAACACTGATCAACACCACTGCCAGACAGCACCAATAACACTGATCAACACCACTGTCAAACAGCACCAATAACACTGATCAACACCACTGACAAACAGCATCACTAACACTGATCAACACCACTGCCAGACAGCACCACTAACACTGATCAACACCACTGTCAAACAGCACCAATAACACTGATCAACACCACTGACAAACAGCATCACTAGCACTGATCTACACCACTGTCAAACAGCATCACTAACACTGATCTACACCACTGCCAAACAGCACCACTAACACTGATCAACACCACTGCCAAACAGCACCAATAACACTGACCAACACCACTGACAAACAGCATCACTAACACTGATCAACACCACTGCCAAACAGCACCACTAACACTGATCAACACCACTGACAAACAGCACCACTAACACTGATCAACACCACTGACAAACAGCACCAATAACACTGATCAACACCACTGCCAGACAGCACCAATAACACTGATCAACACCACTGACAAACAGCATCACTAACACTGATCTACACCACTGTCAAACAGCATCACTAACACTGATCTACACCACTGTCAAACAGCATCACTAACACACACCAGTGTTGATGAGTAAAACATGTTGCAAACGATCACCAGCAGTGCTGATACATGATGCTGCTCAAAGCCAAAGGCAAGCAGCACCAAGAGTGACAGTATGGTAAGCATGTGGAGGAGTTTGTGCCAGCTAAAGCTGTTTTCCCTTGGTTACTGGTTACTGCTTTCTGTTTGGCTACTGCACTTCATGTGACATATCATACACAATCAAGACATATCACATACAGTAACACCTTACATCAGTGGGTTTCTCTGTTGCAAGGCATATTCAAGGAGTTTGAATTGTTTTTATGCCCATACCTGATCGATGCCTTTCCACATCTTTGTTGTGGAGTTGTCTTGAAAGCACCTTGGTGCTCATGGTTGAGTCTTTGCTATGAAGTCCACATCCCAGCAGGGTGAGCCTGTGGGAGTCACACGAATCACTACAGTTTCATGCAGGTGGAGGCTAAGAAACATTGTGTTTGATTTTGAAGGCGATTTGTTACACCTAGGATATTAGAGAGTCACCTTCTTCAAACTCCTTCAAATCCAGACTCAAAACCTTCTTCTTTAGAAGAGCCCGTACTTAACTGGTTCTGTTCTTTACCGCTCGGCTCCTACTGTATTCAGTACCTCCATCTACTGTCTCCTCTAACTGTGTATTGCCATCGTGCATATCTTGCGTATTTTTTATGTTTGTTGTCAAGCACTTTGAGAAGCCGCATTTAAAGGTGCTATATAAAATTAAGTTTATTATTATTATTGTGATTACACCAGAGCTAATTTAATATATTGCTATTTCTAAAGGGGGGGACTTATCCAACCATTCAGTCGATGAATGGAAAAAAAACAACAACTTTGAATGCACTTTAAGTCCAGTCTGTAAGGCAACATCCATCCGTTTTCTCACCGCTAGATCCATTTTAGGGTCAGTCTGTCCCAGCAAGCAATGGGCAAAAGGCGGGATACACCCAGGGTGGGACGCCAGTCTATGACACGCCTGACAGACACAGACACACACCCAGACCAGGACCAGTTTTTCCTAAGCTAATTCACGTACCAGCAGGTCTTCGGACTGTGGGAGGAAGTGGTCTGTGTCCGTGTCTGCGCTGTGATGGACCGGCATCCCACCCAGAGCGTACCCTGCCCTGCGCCCGTTGCTTGCTAGGATAGGCTTTGGCTCTGAAATGAGTGAAGCAGTAAGGAAAAGGATGGGTTGATTAACCAATCGATCGATGGACTTCTTGTTCCTCAGGGGCTATAACCAAAGCGCTTGCTCGGTGACCCTGGGAGCTTATCAGCTGGAAAAGCCCAGCAATAACCAAGTCAAGCTAAGGATGAAGGATGTCATCCTCCACGAGAAGTACAAACGTGCGAGTTCCGGGTATGACATCGCCGTGGTGCAGCTGGACAGGAAGGTGACATTCAACAGCTACATCAGTCCCGTTCCTCTTCCTCGGCGTTATGATGACTTTGCCAACGACGTAAACTGCTGGGCCACCGGTTGGGGGACCACTGAGGAAAACGGTGAGTTCAAAATACTGGACATTGCAGAGAAAAGCGCACGTGTGCTTGAGCGCCAAAAAAAAAAAAAGATTGTTACTGCAGGAAAACAGCTTCTGTTTTTTTTCTATACAGATTTATTAGAGGGTGACAAAGTTGGGTTGTGCCGAGGCCCTAGGATCAAATTTCCAAAGACTGTTAAATTAATTGACTTCTAGGAAATGTGGCCCTGCTGTGTTTGTGTCTGTTTGCCCTGTGATAGACTGGTATACCGTCCAGGGTGCCAGGATAGGCTCCGGCTCTCCGGAATTCCCTGTACTGGATGAAGCAGATAGAAAAGGAATGGATGAATAGATTCATTATACGTGCCTTAAGGAAGGGCTGTTTTGAAGTTACCCACAATGCACGCAGCACTTCCTCTTGCAAAGTCTCTGATTGAGAATTCTTCCTCACTGAGCTTCTCATCTCTCCAGTCTCTCTGCAGAGCCCCCAGACTCTGCAGCAGGTTCGTCTTCCTGTATTAGACAATAAGGAGTGTCAGGTGATATTGAAGTACAATACTATCATGGACGAAATGGTCTGTGCTGGGTACAAAGAAGGGAAGAAAGACACTTGTCAGGTGAGTCAGAGCATCAGTCTGTACAGGTGTGTGTGTGTGTATACAGTGTGTCTAGTAAGAGTCTGTACAAGTGTGTGTAGAGTGTAACCAGTAAGAGTTTGTACAGGTGTGTGTGTGTATACAGTGTGTCTAGTAAGAGTCTGTACCGGTGTGTGTGTATACCGTGTGTCCAGTTAGAGTCTATACAGGTGTGTGTATATACAGTGTGTCCAGTAAGTCTGTACAGGTGTGTGTACAGTGTCTCCAGTAAGAGTCTGTACAGGTGTGTGTGTGTATACAGTGTATCCAGTAGGAGTTTGTACAGGTGTGTGTATACAGTGTGTCCAGTAAGAGTCTGTACAGGTGTGTGTGTACAGAGTCTGTACAGGTGTGTGTGTGTATACAGTGTCTCCAGTAAGAGTCTGTACAGGTGTGTGTATATACAGTGTGTCCAGTAAGTCTGTACAGGTGTGTGTGTACAGAGTCTGTACAGGTGTGTGTGTGTGTATACAGTGTCTCCAGTAAGAGTCTGTACAGGTGTGTGTGTGTATACTGTGTCTACAATAAGGTCAAGTGTGTAGGTGTGTGTGAGTCATCTGGTATACAGAGGTATGGGTTTGGTCAAGCATGTAAGTGTGTGTAGTCAGGTGTACAGGTAAGTGTGGATGTGGTCAGGTGTACAGGTGTGTGTGGTCAGGTTATCATCTGATCTTCTCTCTTTCTTGTCCAGGGTGACTCTGGGGGCCCTCTGGTCTGTAAGAAGGGTAGGGGCTGGGTGCAGGTTGGCATTGTGAGCTTTGGGAAAGGCTGTGCTCGCCCAAACTCCCCTGGAATCAACACCCGGGTCTCCAGCTTCCTGCACTGGATCCAAAAAAAGACAAAAGACACAGGCTACTGAAGCCCGTGGACAGCACCCCCAGCTGGCTCCTGAGCTCATTGCTGCTGCTGTGCTTTTGCTGCGTGGCCTGGTGAGATTAAGGTCTGTTGACTGAGCACAGGCGGAGGAATGGAGAGTGTGTGTGTGTGTGTGTGTGTGTGTGTGTGTGTGTGTGTGTGTGTGTGTGTGTGTGTGTGTGTGTGTGTGTGTGTGTGTGTGTGTGTGTGTGTGTGTGTGTGTGTGTGTGTGTGGGAGAGTGACTGATGTGGCATTGCCTTCAGTAAGGAATGAAGCAGAGAAGACTCTTTACTTCAAATTCAATACCAGCTTGACTGATTTCCCCTAAGATGTTAGTTTACTGGCCGAGTCCAGCTTAACAATACAGCACAACAACCATCACCACCAAAGAGGTCAGGGCCATGACTATTTCTACTATTTCTCCTACAAAAGACCAATAGCAGGGTGAATAAATCTATTACTGTTACCCTTGGGGCACAAAGGTGTCACCCTGAGCAGTCGGATTCGCAGTGGAGAGGGTGTGTCCCTCGCTCTGTACCAGTCTTGACCATCTATTAGCCACCAGAGGGCGTTTAGTCTGATCTGATTCACCCCAGTGATTTAGCTTATTAAGTTGGCAATTTTCCCCAACCAGGTCCAATTTGCAAAAGTACTTCTCCCAAAGTGACAGATCCACCAGGACATGCAGACACTTTCAGTGGTTTCACCACTTTCAGGATATTTCGATAAGACAGATGGCAGGAGCTCTCATGGCAGCCCTCTCTATCACGCGTAGCTGGAGGCGTAACTGGCTGTTTGGTTGGCGTGTGTGGGCTGGGGTTGCTGTCTCCGTCCAGAGCAACACAGAGAACCCCATTGGGGTGGATCGGAGAGCACCTGTGAGGTGTTTCAGTGCCCAGATGATACCCACTTTGTTAATCCCACTACTACCGCCAGGGCTCTCCTCTGTGCCTGTGTGAATGTTGAGGTCCTTTACAGTATGAATGAACGTCACCCATGAGCTCTTCCTCCATTCACCAGACCGCACTCTTCTGTGGGCACTGTGCCACTCGAACGCCCCGTTATGAACAGCTGTGCGCCCCATCTCTCATGATGTGACTGGGGGGAGGGTCCATGCATCTGCACGAGTTGGCTTCTCGCGCTGTTCCCTGAGCACAGGAAAAGCGAGTGACACTGTGCATTGCCAGGGGTGGGAAATGCCCCCCTTGAGACCAGGCCCCTTCAGACTGATTCTGTGGATGGGTAGTGCGCTTGTGAGGACCTGCCTCCAACACACAATGGCCTGCCAGCTCCTAAGAGCTGCCTAAATTTCATCCGTGGGTCTTGCTTTCCTTATTCATTGAAACATCCTTGTATTTCAGTTGACGGACATTGCCCTCGAGCAAGATCTACAGATTGACAGTGATCTAGTATACCTAGCATTGTTTCTGTGAGAGATCACACTCTCTGTTTTTGCTCATCTAAAGCCGAAATGAGATCTGATCAGTTGAAACCAATGGTGGAAAGAGCAGGGTAGTTTCTGAAATATATTCTGCATGATGTCTATGTCAAGGACGAGGTCCTTTCAGTCCTGCTGGGGGTCGCCCATGTGTCCTTTCCTGCTCCATCATCCATTAAAACTCCCCTGTGCTTTAGCTGACGTGCACTGCTCTCCATCTGGGATATGGGATATGAGGTCTGTATCCCCGTTCCTGCCCACCTCTGTATCCCTGGTCCAGTCCTCGTGCCTATGATGTAAGCTCTGCTCTTGGCTTCGCTCTGCTGCGTCTCTGCTCAACCCAATAAACATGAAGCATTCAAACCACTGGTCTGGAGGTGTGCATTATTTTTTTTATCCTGCTTTCGGTGGAGGAATGTGAAGCTTTCACAAGAACAGAGAGAAGCAGCAGTGCTTTATTAGGGTTGCTGAAGCTGCACTAGGAGGACATACTGTGTTCTGGTTATTTCGAGTTTTTTTCTACAAAGCAGGCCTCCTGCTCCCAAACCATCTTCCTGTGGGTGCACTCAGAATACCTCCGCAGTGACAGACAACATAGAAGACCTTCATGTACTCAAGTTGCAAATCTTTTAATTGTATAAAAAAGGAGAGATTGTAATGCACACATTACATATGATAAACAATCACAGTAGAACAGTCCAGTACAGTAGAACAGTCCCATTACAATAGGAGCTACAGTCCAGTACAGGAGAACAGTCCCGTTACAATAGGAGCGACAGTCCAGTACAGGAGAACAGTCCCGTTACAATAGGAGCTACAGTCCAGTACAGGAGAACAGTCTGTTACAATAGGAGCTACAGTCCAGTACAGGAGAACAGTCTGTTACAATAGGAGCTACAGTCCAGTACAGGAGAACAGTCTGTTACAATAGGAGCTACAGTCCAGTACAGTAGAACAGTCTGTTACAATAGGAGCTACAGTCCAGTACAGTAGAACAGTCTATTACAATAGGAGCTACAGTCCAGTACAGGAGAACAGTCCAGTGTGATGTGTCTTCATGGTATGATCAGCTCGTTACAGACTTGCGGGGGTGGCCGTAACCTGGCTCTGTGTCAGTCCAGGCCGCCCATGTGCTTTGTGATCCAGTCTATGTAGTGGGTCACGTTGGCGTACACTGTGGCCTTCTGTCCACATCCGTCCGCCCAGTTCACAATGCCTGCCTGCTCCCATGAGTCAGATGTCTGACAGACCAGCGGACCCCCAGAGTCCCCCTGCACAAGAGAGACGCAAGAGTGAGCCTTCCTACGCTCACGGGCCAAGCCCAGTGCCTTCCAAAACTCCACGCATCTTTCCTGAACACAGCCGCCCCAGCTTCAGCACACAAACCTTCTGAATTGTGTAAAACTGCGATGTGGTGCTCATACCTGAATGGGAACAGCAGTCTGAGTCAGGGAGGAGAAGCCAGGCACAGGAAAAGCGAGGAATCTGTGCTGAGCAGGCAGACTGGCATAGCCAACACAACCCAGAGTGGCAGACGCAGTCTCAGACGCAAGCAAGGAAAGACACAGGGACGAGGCAGACGGGCAGATCGAGGTTAAGAGCGTTGCACAGGGGAAAACCCAAAGCAAGCAAGGTCAAAGTCCAGGAATACCGAGATCTCGCGTCCCTGAGACTAGAGGATGGAACTTTAAGACTGAGCATAGAAGTGGCACAAGAACCACTCTAAAAATCATCCTACTGATGAAGTAAGTGAAGTGCTTAATTACGCGCCGGGGGTACTGTTCTCCTGCCAGAACGAGAAGTTGGGGCAACCAGCTACTGTAATTGTTACAAGGTCCAGCAGGAACTCTGGTGGATGCCGTGGCGATTTTAGCACATGTTGTCCAGGGCTCCAGTGGAAGCAAGTGTGAGAAAAACAGTACACATTGCACTACTCCAAGCAGACATGACATATGAGGGAAAACCACAGTAGAATAGGAGCTACAGTCCAGTACAGGAGAACAGTCTGTTACAATAGGAGCTACAGTCCAGTACAGTAGAACAGTCTGTTACAATAGGAGCTACAGTCCAGTACAGGAGAACAGTCTGTTACAATAGGAGCTACAGTCCAGTACAGGAGAACAGTCCTGTTACAATAGGAGCTACAGTCCAGTACAGGAGAACAGTCTGTTACAATAGGAGCTACAGTCCAGTACAGTAGAACAGTCTGTTACAATAGGAGCTACAGTCCAGTACAGGAGAACAGTCTGTTACAATAGGAGCTACAGTCCCAGTGCAGGAGAACAGTCCAGTTACAATAGGATAGTCCCAGTACAGTAGGAATCTAATAAACCAGCAATGTCACAACAACTCCACGGTGTGCTCATTTCGTGTGTCCTGTGTCCCTCAGTATGTTTTCTTCATGTTTTCAGGCAGTCAGCTCACTGCATTGTCCGTGCGAGTGTGCAGCGTGTTTTCAGGCGGTACAGCTGACCTGGCAGGTCCCTTTGCCTTTCTTCTTGTCCCAGGCGCAGAGATCGCCGGGTCCGATTCGGTCACGTGGGTACATTTGCTGGCAGCTCTCCTGATCAAGGAGGGTCACCTTCAGCTCCTGGAGAATCCCTGGGGATCTAAGGCTCGCTGAGGAGGACAGAAGCACCGCGGATTGGACTGATACACAGACCTTGTCAACAGAAAGGACCTAAAACAGGGGGTCACATCAGCAGTGTGGTTCGGAGTGCTGTCTCAGAGTCCTGGCACCCTGCAGTGCTGTCTGCGTGGAGCTTGCATGTTCTCCCAATGTTCACGTGGCTTGCCTCTAGAGTCCTCCCACAGCCAGAAGAATGCTTGCAAGTGAAGTGGTGTTAGGCATTCCTACGTGCACACTCTTTACCAAACGCTCACGCCGCAAGTAATACGCCTATCACCGTTTACTCCCCTTACTATTTCAGTCCTCCTCTCTCTTCACCTCACTAAGAGTTCTTGAGTTCCCAAGTGCGCGGTATTCTCTTCTAGTCTGCTCCTCGTTTTCGACTTAGCCTTATGTTTTGGATTGTTGCTCCCTCGTTGTCTCTCCCGTGTCCTGACCTACTCGCTCGCTTCCTGGTTTCGTTTCCGCTTGGTGATTTCTCTCTCTCTCTCTCTCCCGAGTCCTGCACAGGATCCGTTCACCCGATCTGCCCGACCCTGATGAGAATAGTGAGCCTGTACAGTACCTGTGAGGGGGATACCTGTGCATGTCACTTGTTTCACTCGCAGGAAAAAACAACAACAAAACAAACATCTGCTAACAAGTAGAGTAGGCTTTCTAATCTGCGTCTCTGTCAGGGTCGGGCAGGTAGGGTGAACGGATCCTGTGCAGGACTCGGGGGGGAGAGAGAAAATAACCGAGCCGAATCGCTAAGCGAAAACGAAAACCAGGAAGCGAGCGAATAGGTCTGTACACGGGAGCAACAATCCAAAACGTAAGGCTAAGTCGAAGACGAGGAGCAAGCTAGAAGATCACATAACGAGGTGTGGGCAGGAAGAGAGTACCGCGCACTTGGGAGCTCTAGGAGTATCTGTATCAATGAGCGGGGACGTGAGGAGAGAGGAGGACTGAAATAGCGAGGGGAGTAAACGGTGATACTGCAGGTGTATTACTTGCGGCGTGAGCGTTTGCCAAAGGGTGTGGGCGGGGGAATGCAGGACGGGACAGAGACGCGAGTGGAATGCGTAACAACGGGCTTCTGGGAAAACTGGCCCGTTGGCGTGGGTGCGTGCGTGTGTGTGCGCGCGCGCCCTGCCATGGACCGGTGTCCTGGCCAGGGAGTACCCCACCGTGTGCTCCCCCTCTGACCCTGAGTGGGATGAAGCAGTTAAGAAACAGATGGATCGGTGAACTGAACTGGCAACTCAAAAAGACTGTAACTACTGTACTGCAGGCACAGGGCTACTGTAGCTTTCATTGTGACAGAGAAGGTTTTGCTGTGACAACTGCTTTCTTTTTAACCAGAAGACTGGATCTCTTTTTTCCTGCAGTGATTAACACAGGGTTCAGTTTTAATAGAGATCAATGATAGTATTGCATCAAGCAGACAGGGCCTGCTGTTTTACCTGTACTGATCTTTGTGTTCTAAGTTGGTCAGTTACTGATAGATCATGGAACACTGCTCTTTTATCAAGTTACCCTTTTATTCTACAGGAAGGGTAGTTACCCGCACCAGCAGAAATAAAGGTGTGGTCTCTCTCACAGGCAAAGAGTGGACACAAATACAGTAATTAGACATTATATACGCAAAAATAAAGAAGATATTCAGTATACTAACAGATCACAGAGAATCCCTCAGTAATAAACACAGACAACAGGACAGGAGACACAGTGAGAGAGGAGATCATAGAGAATCCCACAAACAACATGACAGGAGGCACAGTGGGAGAGAGAGAAGATCACAGAGAATCCCTCAGTAATAAACACACACAACAGGACAGGAGACACGGTGAGAGAGAGAGAGGAGATCACAGAGAATCCCTGTAATAAACACACACTACAGGACAGGAGACACAGTGAGAGAGAGAGGAGATCACAGAGAATCCCTCAGTAATAAACACACACTACAGGACAGGAGACACAGTGAGAGAGAGAGGAGATCACAGAGAATCCCTCAGTAATAAACACACACAACAGGACAGGAGACACAGTGAGAGAGAGGAAATCACAGATAATCCCTCAGTAATAAACACACACAACAGGACGGGAGACACAGTGAGAGAGAGGAAATCACAGATAATCCCTCAGTAATAAACACACAACAGGACAGGAGACAGTGAGAGAGAGAGGAGATCACAGAGAATCCTTCTGTAATAAGCACACACAACAGCACAGGAGAGTGAGAGAGAGAGGAGATCACAGAGAATCCCTCAGTAATAAACACACACAACAGGACAGGAGACACAGTGAGAGAGAGAGGAGATCACAGAGAATCCCTCAGTAATAAACACACACAACAGCACAGGAGACACAGTGAGAGAGAGAGGAGATCACAGAGAATCCCTCAGTAATAAACACACACTGCAGGACAGGAGACACAGTGAGAGAGAGAGGAGATCACAGAGAATCCCTCAGTAATAAACACACACAACAGGACAGGAGACACAGTGAGAGAGAGGAAATCACAGATAATCCCTCAGTAATAAACACACACAACAGGACAGGAGACACAGTGAGAGAGAAGAAATCACTGAGAATCCCTCAGTAATAAACACACAACAGGACAGGAGACAGTGAGAGAGAGGAGATCACAGAGAATCCCACACACAACAGGACAGGAGACACAGTGAGAGAGAGACAGAGGAGACACACACACACACACACAGAGGAGATAATGAGGTGAACAGAGGCAGGTGACCTGGACTTGAACCGCAGGTACAGTATTAAAGGATCGTGATGCAGTGCTATCAGCTCTTGACCTTTACCCTTTGGTCCTGTGCGGCCCCAGCCAGTGACCCAGCACTCCGTTCCCGGGGGGAAGGGCGTCCGGGAGAGCTTGACGGGCCGGATGTGCTTGGATCTGCGGACACGCTGACGGAGCTGCAGCAAGGCCAGGTCGTACCCCAGCCCGTCGTCGTATCTGTCATGCATAACCACCCTCGTCACCTCCCTGGGCGCCTTCCGAACGTCCCGCTGGTACATCCCCGGGTACACCTTCAAGGAGCTGACTTTGTGCTTGCTGCCGAGACCAGAGGGAGACAGCCACGCCGTCAGACAGCCCTGGGCCTCGAGCGGTGTGGTTTAGAGCCGCTGTTGTCATCACTGAGCCGTGTACAGCAGGTAAAAGCACAAAAAACACTGCAGAACGGGCCTGATCCTCAAGGATGCTATTGTGTGGGTGCAGCAATCTCTGGGCTAAATTACAAATACTGTAGGTGAAAGAACTGGAGTCATACAAAGAGTGTCCAGTCCTGGTCCTGGAGGGGTCAGTCAGTGTGTCTGCAGCAGGGCTGTCCAGTCCTGGTCCTGGAGGGGTCAGTCAGTGTGTCTGCAGCAGGGCTGTCCAGTCCTGGTCCTGGAGGGGTCAGTCAGTGTGTCTGCAGCAGGGCTGTCCAGTCCTGGTCCTGGAGGGGTCAGTCAGTGTGTCTGCAGCAGGGCTGTCCAGTCCTGGTCCTGGAGGGGTCAGTCAGTGTGTCTGCAGCAGGGCTGTCCAGTCCTGGTCCTGGAGGGGTCAGTCAGTGTGTCTGCAGCAGGGCTGTCCAGTCCTGGTCCTGGAGGGGTCAGTCAGTGTGTTTGCAGCGGGGCTGTCCAGTCCTGGTCCTGGAGGGCTCAGTCAGTGTGTCTGCAGCAGGGCTGTCCAGTCCTGGTCCTGGAGGACTGGTCAGTGTGTCTGCAGCAGGGCTGTCCAATCCTGGTCCTGGAGGGGTCAGTCAGTGTGTCTGAACCCAGGCTGTCCAGTCCTGGTCCTGGAGGGGTCAGTCAGTGTGTCTGCAGCAGGGCTGTCCAGTCCTGGTCCTGGAGGGGTCAGTGTGTCTGCAGCAGGGCTGTCCAGTCCTGGACCAGTCAGTGTGTTGGTTTTTGTTCTTACTCGACTTTTAAATGAGACAAACCAGCTGGTTACTAATTTGATGGGAAGTATTAAGTGTCTCCTAGCTTTTCAGGTGCTTCTGCTTCAAAGAGACCTGGAAACCTGTGTGAACCCCAGTGTCTGGATTCAGCTCCAGTCAGGGATTGGAGAGTCTGGCCTCTCTAAAAGCTGCCCTTAATTCAGCTGGTGCAACAGTTTCTCTCTGCTCCCCCTGATGTGCTGTGCGTCACCCAGGTGGGGGCAGCACCTCTATACAAATACAAGCAGCCTATTTATCATTGCACTAAGTACAGAAATAAGCTATACTCAACCAAAAAATGTTTGTGAACTTAACCAAATCAATATACAGCCATGTCCACCATTAACAGCGGAGATATAAGAAACAGATGCAAGTTACAAGGAACAATTGGCATAAACTTAGCTTGCAAATAACTTGGAACAATCTTAGTTTCAATCTTACACATTCACAGGTGGTTATAAGGTATAGGTTGAAAGGTGAAAGGTTATAGGTTGAAAGGTGAAAGGTTATGGGTTGAAAACACAACTTACGGGGTATAGTTTCCAGCTCCTATCAAGAAACTATCATGGTGTGACACATCACATGTGGTGGGTAACGACCTTAAAAATGCATCTCGTGTCCCAGCAAAAGTCGCAACACAAAAGAATGCCCGAGAGATCGGGCATCCCCCAGAAAACAAATCAACTTCATACCACAAAAAAACTCCCAGAGAGGCAGACGTGGACATTTGTATTCCAACTGGGAGGCAAAAGAAAGAAAAAAAAACAGACTAACTGGCTAAACAAAAACAACTAGGTAGGCTAGAACCGGAAAATAGAGGTGGTCGTGCCCAGCAATGAGGCCATACCAAAAAAAAAGTCTTCCACGTCCTACCCGTATCTACACTAACCAAACTAAAAGCAAAAAAGAAAAGCACACAACATGTCTGTTCCCCACACCACTCAACTAACCTCATTCGCCATCTCCTGATCTCTCAGTGTTCTCCCCCATTTCCCTTTCAAATGCTTCTGCCTCATTTGCTTAATATGTTAACTGGCAGCACCCGGAGAAAAAGGAGAAGACAACTAGAGGAAAAAAAATAACTCTCCAACTGAGGACCGCACTAGGCGTGACAGATGTTTTATAAGCGGACAGAAGAAGAGATGCAAGATGACCTCTGACCTGACGCAGTGAGCTGCAGTGAGTACCCACTGCGGGTGGATGAGGGACCCCCCACAACTGAACTCATACACCCCGCGATTGTCCTTCACAAACAGAGCCGCCATCCATGGCCATTGGCCCTCCTTAGAGTTTCTCCCTCCCACAATGCCACTCTGCAGCTGAGCTGCCTCGGGGCCTGAAAGAAAGACAGACAGACAGACAGACAGCGAGAGTGGAATCAGTGACCCAGGGTGAAAGAGACCAGCTTTCATCTGGTAAAGAGAGGCTCCCCCAGCTGTTTTCTCGAGACAAACCGGGGTTATCGGCTTCAACAACAAAAGTGGGCCGTTTGTTGCACACCCCCACCACCCTCTGTGTAAAGTAGAGCCTCCTGTCTTGACTGGAGGAGCTCATCCAGCTGTTTCTTGAAAGAAACCAGGGTATGGGCTTCAACAATTTGTTCCACACTCCTACCACCGTTTGTGTAAAGTAGAGCATCCTGTCCTCAGATTTAAATGCACTTCCATTCACTGTTTCATTCTGTAGGCGTCTGCTGGGTTGACTTTGTCGATGCCTTTGAGGATTTTCATTCTTTTGACACGACTGCCTCATAGTCCTCTCTATTCAAGACTAAAGAGATTCAGTTATTTTCTGTGTAGGACATTACTTTCAGGCAGGGACTGATTCCAGAGCAGTCATACAGTTCTTGAGGGCAGGTGCACATCTTCCACTAAAATGTGAAAGAGCCGGAGGAGGGATCACAATCGTGACACTTACCTCTTCGAAATCCACGCTGAATATCACTCATAGGCCTATTGCCACATGCTAGAGCCTCTAGTTTGACTGGAAGAACCAATACCATAACCCCACAAGGAACAGAAGTCAGGCTCGCTGGTGTGGAAATGCTGCATCAGCCATTTCTCAGCCATTGAGTATTCGCACTGTTATTTGACTACAGCAGGCAGCTGCTGGGAGCACGGCTGAGACATTTCTCCCTTAGGCGTACAGTCATTCTTTTAGGGCATTTGTCGGTTAGTCGTGAAGGCGTTTCATTAGGGCAAACCACAGCAGTGCCCCTGGGATCTGACCTGGCAGCAGGCTCAGCAGCAAGAGGAGTGACAGCTCTTTCAGAAACCCCATCCCTCCACTGGACTCTCACTCCGGGCTGGACAGAACCGGAGCAGCTTCAGCTGGATCAACCTGAAGAGAGAGAGTGGGACAGGGAGAGGGAGAGAGCACCGTCAAAGAGGAAAAAGAGACAGAGAGTAAAGATGGGCAGATCACAAGGCTACAGTGCAGTACGGCCCCAAACTATGGCACTCTCTCTCGGTGTGGCGCCAGTCATAGCTTAATGGGCAGCAGAGAGCCGCTGGAGATCTGAACTTACAGCCGGTGACGACCCTTTCTGTGGCCAGATGCAGGTCAATGCTCATCAGAGCTCAGCACGCACCTGCAGAGGAGCTCTCTTGGATGCTAGCTGCTCTCTTCCAGAGGGGCGAGGGCCGGGTCTCCTCCTCTCTGTTGAAGGTCGACGCGCCCCCTGTGCCAGAGTGCAGTGCAGCTGCTGAGACTGGGTGTCTGGTGGAGAGGCTGCAGCTTCGCGTGCGCACACCTAATATAGCCCTTCTCCACTTCCTGAGCTTGTGGTCAGTCAGTGAGCTAAACCGCTGAGGGCTCCATAGGGGGTCTCAGATAAAGACCTTATAAGGTACCGTACTGACATTGTCAGTCAGAATAAACCACAGAACTGTTTCTATCTTGGTGCCAGGCTGGTGACCACATAGACTGTTTCTGAGAATGCATCCCCTCTGGCAGCAAGTGAGTGACAACGCATGACAGCCCTTTTCACAAGAACTTCTATTTTCTGTTTGGTTCGATTTTAACTGGTAAGATCAGTTCTAATCCCAGCCATTTTCCTGGTATCCCAGCAGTGGTTCCCATTGTCCTCACCTGCGTGGGCTGCTTCCTACACCCACTGGGGTCGGATCAGCTCTAAACAGACAGCACTGGGGGTAAGTGGAAGAACAGGCAGAGTGCAAACCTTGTGTACAGAGATCAGAAAGCTGGCTCAAGGGAGCAGGGTGAGAAGGACTTGGGAGCCACCTTGCCCAATCCTCTGTTCCACACTCCCACTCGATTAGTCAGGTCTGGGGGAAACAATGCTAAAGGGCCTGTTGCTGTGCCTTGAATATATCAACTCCAGTATTATCCTCATCCCTCCATCCCTTCACCCTTCAATCTATTCATCCCTCTACCTATACACCCACCCACCCTTCCATCTATCCATTCACCCTTCTATCCCTCCACCCATTCACCCTTCTATGCCTCTGCCCATTCATCCATTCACCCTTCCATCCACCCACCCTCAATCCCTGCACCCATCCATCCATTCATCCCTTCCGTTCATCCCCCCTCTGTCCATCGTTCGCAGTTTTGTGGCTGGTTTTAGTGAGGAGCCACAATTAGTCATGGACTGAAATCTAGCTCAAAGCTAAAAAAGGTAGGTCAAAGCTGAAAGATGGAGCTGAGGCGTGTGTTTGGTGTGGTTTGAGAAGTGTTTCACACTTGAGAAGAACGTACTCTCTGCTCTTTATGTCACGACTGTTCTGTGTACTGTTTTGCCCTGACTGGTCCATCAGTTCCTATTCTCTGACTACCCACACGGGAGTGTGTCACACAATTGTGATGAAAGCTGTGCTTGCTACGGTCATTCTCAGCATGATAAGACCGCAAATGTTTCCAGGGTAAAAATAGATCTTCAAAGAAGTCACTGCACAAAGATCAACCAGTACCAGGATCAAAGTCAAGTAAGTAGGATCTCTTGCCTTGTCTTATAATTTTATTATTAATAATTGTATTATTAATAATAAATTAAACAAATACTTTTTTATTCATAATCACGTGTATTGTGAACCAGCCATGATCATCTTTACTCTAGTAAAGAGTTTTTGTCTCTTCTCCTGAGTGATTGCATTTCTAAAATAATCTGAATTTCACCTGCCATAGCTAAATACAACTACAGAGTACAATTAGAGTCATATTATCACAACTGCAACACACGGACCATGTGGAGTTGTATACGCACCATTGCAGACTACAAAACGGAATGCAACTATATGACACAACAGTCTGCCTCTCTTCCTGAAGGGCTCAATTCATTCTATTCTCGGTTTGAGGTCAGTAACACAGATCCAGCCAGGAAGACTCTGTGTTCTTAAGGCATGTGCAGACCAGCTGGCAGATGTTTTCTCTTCAATCTTTCTTTCTGTAGCTCGGTCTATAGTTCCTTCCTGTTTTAAGAAAACCACCATTGTCCCTGTTCCTAAGAAACCCAGAGTCAGCTGCCAGAATGACTACCGCCCTGTTGCACTCACATCAGTTATCATGAAGTGCTTCAAGCGGTTGGTCAAAGCATACATCACCTCCTCACCGCCTGACACCCTAGACCCACTGCAATTTGCGTATCGCCAGAACAAGTCAACAGAGGGTGCTATTGCCACTGCCCTCCATACTGCCCTCTCACACCTGGATAAGAAAGGAACATGTGAGAATGCTGTTTGTTGATTACAGCTCAGCATTCAATACCATAGTGCCCTCAAAGCTTGTCATCAAGCTCCAGGACCTGGGACTGAACACCTCCCTCTGTAACTGGATCCTGGACGTTTTGAAGGAACGTCCGCAGGTGGTGAAGGTGGGCACCAACATATCCTCTACCCTGACTCTAAACACTCTAAACTCTAAACTCTAAACACTGGCTGCGTGCTTAGTCCTGTCCTCTACTCCTTATTTACCCACGACTGTGTCGCCAGGCATAACTCAAACTCCATCATCAAGTTTGTGGATGATACAACATTCATTGGCCTGATCACAGACGGTGAGGAGTCTGCATACAGGGAGGAGGTTGAAACCCTGGCAGCATCGTGCCAGGAGAACAACCCCTCTCTTAACATCAGTAAGACAAAGGAGATGATTGTGGACTATAGGAAACATCAGGGAGGAGATCACACACCTATTTACATCAATGGGACTGCAGTGGAGAGGGTCAGCAGTTTTAAGTTCCTGGGAGTTAACATCTCAGAGGACTTAACCTGGACCAACCAACCAACACCGTGGTCAAAATAGCACGGCAGTGCCTGTTCTTTCTCCGCAGGCTAAAGAAGTTCAGCATGCCGTCACATATCCAGGCCAGCTTCTACAGGTGCACTATTGAGAGCATCCTGACTGGTTGCATCACTGCCTGGTCTGGGAGCTGCTCCGCCTGGGGTCGCAGAGTACTGCAGAAGTCAGCGCAGCTCATCACCGGCTGTGAGCTACATCCAGGATCTCCACTCACCTAGATGTCTTAAGAAGTCCAGGTCCATTCTCAAGGACCCCAGTCATCCCAGTCACAAACTGTTTTCTCTCCTACCGTCTGGTAAACGGTACCGAAGCATTCGGTCAAAGTCCAACAGATCAGGAACAGCTTCTACCTCCAGACAATAAGACTGCTAAACAGCCAAGTTAACCTTGTTAATTATCAATCCCAGCTCAGGTGAAACTGAAAGCACCCACAACAGCAATCACAGCAACACACAGCAGCAGAGAGAGAGGAGAATTTGATTGAAATTACACCTGAAATACCATTTCTTTCATATTTGTAAGCTTGAGACTGGCTGCTCTTTGATTCCATCTTTTGTTGATGGACATGAATGGTGTAGGAAACATAAACAAGTAGATATCTCACTGTGCAAGATGGGAAAAACCATCAAGGATCACATCCTGGACAGCTTGGAAGACCTGGAAGAAAAGCGCCTCAAGAGATTTAAGGACAAGCTCATTGACAAGGGACGAGGAGGAAAGTTCCCCAGGTCAGAAATTACCCTGTGTGATCCGATAGATCTGGCAACACGCTTGGTTGCCGTCTGTGGAGAGCGTGGCGCGGTGGAATTGGCCATTCAAATTTTACGTGAAATTCATGAAAATTACTAGGCCTTAAATTTGGAAAAGCTGGCACAATGTGGTGAGTTAACTTTATCTTCATCAGATTTATTTTCACTTTTTACTTCAGATGTGATAATAATAATAATAATAATAATAATAATAATAATAATAATAATAAATTAATAATTTATAAAGGATCAAGAAAAGGTTTATTGCAGGCTGAAAAGAGATGAAAGAAAACACAACGTTTCGGCTGAGGAGCTTCTTCGGGTGTGTGCCCACCTGAACTATAATACTTTCTATGCAATATAAAGCTATTTTGTAATGGTTTTAGCTGACAATTGCTCTTTGTACCCTTTGGTTTCTGTTTTAGGGTGTACCTAATAGATTTGCACAGACAGTTTGGGAATTGTCTTGTCTAGGAGATCAGAAAGTAAAAACAGGGGCAGATTAAGCAGGGACCCCCTGTACAAAAAAAAGCAGGATCGCTTTCACAGAGAAAAAGACACATAAATCTGCTTTACTGTAGCAAAGGTGGAAGTACAATACAACCATAAACACATAAAAAGTGGTTAGGAAACTGATACTTTGCCCTCTAAATGTTGCTTAATTAGTGTGTACTAGACTAGTGTGTTTTAGAGGTAAGGGTTATGCTAAATGCATACTACACAATTTTCCAAAGTACCTCCAGCCCCTCTGACAGCAGCCTCCCACCAGCCGACTCTGGAAGCTTCCTCGTCCTTTTTTTTGAAGCAGTCACCTGACCAATCGTCTTCCTCCAACGGGTCAGGTGACAGAGCAGCAAGGAATCGGGGGCATGGGGTCCCTACCGGGGCTTTCACAGTACGAACACAAAGGGCTAAGAGCCCATCAATGAGAAAATCATTCAAAATATGTGACATCTGGTAAAATTTCATACGGCACAAAATTCCAGATGCTGGAGCTCTGATGGAGTCCATGAGGGAACCCCAAGTGGGGACCCCCTGGGGCTCAGTGACCTCTCTCATAGCAAGGCTGAATGTGTGGTCAATGACTGCTCAGATGCCCAGAGGTGATATCAGCCTTATATTCCTGCCTGAATGGGCAAGGAGCAGGAAGTTTGCATGCAAACGGAAACAGCAGCACACCCTGCTTTGCTGATGTCTCCAATATACAGTATATTATCTTGTAATGAAGAAAAAATCCAGTCTGATTTTTTTTTCTCTTTCTCTTTCAGAACCACGCAGACCTGAAGGTGAGGAGAAACAGTTATCCGGGGCACAGTAAGACTGTGATGGTTTTTGAGCTTCAGTTTTATGTGGTTTATGTCTGCCTTCCCATAACCAGTACAGTGCTACTCCTCTAATAGACTTCACCCATCTGTACGGATCTGGAATCTCACAGATTCCTGAAGCGCTTCACTTCCAACTCATATTTAAGTAGTAGTAACCTAGCTAGATGAATGACATGCTCTTTCAGCCCCATTAATGTATACATCCATCCATTTTTGAACCTCTTTATCCAGTATAGCCAGTGGTGGACCAGAGCCTATCCTGAAACCCACGCACCTGGAGGAAAGCCACATGAACACTGAGAGAGCATACAAACTCCACTCAGACAGCACCCCCTGGAATTGAACCCAGACCCCCAGCGCTAATGCAATGCTAACCACAGTGCCACTGTACCATCCTCCCCATCCACTTTGGAATTATGTTTTGTATAGACTTAATAATGTAACACTTATTAGTAATTAATGTAACAAATTAATGGTTCAGTGTCATCCAAGTCGTCTCTGTAAAACTTGATTACACTCTCAGATTTAAACCATTCAAGTCAATTAACTTGTTTCCCTCCAAGTCTAAGATAACCACTAGGAGCATATTTCATGCAGCGAGGTTTGCTAAGCATTGATGTGAAAGGTGCTCAAATGCTCTACTGGACATGATGCAAGGACACCATGGACACCGTGATGCAAGGGCGGAGCAGTGGCTCTGTGGCTCAGGATCTGGGTCTGTGGCTGGGAGGTTGCTGGTTCATATCCCGTGGCCAACAGAGGAATCCTACTCCATTGGGAATAGGCTCTTGAGCAAGGCCCTTAACCCCAACTGTTCCGGGGGTGCTGTATAAATGGCTGACCCTGTGCTCTGACCCCCAGCTTCCCTCCCTGTCTGTGTGTCTCATGGAGAGCAAGCTGGGGTATTCAAAAAGATCATTCCTAAAGCAAGAGATTGTATATGGCCATTAAAGTGATCTCATCTTTATCAGGACAGGAGTCTGCACACCCCCCCTTTCCTGAATAACAGAACAGCTCATTATTTCACAGAATCAGATCACCTTTAACAAATCCATGCACACGCTGTAACACCCGATCACTAAACAAAGGACAATCAGAAAAAGTATTTTACTCCCAGTGTCAAACAATGAAGTACTGGACACAGTCAATGGAGGTGGACACTGCTTCTCTGCAGTTCCGAGGTCCATGCTAATATTCCATAAGAAACAGAAAGGAAGCTTAACATGACGTGCCCTCCTTGCACCGGAACTGGGAGTGGCCAGCAAGGGGACCTGTCTTCCTTCTGTCCCCTTCTGCAGGCCAGCAATGCACAAGTTTCATCACTGCATCTGTCCTCCTGTTTGGGCAGACAGGATGGAAGGTGAGTCAGTTCTTGCGGACTCTCCGGTGCTGTCCTGGTTCTGGTGGCCCAGTGTTGCCCAGCCTGTGTACGCTGGGCGTCGCATAGTGGTGCTGTAAGGGACCTGGACTGCTGGACGGTCATTACGATGAGGGAGCTGGGGACTTTTTAAATGGCAGAACTGGGGTTCGACGCTTTGAGACCCAAGCGTCCATGCTTTTCTAATATACAGTATTTTCTCTTGTTATGATTTGTCTGATTTTTTTTCTCTTTTTCTTTCAGAAAAATGCAGACCTGAAGGTGAGGAGAAAGAGGTTTTAACAGCTATCTGTGGCACAGTAAGACTGTGATGGATTTTGAGCTTCAGGTTTATGTGCATGTCTGCCCTCCCATAACCAGTACAGTGCTCCTCCTCTAACAGAGCTTACCCATCTGTACGGATCTGGAATCTCACAGATCCCTGAAGCACTTCACTTCCAATTCATATTTAAGTAGTAATAACCTAGCTAGATGAATGACATGCTCTTTCAACCCCATTAATGTCTGTCACGATTGTAGTCCCTCCTCCTTAAGGGCGCTCCGGCTCTTTCACTTCGGACCTGATTTTGTGCACTTGCCCCTTGTTCCAGCCTCCTTCCCGTCCCCCTTAAAAGCCAGACACCCACTCAGTTCGGGGCTCTGCATCTGATTCCCATATCGTGCAAGCCTATAATCGCCTGGCTCCGTCATGTTTTTAAGTTTCCGTTCCCTCCTCCGGTTCCGACCTGGTTCCTGTTTTTAACCCGTCTGTCTCGTATGGATCGCCTGGCTTTTGGACTTTTGCCCTGTCTTTTGGATTTTCCGTTCGTCTCATCCTTGGGTTGTTTGCCCCGGACTCACACCCCTGGACACCTGCGCACTTTGGACACACCCCCCCCCCCATATACATTCCCGAATCCTGCATGACTTTTTCCTAGTGTTTCCTCACTCCACCCCGGATTGTGCCGTCTGCATAGGGTCTGGAAAGAACTGTTCCGTAACAATGTATACATCCATCAATTTATGAACCTCTTTATCCAGTATAGGGTTAGCCAGTGGCGGACCAGAGCCTATCCTGGCAAGCAATGGGTGCAAGGCAGGGTACACCCTGGACTCTCTGGGTATTTTCTGGCTTGAGCCCTGGGCTTGGCTTGCTCAGCCCCGTTAGTGAATCCGTCTGTGGATGGACGCGAGGCAGGGTTCACCCTGGACGAAACACCAGATCTTCACTGGGGTTCTCTCACACTCGCATCAGGGCCAATTAGCTTACTAGCGTGTCTGTGGCCTGTGGCCTGTGGGAGCGAACCCATGCGAGCGCGGGGAAAGATGAAACCAGGGTCCTGCCGCTGTGAGGTATCAATGCGGTAGGGTGGCTAGTGGGGTGGTGTGGTGGCTCTGTGGCTCAGGATCTGTGCCTGTGGCTGGAAGGTTGCTGGTTCATATCCCGCGGCCAGCAGAGGAATCCTACGCCACTGGGCCCCTGAGCGAGGCCCTTAACCCCAGCTGCTCCAGGGGCGCTGTATAAATGACTGACCAGCAAAGGGTTTGATACTTTGAGACCCAAGTGTCCATGCTTTTCTAATATACAGTATTTTCTCTTTTAATGATTTGTCTGATTTGTCTGATTTTGTGTTCTCTTTTTCTTTCAGAAAAATGCAGACCTGAAGGTGAGGAGAAAGGCCACTGCACCACTTTGGCTGCACCCACACAAAAACCCATCGTTCTGGCAACCTCAAATAACACTGCATGTAGTTGCCAGCGATATTACACTACCACAGTTTGTGCACGGTTTGTATAGAGAGAGTTTCAAGTCAGAAGATCTTGTTCCAGTTTATATGGTGAATATATTGGTAGATAATCAGCTGCTAATTCTTTGGCAAGCCATTCAAATTAGCTACTAATTAATTGTATTTGAAGACTGAAGGCTATCACGGCAAAGTTATAAAAAAGTTATATTAATGCTACCAATTAAAGAAGGCAAACCCATAGGATTCCAGTACTGAGTTGGTATATTGCAACTAGACACTTGGAACCCATCATATTGGTATGGCATTCTTGTTCCAGCTGTTGCAGCTGCTGTCTGAAGGTGATCACGGAGATTTGAGGTCCCGCTCCTTACTGGTGGATGTCTTGAGCTTGCACTTTCATTGATATTATGACATTATGATTGGCATCATCATGGTGGCACAGTGGCGAGCACTGGGGCCTTGAGTTCAATTCCTGGAGTGCTGTCTGTGTGGAGTTTGCATGTTCTCCCTGTGTTCATGTGATTTTCCTCCAGGTGCTCTGATTTCCTCCCACATTTCAAAGACATGCTGTTATGTGGATTGACTACTAGGAAAAATTGGCCATGGCATCCAGTCCAGGGTGTGCCTCACTGTGTGCCCGTTGCTTGCTGGGATAGCTTCTAGCCTCCCCGTGACCCTGGATCGGATAAAACAGAAAACGGTGGGATGGATTGGCATGTCAGAAGTGCATTCTGTTGCAATCAAATGTTGATTGTGGTTTTCATTTATACAAGCAGAGTAGAGATTTTCACACAGTCTGAAAGTCAAACAAGACACTCCCTGTTCTTACGCCAAAAGGCAAACAAAGCAGAAGACCTTAAAGGGACTGCAGATGCCTCAGCAGCTCAAGTACCAAAGCCGAGCTCAGGAGGTCGCAGTGCAACAGCTTCCTTGTGAACATTTGGAAGAGGCCTGGCACACATACAGTATTTTCCACTAACTGTATAACAATCTACAGGATGTAAAAGTGAAATGGGTGTCCAGTTCAGTGCTAAATGTGCTTCTTTCCCTGAACTGCTTCAGTGTCCTACAGTTAGCCAGCTCAATAGAGGGTAATGAGGAACATGTTAATTTAATCACTACCAGTAGTTTTGCACTGAAGGCACATACTGTACGGCCCTCCTGTTTCTTTTCCTTTTTCATTCTTCTCTTTTCAGCATGGATAAAACCTATTACTTGTTCCTTTACTGGACTGACGTCTGTCTGATGTGTGACGTCAATATCTATTTTCATTACAGCCCCCATATTTAGAACCCCACAATAATGGGAGGTAGGCAGAAGAACAAGGAGAATTTTACTCTTAATTCTCTATTTTTTTTCCCCCAGAATTCAAGAGGATGCGAAAGCATGCGGGTGAGGCTATTTTATTTTCAGATATGTAGTACTTAAGAAAGAATCAAACAGTGTCGCAGTGTCATCTCACTGCCTCACAGCTCTGGCGTTTGATTACAGCAGTTTTAATACATCACTGTTCAATTCTCAGTTTCTGAAGATTTGGAAACATTTCATGAAAGTTAATGAAGCAGGTGCTTAGATAAGTTATGAAAATATGATTTCCAACAAGAACTCTGATTGGGAACACGTTAGTTGAACTGTTACACTTTATTCACGTGGAAAAACACAATCTGAAGTTGGAATAAATTGGAATTCATGGCTACTGGCCCCAAAACACTTGTTACTTTTTTAACATTTTTTTATGTTTTATTCTTGACCACGGCATTGGTTTTCATTCTTGATCGGCCTTTATTTGATTCCAGCACACTTTGAATAATTAGACGGGAAAAGAAATCCCACTCCTTTCAAGAAGAAATCCTCAAAGAAATGAAGGCAAGCAGGTGTGATGGGAGGCTTACATCTGCTCAAAGAGAAATTAACGGTCATGTAAACAGAGCATGGCGTACATGTGTCTTTAACAATGTTGTGAACACTTCTTACTCTGGGATCAGCCCTGCCGCCATCACTATAGGCATTTTATTCATGTTGGGGTGGAGAATCTGTTCACTGTGGAAATAAATGCAAAGAGTATTTAGCACATGGTGAATTGGTCATTAGCGGCCAGTTCAAGGTGCACAACATGCACGATTATTCATTCCTGCAGTTACATCCCTTTCTTAGTAAAAGGTGAGATCATTTTGTGCTCCATTTCTCGATGATATTCATCACTCCCCAATTATAAAAATCTGTTTAATCTCCTCACTCACTTTACACAGTTCAATTTAAGTTAAAAAAATGAAAGATTTCATGTGCTCATATGCTGAATGAGATCAATATTTTTCTTTGCCACTTTCTTTGCCAGTTGATGTGACTCTGGACGCCGAAACAGCCCATCCCCACCTCGTCCTGTACAACGGTGGCAAAAAAGTCAGACATGGTGACAAACGACAGGATCTCCCTGACAATCCAGAGAGATTTTATTGTTGTGTCAATGTCCTGGGCGCCGAGGGCTTCACCTCAGGGAGACACTACTGGGAGGTGGAGGTGGGGCAGAAGACCAGCTGGACTTTAGGAGTCGCCAGAGAGTCCAGCGATAGGAAGGGGCAGATCACACTGTGCCCTGAGGCTGGCCTCTGGACTGTGTGGCTGAGGGGTGGGACGTACACAGCAAATTCCACTGTCCCTGTTGTCCTCCAGCTGGCCCAGAAGCCCCGCAAGGTGGGGGTGTACGTGGATTACGAGGAGGGGCAGGTCTCCTTCTACAATGTGGAGGCCAGGTCCCATATGTTCACCTTTTACGACACCTTCAGGGAGAAGCTCTACCCGTTCTTCAGCCCCTGTACCAACGAGGGGGGCAGGAACTCAGCCCCTCTGACCATCTCTGCTATCTCTTCCTCCCGCCCACTCCTCCATTGGTGCTGTTCATGCTGGAGCCGTTCCAGTTGCTGATGATCCACTTGCTCCACAGGTGCACAGCGTCGATCTGTACCTGTACCTCAACAAGGATGAATCAAGAAGAGATGAATAATATCAGGACTATGAAACAAATTATTGCAGCAGGTTTTAGTTTCATTATGACTGAACACATTAGAACACGTAATCAAAGATAATGTGAAATGACAATTTCCCTATCTATCCGGTAACTGTTTATATTTAGCAAAATAAAACTTTTGAACTGCTTTAAAATGTGATCTCAGACTGTTCTGTTACATTTTTTTCTTCCTGTGCAATATACTCAGTTTCTTAGTTGTTTAAATTATAGAATTTTCTGAGGGGCAACAGAACTATCAAATGTACGTGTGCCAGGGTGATTTACTTTAGTTAATAAAAGCAAAACTAAAAATAAATAAAGCTCATTTTTCTCCATCCATCCATTTTCTAACTGCTTTATCCAAATTAGGGCATCAGGGGAGCCAGAACGTTTTCTGTGGGGTGCAGAAAGCCAGACTATCACAGGGCAAACGAATACATGCACACACTCACACTAGAACCAATTTTCAATCTGTCCATTTTCTAAACCACATCTTCTAGTTCAGGATCACGAGTGAGCCGGAGCTTATCCCAGTAAGCAATGGGAGCAAGGCAGGATACACTCTGGAAGGGACACCAGTCCATGGCAGGGTGCACACACACAAACACAGACTCACATCAGGGCCAATTTCCCAAGAAGCCAGTCATGTCTTTGGACTGTGGGAGGAAACAGGATCACAATTGTGTCTGATGGATGCAAATTAAAGGATTGTTTTCACATTTAAAGATGTAGAATTGAAGAGGATGCGAAGGTTTGCCATTACCATCATGCCATTACTAGACAACTGTTCTCTCTAGTTCAATGTGTACTATTTATAAGTAGTTGTGTGAGGTAGCTGGGACCAGAATAATAGACACAACACATCAGGGAACTGTAGGAGAGCCACAGTTTGAGTGACAGAGAGAGACCTGACAAAGAGACACAAAATTGCCATTATCCAAGCAGCCAGGGAGATGACAGTGTCTTGTTTTGAGAACAATTGTACAAAGAGGCACAGTAGCACTGCTGTACGATGTCTTTAGTCTCTCTCGTTTTCTCACTGGGGCTACTTCCCCCGCCACTTCCCCTTTGGTTGGTGTCCAACTGGTGCGGCATTGGCCCTCGATTTTTCCCCTTCCCAAAGCTTCCAATCCGCATACGTATGTCACACACTTTCTTTTGAGAGTTCTGATTTACCTGGCTACCACATAGTAGTAATTGACCTGTGTGTTTGTGTATTTATTGCTCTGAACTACCTGTTAAATGTTGTGTTTTACCGTCATTGTTTATTATTTACTGTTTAGTAATGTACTGTGCACAGTCTGAGAAAGTGTTGTCTATTGCACTGTGTCCCAAAGGAGAATGCATTAGAATAACAATTGCAAGTAAGTGGTGCGAATGAAAAATCCCAAAGTACATGTGCACATGGCACATAAATTCCTCTCTCTCTCTTTTCTTCTCAGAATCCATCCTCATCCTTTCCATCTAGTAAACGTCAGCAAATAAAAATGCTCTTCTTACTGCCAAGCTACTCTTCTGGGAAGCCACAGTGTTGTCCATGGAGTTGAAGCCTCTGGCAGGTCCTGCATTGTACACGTTTCTCATTCAGGGCATATCAGAGTCTTCTCATTCAATCAAGCTCAACCCTGCATCATGCACTCTATGAAACTGCTATTAGCTTAGCTCTTAGCTGCAGCTTGCTCTTGGTTTTGTTTTCCAAATCTGTCTCAGTGCCTCGGGGGGGTGCACCAACAATGATCTTCGACCAGTGAAGTCGATTCCTCAATCAGGCAAGTTAACGTTAAAGTATTAAGCACGCTTTCCCTTTATATTTGACACTGTGTTTTGCCATTATTAGAATTTGCTGAGGTACTGAAATAATATCTAATATTTCACATTACTTCTGGAGGAGTCAGATTCTAATGCTCCCCTACTTACAACTTTGAACTAATTTTTTCTAACCCTCCCCCATCCGAACTTCATTCTCACAGCTGTTTCCCTGGCTCATTGTTGGTGAGTGAGGGGGGTTGTGACTGTGCCACGAAAGTCTTCTTCTTTCTCATCTTCTTCTTATTTGATCTGCAGTCAGCCCTGTCAATACATGCCAAGGTATTAATTGTCCTATGCCTACATCTCCATGTTGTTAGCTCGTTTTGCTATAATTAGAATTTGACAAACTACTAAATACCTATTAAGAAAAGAAAATGAAAGTTAAAAACTCACAATTGCTACTGAATCTTGGCACCCCTGTTCCTTTACCATTGATTATGAATGTCTATCAGTCTCTCGTCTCATAGGGTTTGAATTGAGTGGTGATTGAGTTACAAAATGTGTCAGTATTTTTCTCTTCTTTCTGCCGGTGTTAATGTAACACTGCACCCCAAAACCGCAAACCCATACCTCATCCTGTCTGAAGACAGGAAATAAGTGCCCAGAGAGATTTGCTTTCTGGGTCAATGTCCTGGAAAAGGAGGGCTTCAGCTCATTGAGACATGACTGGGAGGTTTATTGACTCTACATCCTGTCACTATTCTTTACTGTTTCGGAAAGTACCATCTACATTGTGTGGTGTTATCTGTTATACTGGGCATGTCCTGATAGAACAGTTAGTATGTCCTGATAGAACATATCAAGCATCCCATTGGACACGAACTTGGTAAATTAACTCCTCTATCTACAGTATACTGTATGTCCAAGTCTAAATGTGACAGCTAGATGCTGCCCTCTACTGGACACATATATGTAGTGTACAGGATGTACACTTGCCTGTGAGCTCACAAATTCCCCGTACAGCTGCTGCTTTTCTGTAAAAATCTGGGTTCTGTCTTATTACAGACAGGGATGTGCAGGGTCACTAAGAGGCAAGGCACAAGCAAAGGGTCAGGAAACATTAAAGCCATTTGAAAATATTGCTCCTCCTAAAACAAGTTTTACACCAGCAGATATTGCCGACAGACCACGACGAACCTGTTCCAGAATGGCAAGGCCAGATTCCTTGCAGGCGAATTCCCTCGTTTTCAGGTCATGCCCTGCTGTGTGTGCCAGTAACTGATCTAGTGGAACCAGCCTGTCCAATATTCGGAGTGTATTTTATAAACTACTGTTTATATTTACTGACTAAGGGTTTTAAATCAGCATCTGCAGTCATTGATTGTGGTCATGTTTCTGTGCATCCAATTTGTTAAAGGACAATCAGATCATATACTGTAGCTCCAGCTCACTGGGGCATTCAGCACTAAATCTACCTCATGAAAATAAATCATATTTAGACATCTGAATTTCCCTCATTGTCAGAATGAATCTGCAATTATGGTGATTAAACACAGTCTAAACCACATCACCACCCCTTACCGTAAGGAAAAGAAATGTCATCAGTCTCACTGACTGCACAAGGACACTCCTGACACTTTTGGTGCAAGTTCTTCCAGGTTGAAAGGGACTTCAGGAAAGTTGTAATTTAGACTCTCCCTGTGCGTTAAACAGATAAATAATGAGAAATCCCTACAAAAAACCATTCACTTCCCAGAACAGTCTTCTTTCCAAAACTGCAGCACTCGCTCTCTCAGTCTCCCTGTTCTCTGGACAGCAGTGAGATTAAACACAGGCAGTAACACAGGCAGAGTTGAAAGCTTTCTTCAGCGACTGCTGCTCTAGGACTAAGGTACCTGCAGCATAAATTAAATTAATTTAAGTCAGGAAATACCTAAGCTAGAGCTCTCCTCTCAATATCCATCTGTCCGTTTTCTAGTTATTTATTGCCCATCCCAGCAAGCAATGGGTGCAAGGCAGGACACAACCTGGATAGTATTTGTGTCTGCGTGTGTCCCGTGATGGACTGGCATCCAGTCCAGGGTGTGTGAGAGTGTGTGTCTGTGTGTGTCCTATGATGGACTGGTGTCCTGTCCAGGGTGTGTGAGACTGTGTTTCTGTGTGCGTCCTGTGATGGACCGGCGTCCTGTCATGGGTGTGTCTGTGTGTGTCCTGTGATGGACCGGCGTCCTGTCCAGGGCGTGTGAGAGTGTGTGAGAGTGTGTCTGTGTGTGTCCTGTGATGGACTGGTGTCCTGTCCAGGGCGTGTGAGAGTGTGTGAGAGTGTGTGTCCTGTGATGGACTGGTGTCCTGTCCAGGGTGTGTGAGAGTGTGTGTCTGTGTGTGTCCTGTGATGGACCGGCGTCCTGTCCAGGGCGTGTGAGAGTGTGTGAGAGTGTGTGTCCTGTGATGGACTGGTGTCCTGTCCAGGGCGTGTGAGAGTGTGTGTCTGTGTGTGTCCTGTGATGGACTGGTGTCCTGTCCAGGGTGTGTGAGAGTGTGTTTCTGTGTGCGTCCCGTGATGGACCGGCGTCCTGTCCAGGGTGTGTGAGAGTGTGTGTCCTGTGATGGACCGGCGTCCTGTCCAGGGCGTGTGAGAGTGTGTGAGAGTGTGTGTCCTGTGATGGACCGGTGTCCTGTCCAGGGTGTGTGAGAGTGTGTGTCTGTGTGTGTCCTGTGATGGACCGGCGTCCTGTCCAGGGCGTGTGAGAGTGTGTGAGAGTGTGTGTCCTGTGATGGACCGGTGTCCTGTCCAGGGCGTGTGAGAGTGTGTGTCCTGTGATGGACTGGTGTCCTGTCCAGGGCGTGTGAGAGTGTGTTTCTGTGTGTGTCCTGTGATGGACTGGTGTCCTGTCCAGGGTTTGTTAAAGTGTGTGTCTGTGTGTGTCCTGTGATGGACTGGCGTCCTGTCCAGGTTGTACCCTGCCTCATACCCATTGCTTGCTGGGATAGACTCCCGCTCCCCTGCTACCCAGTACTGGATAAAACGGTCAGAAAACAGATGGGAAAAAAACCCTCTGATAAAAACACTGACCAAACTCTGCTGATGCCATGTGAGACAGGTGAGTGTGACCCTGTTCAACAGAAACAAAGAGGCTGATCTTCTAGAAAGGAACGCGGACGGTCCTCTCGTTACCGGACCTGCTACCTAAACCCCAGCTGTCCAGCTCCTCCTCCTTGTGCTTGCTTGTCCACTCTGCGCTGCGGGCCGCGTGCCCCCTCAGGGGCTTAACCGTTCACACGCCCACGGGGTCGTCACCTGTGACAGCGCTGAACAAAGGGATGACCTTCACTCCCTTCTCACAAGTACAAGCCTCTCGCTGCCCCCTTCATTACCCACGTGCCTTTGTTCTGCTTGGCCTCTCTGTGCACTTGTGCCCCTGGGCTCAAACAGGGGAAGAATTTAAAGATCTGGAAGGTCACGAAGCTCTCGGCCAGTGTAGCTCACTTGGTTGCTCATTCTGGAATTCCAGGCACGAAATTTAACAGGTGCGCCAGCCAGGCATCAAAGCGATTATTGCCGGCCGGCTGGACACCTCTTATTACTTAGTTTAGTCCTCACCTTGTCATTTCAGTATGTTTTATGGTGACCTTATTTGATCCTAGGTTGGTACCGGTACCAGGACACCAATACACAGACATTAAAGGAATCACCAAATACTTAAACAGAGAACAGCAGCCACAAGTTAAATAACATACAGGAGGAAGCAGCAGGGCCTGCTTAGCACGAGGACAGAGCCCTCTCCCCGTCAGCGCGCCGGAGAGGGACCAAGTCCTCTGCAGGGGTGAATCCAGGAGCTGTGTCGGCCGCTCTGACGGGAGCTGTGGATGGACACGCGGGTTGTTGGGAAACAGACCGATGGAGGAGGGCTTCCAAGTGTGCGTGTCTGGGCAGGAGTGACACATAGGCGTCGGTGCAGACCTACCTGACCACACGGTAAGCTTCACATCCAGACCAGGGCCATGGAGTCACCAGCCTGAGCTTCTGCAGGTGTCTGTAGCTTTAAGTGGATGAGAGAGCTCATGACAACCCCCCCCCCCCCCCCATCCCTCCTGCCCCTGGACAGGACACTGGTTACCCCACCAGCCCCTTTCTTATACAGCTGGGTGGACTGGAGCCACCGGGGTAAAACAGCATTCAATTCAGTTTAATATCCTCGGGGGGGGGGGGGTGGGTTTTGTGGTGCCGGGATACAAGGAGCCACAGTGCAATCCAGTGGAGGTTTGAAAGGAGCCATATCACCCTGCAACTCACAACTGGCAACCCACTGAAGCTAAGCAGGTGTGAGCCTGGTCAGTACCTGGATGGGAGACCTCCTGGGAAAAACTAAGGTTGCTGCTGGAAGAGGTGTTAGTGGGGCCAGCAGGGGGCACTCACCCTGCGGTCCATGTGGGTCCTAATGCCCCAGTATAGTGACGGGGACACTATACTGTAAACAGGCGCCGTCCTTCGGATGAGACGTAAAACCGAGGTCCTGACTCTCTGTGGTCATTAAAAATCCCAGGGCGCTTCTCGAAAAGAGTAGGGGTGTAACCCCGGTGTCCTGGCCAAATTTCCAATTGGCCCTTACTAATCATGGCCTCCTAATAATCCCCCTCTATGAATTGGCTACATTACTCTGCTCTCCTCCCCACTGATAGCTAATGTGTGGTGAGCGTTCTGGCACACTATGGCTGCCGTCGCATCATCCAGGTGGATGCTGCACATTGGTGGTGGTGGAGGGGAGTCCCCATTACCTGTAAAGCGCTTTGAGTGGAGTGTCCAGAAAAGCGCTATATAAGTGTAAGCAATTATTATTATTATTATTATTAATGTTGTGATGAAAAATGACCTTTTTCCGGCGAATGCCGAAAGAGACACAAGGAGACAGGGTGTATTTCCCACAGGCCCAGAATTACAACAGCGTTCCAGAGGGTTTCATAGGCTGGCTACTTCCACGGTCAGCCTGTGTTATGACCATGAAGGGGTGTTTGAGTGACCATTGACAAAATGCTTCTACTTTAGGCCCAGAGGCTGTTCCTGAAGATGTTATCCCCACCTTTCAGCTTTTTCTCAGATGTCATGTACAACAACAGGCTTCTGCTTAACATGCACTCAGGCCAGGTCAGCAGTAGTGACCCCAGGCCAGAGTCAGATTTCTGTATGTGGTACAGAACAATACAACAAGGGCGACAGACATCACCAACAGAGAAGACAGTACAACAGTGTTGAGGGAGATAAGATACAGTAAGAGATCACTTTATTGGCCCTATACAATCTCTTGCATTAGGAATGTGTCTTTTCTCAGACCCCAGCTTGCTCTCCATGAGACACACAGACAGGGAGAGAAGCTGGGGGTCAGAGCGCAGGGTCCACCGTTTATACCATCTACCCCCCCCCCACCCACCGAGCTTTTCAACTTTTTCACGGAATTTCATCCCTTCATTTCTGATCGATCTGGGACCCAAAGCAGGAGAAGGCATCTCGGCCGCCTGCGTGTAGGTACCGCCTGTGACAGGTGCAGTAGAATGGTCAGCAGACGTGAATACGCGGACGCTGCTCGTGCCGGTCGGAGCAATGTCACAGCCGGCCACAAGGTGGTGCTGGAGGGTCTGCTGGGGCGCCCGTGGTGATACACCTGCAGTGTGAGTCAGGACACACCGGGATGACCATTATCCCACGTTACAAACTGCAGCAGATACAAATCAGAGGCAGGGAGGGACACCCCCCTACAATGTCACACAAGTGGACAGTGTGATGGTATCATATACTGTATATAGAAATAAAACATTATATGTACAGCAATGATACACAGGCATTCAAAATGTACGATACCTAGTCTGATAATATGTAAGCTGCAAAAATAGGACAGCAAGGTGGCGCACTGGCGAGCATGGCTGTCTTGCAGCACTGAGGCCCTGGGCTCAAACCCTGGGTTGCTGTCTGCGTGGAGTATGCATGCTCTCCCTGTGTTTGTGTAACAGAAAATGAAAGTTCAGTGTAATGTTCACATAGGAGAAAAGGCACGAGACAAAACTTATGAATGTATAACTTAACTCCAACTCCAATCTTACACATCATCTGTCTCCTTATCCTTCCCTGTATTTCCTGGGGACAAGGCAGGGCACACCCTGGGCGGGACACCAGTGCATCACAGGGCAGACAGACACACACTTGCACCAGGGCCACTTTTCCCAGTACTCATCTACCAGCATGTCTTGGGTCTGTAGGAGGAAACTGGAGCAATCTAGAGGAAACCTACATGAACATGGGGAGAACATGCAAACTCCACCCAGATACTCCACTTCAAGAATTGAACCCAGGGTCCCCTGACTAAAAGGCAGCAATGCTAACCACAGCACCGCAGTGCCGCCCTATATCTCTTTATACAGGGCTAAAAGCAATAATCATAAAGTGGTGTGCCACAAAAGGCAGGCCAGTGCTATTTTATAGCAAGGTCAGAGTAGGCTCAGGTTGTCTGGCCTTAGGCTTTGTAAACGGGGTGGTCTTTTCATCACCTGACCCCTGAGCCACACTTTCAATTCCTCTCTGCCCAGCAACTCGACCCACAAGCTCCCTTGACATTGAGTCATTGAAGCGATCATCAGGGCTCTACGATTTGGACGTATTCCAGCAGCACGGTAATTACAGCGGTTGTTAATTAGGAGGAACAGTTTAAGCTAATCGTTTACCAGTGAGACAGTCTGTTTCAACTTGTGTGGCTCACCCAGCAGCTCCTGCCTTGCGTGTGGAAACCTGTCCTTGTCCTCCTGGCTGTAGAGAGCTGGAGCTACGTCACCGCAGCCTCACAGACAGGGCTGCCATGTGATGCCATGTGGAGACACATGCTGTAGCAACATACAGGCTTTCATGACATGCTGTCCCAACACCAGGCTCTTTAACCAACCAAAGATGTGGATTCTTATAAATCAGATTAAATGAACAAATAGATCTGTATGCACTGTGTGACATCATCAATATCTACAGCCCCCCTCCCAGCAGGATGTGCTGGAGAAAGTGTGACATCATCAATATCTACAGCCCCTCTCCCAGCGGTATGCGCTGGAGAAAGTGTGATCTCATCAATATCTATGGCCCTTCTCCCAGCAGTATGCACTGAAGATAGTGTGACATCATCAGCTCTTAATTGATTTGGAGGGAACTGAGATGTGCAACAAAAAATGTCTTCTTTCACTTCAGACCACATACTGCTCTATGGAACCCAGTCTTAGTAAGTTCAACCATAAAGAGTGTGTCCATGATTTCAGTTACAGTAGATCCTAATGAAGGCAAGAGAGGGGCAAGATGTGGAGAGAGTATTGAGTGTGACTTTGCTCTCCAAACTGAGGGAGTGACTGTCTAGCTGAGAGCATCAGGGTGCCCAGCCCCCCTCTCTGTTTCCAGGAATGAACCAGGGAGCTGCAGCAGGGGTGTAGATGAGGTGAGGTGGAGGCTGTGAGTGAGACAGGTGAAGGGAAGTCTCACAGTTATATATACAAGGGCAGTGGAAATGAGTGAGATTAGGACCTAACCTTCCTCCCTAACGTCTGTAAACTCCATTGATGTTAGAAGTTTATATCAGACGAGGTTAAATTCACCAACACTTGAAAGAATGTTATGTATATATTTGCACTGAATAATGTACTAAAAAGACAAGCTATCTTTTAGTCATCTACAGTATATATAGAGTGGTTTTTAAGATTTGATGAAGTTGGACAATGCTCATGTTTCATTCTCTACTGTCACATTGTATTGGTACAGCGCAACAGCCACGACAAAGACAGACTTTGTTAAAATGCACTTCATGGATTTTAGCGATGTTTTTAATACCAGCCTTTTTTTCAATTCCATGAAAAAAAAAACAATTTGCGTTTACACTGGCACAGCGGTGCTTATCTTTTACGATCTCCACATACAGTAACACAAATACCTCACAAAGCTCGGATTGTTACCACCTCATTCATGTGGGAGAGTTACTTTTAGTCCCCAGTTAATCCAAACAATTCCTTGCTAGCTCTTACAAAACTAAAGAGGAACACGGTGTCATCAATCAGCTTTACTTTGCCCTGCGGCTGATGTCTGATGACAACTACAGGCGTGCACGCTGAGGAGAGCTTACAAAATTAGAAACAATTAATATACTGCTAGACTGGTACTGTAAGACCTCAAGACGAAGGTGAGAAACGTGCATGTGAAACACAGTCTGTATGGTCTGAGGTGGTATGGTGGTGGGTCTGGCTGTCTTGCAGCACTGGGGTCCAGGGTTCAGTAAGTGGAGTGCTATCTGTGTGGAGTTCGTATGTTCCCCCAGTATATGTGTGGTCTTCCCCTCGCAGTCCAAAGACAAACTGGTATGTTAATTATAAAGGTGATAATTGGCACTGGTGATTGAACACTGCAATCATGTTTCCATTTTTGTGCGACATTATGACCTCTTTCCTTCTTTATTTTTCCATTTTTGCTTTGAATGTGCACACCTATGAAGCGCTCCTTCAAAGTGTCATAATTGCAGGCTTTAAAGCACCAACACGTGAAAACCGTGCCACATTACCTCCGTGAGGCAAGAGGTGTGTCTTTAAACACAGATATTTAAACTGTCAGTTATAATGACCAGGCACATGGCAGTGGAGGGCTTGGTGCTGTTGACTCACAGCTCCTGGGCCCTGGCTGTGGTTTTGCACTGGGGTGTCTTCTTGGTGGAGTCTGCATGCTCTCCCAGAGTGTGTGTGTGTGTGTGTGTGTGTGTGTGTGTGTGTGTGTGTGTGTGTGTGTGTGTGTGTGTGTGTGTTCGTGAGTGAACTGCTGTAACCAGGTGGTTACAGGCTGAACATCCTGTGGGCCACTGTTTCCTCCACCGGCAACATGCAAACTCCTCACAGATAGCTTCCCAGGAACTGAGTGGGATCTAGCAGGGGGGGAATGGAGAGGGGTTCCGGTGGACTTGGAGGAGGGGAGAGAGTGGGAGTGGGGCGTAGGGGGAAATCAGGGAGTGAGGATAGGCAGGGGCAGAGAGGCTGAGACAGCGGCGTGCATGGTTGCAGCAGAACAGAGCCAGGGGGATGATCAGAGTCATGTGGCTTTGGCACTAATGTCAGAACATCAACAGCACGTTGGTATTCCAAATGGAAATGCCAGTCCTGGTGGCTAACAATGACAGCTCCACCTGAGGGGTACTGTATGAGACCTCTTCCGCACACCTATCTATCCATTTTCCAACCACTTAATCCAGTACCGGGTCGCGGGGGAGCCAGAGCCTATCCCAGAACGCAATGGGCACAAGGCAGGGTACACCCTGGGTGGGACGACGGACACAAACACAGACACCCACTCACACGGAGCACAGAGAATAATCACTTGCAAAAATCAAGCCTTGGTATTCTAAATGTATGAATTAGGCACTCGGACATCGGACATCGATAGGAATGGCCTAATATGGGCGATATTTCTAAGGTGAAATAGTGTCTCCTCTTTTTTTTTTCAGTATGGACTGATGATTGCTTTCAAGCACTGTTTTCTAGTTTTTGATTTGGAAATGGTTACGAAGAACCTGTTCCATTTTGCTTTAAGCAGAATATTTTAAAAATCTGGCAGCGATTCAATAATACGTCAGACCTTAAGGAGTGTTTTAACTGAAGAAGTACTCCGCCTTTCTTTTTTTCTCTGGCAGAGCTAAAAATAAATATATACCATTAACTCTAAGGCAAAGAGTTACACAGCAATAACTATTTCACACTGAGTTACACAATAATAATCCTAATACAAAGAGTTACACATTAATAACTCTGACACACTGAGTTACAAAGCAATAACTCTGACACGCCGAGCAACACAACATTAACACTTACACACTGAGTTACACAACATTACCTCACACACTGATTTACATAACAGCTCAGTACAGCTCTGACACACTGAGACACACAGTACAGAGCTCAGTACAGCTCTGACACACAGAGACACACAGTGCAGTGTCCAGTACAGCTCTGACGCACTGAGTCACACACTGCGCAGCATTCAGTACAGCTCTGACACACTTAGACACAAAGTGCAGTGCTCAGTAAAGCTCTGACACACTGAGACACACGCTGCAGTGCTCAGTACAGCTCTGACACACAGAGACACACAGTGCAGTGTCCAGTACAGCTCTGACGCACTGAGTCACACACTGCGCAGCGTTCAGTACAGCTCTGACACACTTAGACACAAAGTGCAGTGCTCAGTAAAGCTCTGACACACTGAGACACACAGTGCAGTGTTCAGTACAGCTCTGACGCACTGAGTCACACACTGCGCAGCGTTCAGTACAGCTCTGACACACTGAGAGACACACTGCAGTGCTCAGTAAAGCTCTGACACACTGAGACACACAGTGCAGTGTTCAGTACAGCTCTGACGCACTGAGTCACACACTGCGCAGCATTCAGTACAGCTCTGACACACTGAGACACACAGTGCAGTGCTCAGTAAAGCTCTGACACACTGAGACACAGTGCAGTGCTCAGTACAGCTCTGACACACTGACTTACACAGGGCAGTGCTCAGTACAGCTCTGACACACTGAGTCACACACTGCGCAGTGCTCAGTACAGCTCTGACACACTGAGTCACACACTGCGCAGTGCTCAGTACAGCTCTGACACACTGACTTACACAGGGCAGTGCTCAGTACAGCTCTGACACACTTAGACACAAAGTGCAGTGCTCAGTAAAGCTCTGACACACTGAGACACACAGTGCAGTGTTCAGTACAGCTCTGACGCACTGAGTCACACACTGCGCAGCGTTCAGTACAGCTCTGACACACTGAGAGACACACTGCAGTGCTCAGTAAAGCTCTGACACACTGAGACACACAGTGCAGTGTTCAGTACAGCTCTGACGCACTGAGTCACACACTGCGCAGCGTTCAGTACAGCTCTGACACACTGAGACACACAGTGCAGTGCTCAGTAAAGCTCTGACACACTGAGACACAGTGCAGTGCTCAGTACAGCTCTGACACACTGACTTACACAGGGCAGTGCTCAGTACAGCTCTGACACACTGAGTCACACACTGCGCAGTGCTCAGTACAGCTCTGACACACTGAGTCACACACTGCGCAGTGCTCAGTACAGCTCTGACACACTGACTTACACAGAGCAGTGCTCAGTACAGCTCTGACACACTTAGACACAAAGTGCAGTGCTCAGTAAAGCTCTGACACACTGAGACACACAGTGCAGTGTTCAGTACAGCTCTGACGCACTGAGTCACACACTGCGCAGCGTTCAGTACAGCTCTGACACACTGAGAGACACACTGCAGTGCTCAGTAAAGCTCTGACACACTGAGACACACAGTGCAGTGTTCAGTACAGCTCTGACGCACTGAGTCACACACTGCGCAGCGTTCAGTACAGCTCTGACACACTGAGACACACAGTGCAGTGCTCAGTAAAGCTCTGACACACTGAGACACAGTGCAGTGCTCAGTACAGCTCTGACACACTGACTTACACAGGGCAGTGCTCAGTACAGCTCTGACACACTGAGTCACACACTGCGCAGTGCTCAGTACAGCTCTGACACACTGAGTCACACACTGCGCAGTGCTCAGTACAGCTCTGACACACTGACTTACACAGGGCAGTGCTCAGTACAGCTCTGACACACTGAGTCACACACTGCGCAGTGCTCAGTACAGCTCTGTCACACTGACTTACACAGGGCAGTGCTCAGTACAGCTCTGACACACTGACTTACACAGGGCAGTGCTCAGTACAGCTCTGACACACTGAGTCACACACTGCGCAGTGCTCAGTACAGCTCTGTCACACTGACTTACACAGGGCAGTGCTCAGTACAGCTCTGACACACTGACTTACACAGAGCAGTGCTCTGACACACTGCAGTACATCTCAGACACACTGCAGGACACATATTTCGAAAGCAATAAATATGACGCCTTCAAGTGGTGTTAGCATCTCTGTTGGGGGTCATTGAGAAGCATAATCACTGTCCCCTGAACGAACCGTCGATATCCAAAGCAGTTCTTGAAAAATCTACCATCACCTGTCCTCGCCTCCTTCATTCCCTCACAGGACGTTTCAATGTGCTGAAATCACGCAGAAAGCACGCATGTCTCAGAAACCTGCTGAAGAAAACAATCAAAACACCGGATTTGTCTTTCGGGGAATTCACTGCATGCTTCAGCCCACATCTCCAGGCATGCAGACGTCAGTCCACTGGGCTTCATTTTTCTGTGCCACTCTCCTGTCAATTGCTGTCATTGCTGGGGAGGGTGTGCTCTGTGGGCCAGGAGCAGCCATTGTCCGCTCTTCACACAAGGAGGAGCCCCGGTGCTGTTCCACGATGCACCTCCTCCTGTCAGCCTCAGGACAGCACAGATCACGAGCGCCGTGTCTTCGCCCTCGCATCGGCAAAGCCCCCCTGTTGTTTCCCAGAGGCCGCTGGCTCCTCTCCTTCCCCCTTTTTCCCCGAAAGTAGGCTCGGAACGCAACACGCTGTCCTGGGTGAGCTCCCTTCCCCCTCGAGAGATAGTTGACCCTAGATACACCGCCTGCCTGTGCCCCACCTGTGCCTGCCCCCCTCCTGGATTTGCTTTACACCCTCTGTCCAGGAAGCAAGGCTGCTCTCAGCGCCTGCATGTGCTTCTGGCCAGCGGGATGTCGTCTGCCTATTGCAGGCCGGCTGACCCCTCCATCCTCAGACCCCAGCACAGCACCTCCAGACACTCCTCCGGGACCCCGTGGAGGACAGGAGGCGAGCCGTGGAAGCCCTGCGGTTCCCAGGGGCACACGGCCTGGTGACCTGTCTGGTTACGCTAAAGATTCAAGATGGGGGAACCGTCGCCACCGATTATTTCCCCACAGGAGCTGCCAGCAGGATCTCCCACGTCCGCACGCCCTGATTCACGTTCTCGGACATCCCTTCTTTAAGCCTGCTATCTCTCCCTTATCTGGAACCTCCCGGAACTCTGCTTTTATCTCCACAGCTGCCTGATGTGTCACCCCGGTCATCTGTTCTTCCCCATCGCCCACATCAGCCTCCACCAGCCTCCACCGGCGCTCCCTGGATTCAGAGATTTCCGCCTTGCCCTTAGCATCCGCCAGCACCACTCCCAGTGCCGAATATCCCCCAGGCGCACGTCCCAGCTGCGTACCTCCCTCTGCCGGAGAGCTGGCTCTTCCTATCGGATCGCACCCCTGCTCCCCCATCCCCTTTCTCCTGCTCCCTCTGAGCCGCTGTGGGGGTGTCCACGCCAGAACCCTGGCGTCTGGCCACTTGACCCACCAGCCCTTAAAATGCAGTTAGGTATCTTCCCTTCCCCTTCAAATGCCCTGGTGTTGCCCCACGCGCCTTGGCTGTACCCCCTGCGCCATGTGCTCCACTCTCTCTGTTGGTTGCTCTGTGTCTGCGCGGGCCTGTCCCCTTCGATCGGCCCCAGGTGACCGCTTCAACCCCCTCCCGTCTTTTCATCCAGAGGGTCTTTCAGCCGCTGACGCTCTTGGTCTGCCGCCGCCTGTCAACTGGTTGGAACATCTCAATGCTCCCTCTGCCTGAGCGCTTTAAGACCCTACAGCACTGCATGTCGTCTGCCGTCACACCGGGTTCGGTTTTAGGACTGTCACAGAGGAGATCAGATCACTTTATTGGCCATATAGAATCTCTTGCATCAGGAATGTGTCTTTTCCCAGACCCCAGCTTGCTCTCCATGAGACACACAGACAGGGAGAGAAGCTGGGGGTCAGAGCGCAGGGTCAGCCGTTTATACAGCACCCCTGGAGCAGCTGGGGTGAAGGGCCTCGCTCAGGGGCCCAAAGGAGTAAGATTCCTCTGCTGGCCGCGGGATTTGAACCTGCAACCTTCCAGCCACAGACACAGATCCTGAGCCGCAGAGCCACCACTCCGCCCAGATGCTCTGCCTTGTCACTCTGGGACCGTCCTGCTGCTGACATCAGCTGAGGGTACAGGAGTTTGAGGTCAGGCCACAGGGAGACACCGGAGACAGAAGACCGGAGAAGATCAGCGTCATCACAGCGCCGGGGTGGGGGGTTGTGTAACTGTCGGTTGTGTAAAGAGTGTTCTCTGTGAAATGAAGACTCATAAGGGTACCTTCACAGGGGTGCGTGGGAAATGATTGATTTCCTTAGGATTGGCAGAGCTCTGATGCTTCTGCGTGATGCTGCACAGTGACCTGCAGTGGATAGGAGGTTCATGTAAGAGCAATCCGATGAAGTTCGGGTGAGGCTCATGAGTGAAGCTGGAATAAACTGCACCGAAAAGCAGGTTTCTTCTCTGAGTACACTCCTCCGCAGCCCTTATCTCCCTAGAGCGCTGGCTGTGAGGAGACTCGCTCGCAGTCCTACTTCTCCCTCGGAGGCCCGTGACTCGCTCAGGGCCTCCACAGACCTCACAAACCGTCAGCCATCTCTATTCGAATGGGGAAATTTTGACATGTTGGAATAATTGACAGATCGGGGACAGGTAGGGGACGGTGGCAGCGTTGGCACCGTTAAATCAAACTGAAAATAAACTGAAAATAAATCACTTTGAACTATGTTTTGATTTCGAATTGGACTCTTCTTTATTGTTCTGCGCGTGGCAGGAATGCAGGCCTTCTGGAATGAAGACTGCATATACAGTTATCGCTTCAACACAGTGAAACGCTGCAACTGTCTTCTCACGTGAACTGAAAAATCGTCCAGTGTCAAGTCACTTTCTGTGGTCCCACAAGGTCCTCCACTGCTCCTGTGGAGTGAAGATAAAAGACAGGATTCGGATGTGGGCAGGCCAGAACATATACAGCAAGTCCTCTGTAGGTTTTTGAATCTCTAATGAACATGTTTTCGAAGCATCTAGAATAAGGTTCCCTGTCTCGTCTGTGTTTTTGACGCTGGTCCCAAGCTGAGATTCACGGGTTGATCAAATCGATCAAGGACTGACTAAAAATCAGTCAGAACCAGTGGCCTCCTCTCGTCTGCACCTTGCGCAGGCATGTTCCAACACGCGGACTCACGCTGGGAGCACTGACAGCGAACTCTCTGGCCTGTCGGGGCTGAATGCCAGTTTTCAAGGATTTTCTGCTCCAGGGGAAACAACAAAGACAGAGGCTAGAGCTGTGGTCTTTCAGGGCAGACCGGAGTCTCGCGTGCGTGTGGAAGAGCCAGGGGAGTTGGGGAGAGTCAGGGGCCACCACCGCACCTAGTTGGACACCAGCTGATGGGGGGGGGGTAGAGTCAGGGGCCAACACTGACGACAGGGGGCAGTGAAGTCGCTTCTGCAACTCGCTCAGCGCACTGACATGAGAGATTTTATTAATGTGATTCATTTAACTCACTCCAACAGTGATCATCTAAATTTTAGATTTAGATTTTAGAGCAGGGTTAGCATCCTTTGAACAGAAAAAAAACGGGACTGGGGCAGATCATAGGTACCAGTGGAAAATACTAAAACCCATTTGGGTTTGTGTCTGTGTTCATTAAAATGTGTTACCGTCCATCCAGGTGATTCGAAAAAGAGAGCATGTGTGCAGCTCAAAATGCTTGATCCCAGCAGGTGCTGTTCGGGATAAACTAAATTTCTTTCTTTACAAACGGCGCAACAGCAACATCAAGTTATTTTGTGCGTAGGTGGTGACTTCGGTAAAAAAAACAAACAAATAGCACCTATGTCAACTGTGATCTGCAAATTGGCAATCCCGATGTTCACAGTGTTACTTTTTACTACACTACCTACTTGTATACATCGCCCACATTTCTCCACAGGAATGAAATGATCTTTAACTCTAGCTTTAACTTCAAGCGGGCGGATTACTTAGAACGCGCGTTATGGGCTAGAAGAAAGAAAACACAACGTTTCGGCCGTGGAGGCTGCACACCTTTCTTCTTTTTTTTTCAGCCTGGAATAAACCTGTTACTTGTTCCTTTGCAGCCTACGCATGCTGACGCAGCTCAACGCCTGAACTATATATTAAATAAATGACATCACATCTTTAACACATCGACATAAAAGAAAATTAAATGAAAAAAAAAATTGCTACGGGTTTGCAATAAAACCCGAAATTTTGGGAAAAAACACACTGGTCGATGAGCTGCATCTCTGTACCAACGAGCACATACTGTAGCTCATACTGAATCTCCATTTCGCGGGCGCCCCGCCTGCACTCGCACACGCAGAGACAAAATTCACACCCTCATAATATGGAACAAAATAAGGACGGGCTCTCCGCGATTATTGCACAACTAAAAATAACAAATAGCAATTAGTGTATTCAAAGGCCATATTTCGGTTGTATTTCAGGTAGAACGTCAGACACTCCTTCAGGTAGGGCGAGGTTATATATTGGAATGTGACCCCATTTTTACAGCACCCACCTTTCTGAACGCTTTGAAACGAACAGCATTAAGTAACAATTAAAATAATAATAATAATTATTATTATTATTATTATTATTATTATAATTAATTATTATTATAATAATTATAATAATAATACCGTACACTAATATAGTGCTTTTCTGGACTCTCCACTTAAGCGCTAGTATAGTATATTAACAATGAATTATATTATAATACATAGGCTACAAATATGTTATTGTCATAAATATATATTATGTTAGATAATAAGATAAGATCTTTTATCTTGTGCTAGATTTCCGAGATTTGTGCTATGAATTGTTCCAGTCTTTTGTGTCGACTAATGGCCGCGAATTGTTATTGAATCCCAACACGGTGTTCTCAGGCGGTTCCTGTGATGTACAGAGTGGACTTTCGGACAAGTGAATGATGTTCGGCAGATCCTGCTACCTAAATTAATCAGACTTAATCGCCCGCTGTTTGAAAAAAAAGTGCATATTTTTCATTACTAGGATTCACGAAGTTTTCAATTATTTAAAAAAACACAAAAAGAGGAGCGAAATTCTGGAAGACATTTGTAAAAGAATCTCTTATGTTTTGCTGTGCCTCTACCATTAAAGCGTAGAATGCCGTAAACGCGATGAATCCAGAAAAGGTCGGTACAGAACAAAAAAGTTCGTATACGCACTGCAAAAGAAGTTGATTTGAAAAGGTGCGTTTAAAATCGATCACTTCCGAAAGCTTACGGTGTAAATCCGTTCGCTAGTGTCTATTTTCATGTTAATGCAGAGCAATGCAGTGGAGGACTTTCCTCGCCTCTGATTGTCTGACTCGCTCTGATCTCCGCGGCAGGGAAGCGCAGGTGAGGGTGTGACTACCTCACCTTTAAAACTTGATCTCGGCAGGTGCGGCGCCAGAAACAGACCGGCCCGTTATTCTGTCATAGCAAGGGACGATCAGCTCGCTTTTTAACCGGGACCCGCGCTTACCGACAGATACAGCGTCCGACGTAAATTTCACCCGCCTTTCGGACAGGAGGAAAGGCGACAGAAAGAGCCGGGTAAGACACCTGTTTTTTTTTTTTTTTGTGGGGTTGCTGCGATTAGAAGGTACACAACGCATACGTGTACCTATTTAATATAGATCATATTCGTTGCTTCGGGTCGTCCAGACCAACGCTGGTAGTGTTTTTTTCAAGCGCTGAGAGCTCATGCGGGCCTACTCCTGTTTGCCGGAGACAGATAATTCCCTAGTTACGCGTCTGTTCCGTCCTGACAGGTTGAAACGACAGGTGATTGCGGTTTCTGCGATTTTCAGGCGCTGTCACACAATTTTCGACTCGCGTTCAGCTTGTGGAAATGGCACACAGGTGGAAAATGTAAGGCGCTTTTCAACTGCTGCATAATCCGTAAATCGATAAAACGCCGTTTTTATCTCAAACGGAGAAAAAAAAACGGTCGCGTTAAAAAAAAAACTTTTTGTCTTCGGCCGTGATTAAGTCGGAGACTGTCACAGAAATTATTATCCTACGAGCTACTGAAAGTTGTTTTTTACTTCTGTACTGTGCTGTAGGTTAGTTGAAGGATGTCATCGCTACAGGCGCTCAGCAGCGCTGCAATTATCCGCTCCCGTGAACACCAGTGCGCTTACCGAGCTGGTGGTCTGCGGGCGCTATTCTACTGTATTTCAATTCAAGATGCTTTCTTGGCATGGCCAATGGATAAATCGGTGTTGCCAGAGCAAAGCAAACACAATTCACATTAAATCGACAGACATGTACGACACAGACACAACAGAAGGCATTTCCATTCAAACACATGGAGCATTATTGAGAGACAGGCTCAGTGCTCCTCAGGCTGTGACAGGACACGATCTGAGCCTGCTCTCTTCCCGGTCCCCACCGTGTCTACCCTCCCGCTCCTTCTGGATAAAGCAAGTGTGGAGGAAGAGAAACATGTCCATTGTCAGGGCCAGATTCATTAAAAATGACTCCCTGGTGTCTGGTTGCCACACTCCCTTACAGCTCAGTTTGTGAAAAGCGAGAAAACTAGACAATGCAGGGTGGGAACGGCACAGCGCGCTCTCTGGCGACTAATTCAGCCTTGAAGTTTGGTTGAACTAACCAAATGCGCGATAAAATCATCGACGTTTTTGCTCGCCTGAAATAAAAGCCTTAATCTAACGCGACGATGTAAACGCATTTAGAACGGTGCAGCAGAGTGGGCCCCTTTTCAGTCTCCAGCATTATTGCATCTTAAGAATTGATCAAAGAAAACATAAAACCACTAAGTGTATAACATTGCATAGAAAGCGGGTTATATATAATTTCCCTACGGGATTAATTATTATCTATCTACAAAGGAACAAGTAATAGGTTTATTCCATGCTGAAAAAAAAAGAAGAAAGAGAACACAACGTTTCGGCCGTGGAGCCTTCTTCAGGTGTCAGACCTGAAGAAGAAGGCTGAAGAAGGCCTGAAGAAGGCTCCACGGCCGAAACGTTGTGTTCTCTTTCTTCTTTTTTTCAGCATGGAATAAACCTATTGTTCCTTTGCAGCCTACGCATGCTGACGCAGCTACCCACCTGAACTACTATTATCTATCTATATGTGAGTAGGATACGCTGTTGATTGTTAATCCCTCTGCTAATTATGATTATTATTAATGATTAACATTGGAGATGAGATGCGCTTAACAAAAACAACTTAAATTTAATAACAAAATTATAGGAATAGTGTGCTATGAAGTCGCTGGTAATTAAAAAAAACGCATTGTGAGTTGTTACATTTTAAATTAAGTGTAAAAATACATCGGAAATACGAGGTGGAGACAGACCCGTGTCTGAACATGTTAATTTCAACACAGCTCACAGTTCTGCATGAAACTGAAACAATAATACTCTGCGCTTCGCTTCTGGAATAAAGTGTTCTTGCGTACCATCAGGCAAATGAGGGGAATATGACGTGAAAAAGATCCGTCATTTAAAAAAAAAACAAATCTTATTTCACGACAACGGGAATGGCTGGAATTGATTTCGAGATTTATGTATCAGACCTTTGAGTTGATCCAAGGTCGCTCGGAGGATTCCTACACCCTGCATTGTCTCGGTTTTCTGTCATGAATGAATTATTGAGAGGGTGGGAGGGGTACGTCGACTTACTCAGGCCACAGGTATTTCGCCCTCCTGAGCCCTTTGTGTCGGGCGGCGCAGCGCTCATCTCACAGCTACGGTATTATATGCCGTGTTAATAATTTTGTTGCTCTGGGACTGGCTCATCTTAGGTGTCATTATTCACATTTAAGGGCGCTGTTCCGCTCGTCCAGATTTTCCTGTTGTGCGTTTTGTTGCCGTTGGTTGCGTGTGTGTGATACAGTAAGTGGAACATGCAGTGAGAGTCTTTCCATTTGTTGTTGCTGGGATGTTGCCCTCACACGGGGCAGCATGGTGGCGCAGGTGTTAGCGTGGCTGCCTGGCAGAGCTACGGGGCACCCCGGGTTCAATTCTTGGGGTGCTATCTGTGTGGAGTTTGCATGTTCCCCCCCTGTCCGTGTGGGGTATCTCTGGGTGCTCCGGGTTTCCTCCCCACTGTCAAAAGCCATACTAGTAGGTTAAAAGATGTCTGGGGAAAACTGGACTGTGTGTGTGTGTGTGAGTGTGTGTGGTCTTCCTTGTGATGTCCTCCACACTGTCAAAAGCCATACTAGTAGGTTAAAAGATGTCTGGGGAAAACTGGGGCGTGTGTGTGTGTGTGTGTGTGTGTGTGTGTGTGTGTGTGTGTGTGTGTGTGTGTGTGTGTGTGTGTCTTCCTTGTGATGGACTGCCGTCCTGTCCAGTGTGCATCTTGCCTTGTGCCAGCTGGTTGCTGGCTCTGCCTCCTCCATAAAGAGAGTCAAATGCACAGGCTGCACCTGTACGCACTTCTCCAGACTGGATAGGAAGCAGTGACTAGGAACGTATACTATAGTAGTGCAGGTGGGGAGCTGCGTCAGCATGCGCAGGCTGCAAAGGAACAAGTAACAGGTTTATTCCAGGCTGAAAAGAGAAGAAAACACAATGTTTCGGCCGTGGAGCTTTCCTCAGGTGCTCACACCTGAAACGTTGTGTTTTCTTCCTTCAATTTTTTCAGCATGGAATAAACCTATTACCTGTTCCTTTGAAGTATACTATAGTACACTGTATCACTGGTGTCACCAGCTCTCTTCATCATTTGCGCACTGCTGGCTCCACAGTTCTTTGAAGTGCCTTCCATGGCAAAGCATGACAAGTATCATCTGAGCTGAAACCTAAAAGGATCCAAGGAGTGGGCTTTCCTGATGTCTTTGGGAGGGCCTGTGGACACAGGGACAGAAGTCTCCGTCGCACAAAGGGTGTGGCACTGTATGGCTCGTACACGCGCCCGCAGGTCCACGGCTGAATAATTAGACACGAGATCAGTGATTGTGTGGAGGGCTGATGCCACCGAAGCTTAGCAGACGTATTTGACATTAGACACAGGAGCCAGCTGGGAGCAGATGCTGAGGTGTCAGGACAAGAGCAACAGGATCCAGAAGTCCAAAATCTCTGCGGTGTGTAAATGACAATGGAGTGATCAGCCGCACACAGGAAATACCGTGAGTCCCCAGCAAAAAGCAAGGAGAATCTCTGCCTGTTCCTGTTCAGCTGCAGGCATTAATACCAGAGCCACACATCTCCTTCAACAGCTTCATATAACAAGTGTAGCTTGTTTGGAAAAATTCAAGCTATTTGACAATGACACCTCCAATTTAGCTCATGTTGTACTAAGCCATTGCGAGGCGAAATATCTATTGAGCAAACTGACTGGGTGGAGCAAAGAAAGTGCCCTCCAGCAAAACCTTTGCCCCCCTGCAGTGCAGTTCAGGCTCCTAAGCATGAGATCTGTCATGTTCAGGGTGTGTGTTGTGATTATTCTCTGCTGTGACATTAGCAAGGCTTCTGAGCTCACAAATGTAGGTGTTGTGCTCCGACCACATCCCTTGACCAGTGATCTGGGTGTGTATTGTGCTGTCCTGTCCTGACCCCGTGCATAGTGACAGAAAACACAGCAAGCTGTTGCCCAAGTGACAGCAGGAGACGGCGAGCTGTTGTTTGATATTATGGCGGGGAGTTTCTGTAATGCAGAGTCCCTGAGCCGAGCGATTGCTCCAGTGTCGAGGGTGTGTTGTCCTCCTCGGAGTCTGTGGACAGGGCAGTCCTCCAGGATGTAAGAGAGATCAGATCACCTTATTGGCCATATACAATCTCTTGCACTAGGAATGTGACTTTTCCCAGACCACGGCTTGCTCTCCATGAGACACACAGACAGGGGGAGAAGCTGGGGGTCAGAGCGCAGGGTCAGCCATTTATACAGCACCCCTGGAGCAGCTGGGGTGAAGGGCCTTGCCAATGGAATAGGATTCCCCTGCCGGCCGCGGGATTCAAACCGGAACATTCCAGCCACAGGTGCAGATCCTGAGCCACAGAGCCACCACTCCGCCCCATAGTCTGCTCCATCGCCCCAGGAACAGGACTGGCACTGAGTCCCCATCTACAGACATGGGCCAGGACAGCAGAGTGGAGCACAGAGAGTCTTAAATGTCCCCAGGGGACAGTACATTTTTCAGCAGCAGACAATATGAAGAAAAACACACAAATAAGCAACACACATACACACGGTGCTGGATTTCCCATTAGGCACTGTGCCTGGGGCCTACGGAGGAGAGAAACACTAGTGACTAACGAAAAACGAGCGTCAACAACATGCTTGCGCTCGACTCTAGGTGCTCCAAATCAGCAACCATTCCCTCTCTGGCGGCTGTTCTAGAAACTAGAAGTGTCGAAGTGACGGACGCTCGACTCCCTCCATCAATCACGCGGTTTAGCCTGAGAATAGTTTCAAGTGCCTCATGCCATTTGACGTCATTCAATTGACGTTCACCCCTCTTTTTGCGCATTTCCAAGTGAAAGTGCCTCGGGCCTACGAGCACCAACATCCAGCCCTGCATACACAGGCGCAGGAGAGTCATCTGTGGAGCAGGGTTCAGGCCGCACGTATAATTGAGAACTCAAACCTGTTTGTTGTCAGATTGGGAAGTCAGTGTCTGTGCTCTGCGGGGATTCACTGGAATTCATTAAAGGAAGGGCGCGAAGGGCCCTCAAGGACTCGTACCGTGACTGATACATGTGGGATAGGCCTGAGAGATCAGCTCCAATGGCTTCCTGACTTCCTGGCGGGAGAGATGCAGAGTGGGCCGCTCTTGTCTGGGGAGGTGAAAGCCAGGAGGCCGGTGGGTGGGGCGTGTGATGACCCGCTCGTTGGCGACGCTCAGCGATGGCCGTTCTCGGGCCCAGGTGAAGCCGTGCTGGGGAGGCTGTGTCCGGCTGGGCTTTCCTGAAGGCAGGCGTGTCCCTGGGGGATTAAACGTGACCTGGTGCGGTGGCGGGAGAGGGGCGTTTGGGGACCCTTTCGAGCAGGTTTTGGGGGGACTGCGAGTCGCCGGGGGAGTGCAGGGGCTGATATTTGCGAGGCCAGGGAGCCAGGGGAAAGGGGGGTGGAGAGTAGGGCTCCCGTGACGATGAGTGTGTTGGCATTCAGCTGGCTGTCGGCTCTGTGAGCACGTGATGATCTTGACCAGACGGGCGCAGTGTCCTGCTGCTGAGAAAGACCGCGGCGGGGTAGTGACACAGCCCCATGCCACCCCAGTCTGGGGATCAGCTTGTTCCTCGTCTTGGCCATGACTGCTGGTGTCTTTAAGTACTCCTGGAAGGTAAGTGTCCATAAGCAAAAGCAGAGCCGGTTCTGACTCCCGCCAAGCGTGTTATGACAGACCCTATGCGTGACGGTATAATCCGGACGTGGCTGGAGAAGGACATCAGGGAAGACACGGTGAGGAATGGACGGGATGGCGGACAGGGGGGCGGTGAAGACAGGGTAGTGCAGGCGAACAAATCAGAAAGGAAGTCCGATGGGGGAAATCAGGGCGCAGTCCAAAGGTCCAGGTGCCGGGAGATCCAACAGAGACGAAGAGGATTAAAAACAGGAACAGGGAACTGGGACCAGGAACACGAAGGGTTAAAACCATAACGGGACAAGGCGCTCCGAGCCCCGGACTCAGTAGGTCAGGACATCTGGGGAAAAGGCCTTGCCCCCGGACTGCTCCTGAGCCCGGTGGATAGGTGGGCCTTCAGACGTCTGTCTCCCGAAGGTGAGCCCAGAACTACGGAGACGCCGGACTTAAATAGGGAAACGGGGATAGGAAACAGCTGGGATACATAAGGCTGGGGAACAGAATGAAAAAGGTAGGAGCGCCCTCTGAAAGAGGGATGACGATCGTGACAACTTAGCCAGACTGTTATTTTGGAAGAAATGAGACCCTACAGCTAATGCCGAGTGAATTGCTTATTGATCACCAGATTCCTGGTGAGCAACTGTCCTGTCACTCGTGTGTCCCTCTTTCCTGGGATGGGTTCTGCAGCGCATCTGGATTCTCAGCCCTGGACAGATGGATGTGTTTATTCCACGATTGTTCCTTTAAAGTCACAGGGCTTGCTCTGACCTGGCCCGGCAGCGGGTATATAACTCTTGCTCATATACGATCTCCCTGCCCGGCCAGAGGCGTGTGTGTCCCGACGAAGGCTTGTGTGTGTGTTACGGCCTAGTAGCCGAAATCAAAGCAGGACCCTGTGCGGCGAACGGAAAAACCGAAACACAGGTTTTGTGCGAGCCCAGCGTACTTAACCAGCAAGTAGAATCCAAAGTCGTCTTCGTAACAGGCGGAGGTCAATAAGCCGGAGATTCAGGGAACAGGGAGCACACAGAGAGCAAGGAAAGACTAAGGTTGCTCCAGTGGGATACCCAATACGGAGCAATGTGTTGACGGGAGAGGAGTCCTTAAATACTCTGGTGTGGTATTGACGGATTGGATGATTAGTTATTAAGCTGCCATTTGAAGGAATTAGAGGAGGCTTGTGTCTGATTGTGCGTGGGCGTGACAGTGTGCTAAAATGTGAATACATTTTGGAGTAGAGAAATTGTGCGTCCAGCTGATTTTGCTATTTTTACTGAACGCCACCTTGATAACCTCTAGGCGTACTTTCTTGTTCTCCTTTACCGTCTGGATCTAGCTGCAGGGAAGGCTGTAGATGTGCGGACAGTCGAAATAATCTTTTAGATCAACCCTCCTGACAGAAATGAGTTTCCTGAGCGGTTGTTGATACTTTTGCTGAAACCTTCTCGCTGTTGAACCTTGCGCAGCAAATTGGAGGCATTGTTTTAAGATGCGATTTTATCACCTAAAAAGGTAACCACTGATGGCATGTTTTTTTGCAGTATTTGACCTTTTTGTCTCTTCCAATTGGGCTGCGCTGAAAGAAGATGCCTGCGTTTAGGGCAGTAGTAGGTATTTCTTTCAGGGTGACACAGTGGGATGTCTGGGCTACCTGTTTGAGGAGCCCTTATATGTGGAGTACGCATGTTCTGCCCATGCTCTTCACCCAACGAAGATGGGCTGGCTAGGTTTGATTGGCTATTCTAAATGATCTATTCCTCCATGACGGACTAGTGTCCAATACAAGGAATAAGCAGCCTGGCCTAGGTCTAGGACTCAAGGGGTTCTGGGATAGGGTCAGGGTTGACATGACTTTCACCAAGAAAAGGATATTTCTGATGATGGATGGGCAGATACGTGCTGAGTCTTCAGAAGACAGTCAGAGTTCTCTTGGGACCTATTCATAAAGAACACTCTATGATACCTCCTGCTAAAAAATCCCTGTCAACGAGCCTTTAGTTTGAACTACACAGCTAAGTGCCTTGTTTATTTGAAGAGGGCGGGCACCTGCATGGGGGTATAGTTCTGGTAATGAGTACATCAGAGGCAGGGACTGCATCTAGCAACCGGAGGTGGCACAGTCTGATATGTGGAAGAAGAGATTCTAAGACAATCCAATAGCTACAGAAGAAAACGATCTTTTGCTCTGTCTGGTCTTTGAGAAGAAACTATCGGGTCAGTGAAGGAACCCAAGTGGCCCACTGTATTCATGAAATAAACCGTTTCCATTATTTAACCATTGAGGGTAGTGTACTGTGAGCGGCACGGTGGTGCAGTGGTTATCACTGGGGCCTCGACTCTGGAGCTGGTGGAGCTATCTGTGTGGAGTTTGCATGTTCTCTCTGGGTTTGTGTGGGTTTCCTCCAGTTGCTCCGGTTTCCTCCCACGGTCCAAAGACGTGCTGGTAGGTGAATTGGCTTCTGGGAAAATTGGCCCTGGTGAGAGTGTGTGCGTCTGTGTGATCCTGCGGTGGACTGGCGTCCCATCCAGCCTGTATCCTGCCTTGCACCTGTGGCTTGCCGGGGCAGACTCCGGCTGTGCCACAGCCCTGAATTGGATGAAGTGTTTAGAAAATGGATGGATGGCAGTCCCCTGTATATATAAAGATGCAAATGGAAATTGTCTGGACGGCATGGGAATGTGACTATGAGAGGAACAGTGCCTATCCTCTCTGCGAGCAGACAGAGCCAACCTCCTCATTCTTCTTGTGTGTGTGTTTTTTTCAGATTTCTTCCAAGTGGCACGTCTGAGACTGGAGAATGAAGATAAAAAACCTGTGTTTTCGAGTCGGTATGTATTCCTTTACAACACAGTTCCATATTTTCACTCTCACATGGTTTATATAGAGCAGAGAGCCCTTTACACCACTCTTGCGCAGTAAATACACACAGCACCCAGGCTCACAACCGCGCCACTCTGTAAACTGAGCTGTTGATAAACTGAGGCTTGTAGTTCTTCCTTCGGCCACATGGGGGAGTCATTGACCTCCCTAGAGCTAGGTTTGGATTCATCCTCCCAGCACTTCCATATTACATTAATGAGAAGGCGGGGGAGGGGAAACGCTCATTCAGGTAGAGGCCATTCGGGAATATCCTAGAAAACTGCCTCAGTCTGTGGCAGGGCTCGGTTAGAAAAGGGAACTTGAGTGGCTGTGAGCCAGAGAGTCTTGTTCTTTAACGGCAGAGCGTTCATGTCCAAAAGGGGCAGCTTTTCGCCAGTGTATGAGCTGCAGACGGACACAAGCAGGGCAGGGACCCCGGAGAGAGAAGGGGGCCGCAGAGGAGGAGAAGCTTGGCGCATGCTCTCCCACAGGGATGGCTCTGGAGTCGAGGCGAGGAGCTCCGGAGGCCCCGATGAAACGTTTGGCCAAAGCCTGGGCCAATTAAAACACCAGAAACATTTCGGAGGGCCGGGGAGCACCAGTCGCCAAGTTAGGCAACGTCATGTGTTCTAATCCCGTTGCAGTTGTCACCCATCACACACGACCACAATCGGCAATCTGGCACGACAGTAGCGTGGGAAAAAGCACAGGACGTTTTAGACCGTAGACGCAACAGTACCAGGCAGAATCGTTTTCCAACCAGTGAAAGACAAAGATGTGCAGAGGGTCTGGGAGGTGTATGCTGGCCAGCATTGCTGCCTCGCAGTGCTGGGGCCCTGGGTTCGAGTCCGGCCCTGGGGTGCTGTCTGTGTGGAGTTTGCATGTTCTCCCCGAGTTCTTGTGGGTTTCCTCCCCCAGTCCAAAGACATTAACCGGGTCGGTTAATTGGCTTCTGGGAGAATTGGTCCCGCTGTGAGTGTGTGTGTCGCCGTGTCTGTCTGGCCTGTGATGGAGTGGTGTCCTGTCCGGGGCGTACCCTGCCTTGCGCCCGTTGCTGGCTGGGATATTCGCCGGCTGCCGCAGGACCCTGAGCGAAGCAGTGAGAAAAAGGTTTGGGCTGGAGAGGTTTTGAGCACTTCTCTCTCCAAGATGGGTCTTATCAAGCTTTTATCTCAAATGCTCATACTTTTCTTTCTTTCTCCAGCTTGGGCCTGCTGGCTGACCACACTGCTTGTGTAAGTCTTCTGTTTCATTGCTAAGATGAATTATATGTATTATATGAATGATATCTTCAGTCAAGCATTTTCACTATCATACTGTAATATATTGATAGTATATTGTGCTTATATTCTATATAGTTACATATATACAGTTCTATATACTGTATACTGTTATATATACTGATGGAAAAAAAAGAAACGCAACATTTTCTGGAATCAGAATACTATAGTTATAGCTGATGTACTTTCACAAAAAGTTGTCAATTTGTTTTAAGCCTTCCCCCTCAAGTGACCACACCAGAGCATGGCTCACACATCAGACTGGTCCATCTGAGAGATCGTTTCAGATCTGCCACCTGTACTGCTGCTGAAACTCAGATAAGATCACTTTATTGGCCATATTGGCATGAGGAATGTGTCTTTTCCCAGACCCCAGCTTGCTCTCCATGAGACACACAGACAGGGAGAGAGAAGCTGGGGGTCAGAGCGCAGGGTCAGCCATTTATACAGCACCCCTGGAGCAGCTGGGGTGAAGGGCCTCGCTCAGGGGCCCAATAGGGTAGGATTCCTCTGCCGGCTGTGGGATTTGAACCGGCGGAGATCCTGAGCCACAGTGCCACCGCTCCGCCCGAATGTTTGTCAGAAGTGGGATATGAACACACACCCCCATTCGGAAACTGCCGGCAGACACACTGCCCACGTCAGTGACAGGACAGTGAGGCTCCATGCTGCTGGCCTTAGAACAAGGAGACCTGTCAGAGGCCCTCTGCTCACACCTCCTAGACATCACACCCGACTGGCTTGGGCCAGACAGAGGCTGCGATGGACTCGTCAGCCTGTTAGATGTCCTCTTCACCTTGTTCCACGCAGACGGGAGGGCCGGAGTGTGGAGGAGGGGGTGTTGCGTTTCCTTTTTCCATCAGTATATATTGATATTATATACTGATAGGACATTGCACTGTTATATCATATATAGTTACATATATACAGTTCTATATACAGTATATACCGTGATATATATTGATATTATATCCTGATAGTACATTGTACTGCTCATGCACTTCAATTCCTATCACGCCCTACATTATTTCTGTTTGCAAAAGACAACACAAGTGAATGCACTGTCCCAGGTGGTTTCGAACCAGCTCCTTCAGCTCCTTACGACGGGAGCCTGGGGGTGTTAGGAATTGTTGAAAAACAGACACAGGAGCGTCTCGACGCCCACGAGCGCCGCACGCGCCAGGTCGCTCCCTCGGGATCTGGGTCGGTTGGGGGTCGGTGGGGTGAGGACCGACAGGCCGGAGCGGGGCGTTAGACGCCCTCTGACCCCACCGTTTCAAGACGGCGGGCTGTGATCATCACTGCGCGTGGGGGAGGGATTCATGTTGTTGGTCTCAGCTGATAACTGTTCACCTGTCACTCGTGTGCTTTCTTCCAGCTGATCAATGTCAGTGAGATGTTATTTAAATTAAACTGAAAGTCCATGCATTTGTACTTTAAATATCAAACCGAGGGAGAGCTACAGAAGTCTTTTAACTATACAAATGACATATTGCAGTGCATTATGTGACTGGATAGGGGCGGCTATTCTCTGCAGGGAATTCTGATAAATTGCGAGATCCCACTGTCACGTCCAAACCGGTCACGCGTGAACTGTATCGCAGGGAAGCAGTGCAGCCCACTGCAAAGGTGAAACTAAGAAAAAACAATGAGCTTAAAGAATCATTTCTTAAAACATTTAAAACGTTAAAAATACTGCCGGGAGCGAAGAAGTGAAAGCTGTCACCAAAGTAATACTGTACATTCTAGCTTGCTGTCAAAAACACTGAGAAAAACAAAAGTGGATAACACACAATTTAATTGTATGTTTCTCCCAATTTAGTACAATGTCGGCAACGTCAGTGGTAAGTGAGGCTACAACCACAATTTCTCCAGCGTCGACGGATGTGAATGACTCAGTAACACTTACAACACATAATCTAACCTCCACAACGACAATGGGCCCAACAACGACAAGTGGCAAGATTTCTAATGAACAAACCACAACACCAAACCAAACAACGCAAGCACCCACGACAACAACTGCAGCTGACCCTACCACAGCAATGGCTACAACAACAACACTCCCTACAACAACTATGAGCAGCCAAAGTACCACAACAACAGCTCCCCAAGACGTCACAACAATGAATGTCCCAACTACAACCACAACACTTCCGCAAATTACCACAACAGCAAATTCTCCATCCACAAGCAAAACGACAACAACTACAACATTCGCACCGACTACCACCACAACTGCCCCCACCACAACAACAACTCCTGAAACTACAACAACACCTGCCCCAACTACCACCACTACTCCACCAAGCACAACTACAGCCCCAAAAAGTACAACAACTGCCCCCACCACCACAACTCCCGAAACTATTACAACACCTGCCCCAACTACCACCACTATTCCACCAAGCACAACAACAGCCCCAACAACCACAACACCTGCCCCTACTACCACAACAACTGCCCCCACCACCACAACAACTCCTGAAACTACTACACCTGCCCCAACTACCACCACTACTCCACCAAGCACAACTACAGCCCCAACAACTACAACACCTTCCCCTACTACCACAACAACTGCCCCCACCACCACAACAACTCCTGAAACTACTACAACGCCTGCCCCAACTACCACAACTACTCCACCAAGCACAACTACAGCCCCAACAACCACAACACCTGCCCCTACTACCACAACAACTGCCCCCACCACCACAACAACTCCTGAAACTACTACACCTGCCCCAGCTACCACAACTACTCCACCAAGCACAACTACAGCCCCAACAACTACAACACCTGCCCCTACTACCACAACAACTGCCCCCACCACCACAACAACTCCTGAAACTACTACACCTGCCCCAACTACCACAACTACTCCACCAAGCACAACTACAGCCCCAACAACTACAACACCTGCCCCTACTACCACAACAACTGCCCCCACCACCACAACAACTCCTGAAACTACTACACCTGCCCCAACTACCACAACTACTCCACCAAGCACAACTACAGCCCCAACAACTACAACACCTGCCCCTACTACCACAACAACTGCCCCCACCACCACAACAACTCCTGAAACTACTACACCTGCCCCAACTACCACAACTACTCCACCAAGCACAACTACAGCCCCAACAACTACAACACCTGCCCCTACTACCACAACAACTGCCCCCACCACCACAACAACTCCTGAAACTACTACACCTGCCCCAACTACCACAACTACTCCACCAAGCACAACTACAGCCCCAACAACTACAACACCTGCCCCTACTACCACAACAACTGCCCCCACCACCACAACAACTCCTGAAACTACTACACCTGCCCCAACTACCACAACTACTCCACCAAGCACAACAGCAGCCCCAACAACTACAACAACTGCCCCCGCCACCACAACTCCCGAAACTACTACAACACCTGCCCCAACTACCACCACTACTCCACCAAGCACAACTACAGCCCCAACAACTACAACAACTGCCCCCACCACAACAACAACTCCTGAAACTACTACACCTGCCCCAACTACCACAACTACTCCACCAAGCACAACTACAGCCCCAACAACTACAACACCTGCCCCTACTACTACAACAACTGCCCCCACCACCACAACAACTCCTGAAACTACTACACCTGCCCCAACTACCACAACTACTGCACCAAGCAGAACAACAGCCCCAACAACTACAACACCTGCCCCTACTACCACAACAACTGCCCCCACCACCACAACAACTCCTGAAACTACTACACCTGCCCCAACTACCACAACTACTCCACCAAGCACAACTACAGCCCCAACAACTACAACACCTGCCCCTACTACCACAACAACTGCCCCCACCACCACAACAACTCCTGAAACTACTACACCTGCCCCAACTACCACAACTACTCCACCAAGCACAACTACAGCCCCAACAACTACAACACCTGCCCCTACTACCACAACAACTGCCCCCACCACCACAACAACTCCTGAAACTACTACACCTGCCCCAACTACCACAACTACTCCACCAAGCACAACTACAGCCCCAACAACTACAACACCTGCCCCTACTACCACAACAACTGCCCCCACCACCACAACAACTCCTGAAACTACTACACCTTCCCCAACTACCACAACTACTCCACCAAGCACAACTACAGCCCCAACAACTACAACACCTGCCCCTACTACCACAACAACTGCCCCCACCACCACAACAACTCCTGAAACTACTACACCTGCCCCAACTACCACCACTACTCCACCAAGCACAACAACAGCCCCAACAACCACAACAGCTGACCCTACTACCACCACAACTGCCCCCACCACCACAACAACTCCTGAAACTACTACACCTGCCCCAACTACCACCACTACTCCACCAAGCACAACTACAGCCCCAACAACTACAACACCTGCCCCTACTACCACAACAACTGCCCCCACCACCACAACAACTCCTGAAACTACTACACCTCCCCCAACTACCACAACTACTCCACCAAGCACAACTACAGCCCCAACAACTACAACACCTGCCCCTACTACCACAACAACTGCCCCCACCACCACAACAACTCCTGAAACTACTACACCTGCCCCAACTACCACAACTACTCCACCAAGCACAACTACAGCCCCAACAACCACAACACCTGCCCCTACTACCACAACAACTGCCCCCACCACCACAACAACTCCTGAAACTACTACACCTCCCCCAACTACCACAACTACTCCACCAAGCACAACTACAGCCCCAACAACTACAACACCTGCCCCTACTACCACAACAACTGCCCCCACCACCACAACAACTCCTGAAACTACTACACCTGCCCCAACTACCACCACTACTCCACCAAGCACAACAACAGCCCCAACAACCACAACACCTGCCCCTACTACCACAACAACTGCCCCCACCACCACAACAACTCCTGAAACTACTACACCTGCCCCAACTACCACCACTACTCCACCAAGCACAACAACAGCCCCAACAACCACAACACCTGCCCCTACTACCACAACAACTGCCCCCACCACCACAACAACTCCTGAAACTACTACACCTGCACCAACTACCACAACTACTCCACCAAGCACAACTACAGCCCCAACAACCACAACACCTGCCCCTACTACCACAACAACTGCCCCCACCACCACAACAACTCCTGAAACTACTACACCTGCCCCAGCTACCACAACTACTCCACCAAGCACAACTACAGCCCCAACAACTACAACACCTGCCCCTACTACCACAACAACTGCCCCCACCACCACAACAACTCCTGAAACTACTACACCTGCCCCAACTACCACAACTACTCCACCAAGCACAACTACAGCCCCAACAACTACAACACCTGCCCCTACTACCACAACAACTGCCCCCACCACCACAACAACTCCTGAAACTACTACACCTGCCCCAACTACCACAACTACTCCACCAAGCACAACTACAGCCCCAACAACTACAACACCTGCCCCTACTACCACAACAACTGCCCCCACCACCACAACAACTCCTGAAACTACTACACCTGCCCCAACTACCACAACTACTCCACCAAGCACAACTACAGCCCCAACAACTACAACACCTGCCCCTACTACCACAACAACTGCCCCCACCACCACAACAACTCCTGAAACTACTACACCTGCCCCAACTACCACAACTACTCCACCAAGCACAACTACAGCCCCAACAACTACAACACCTGCCCCTACTACCACAACAACTGCCCCCACCACCACAACAACTCCTGAAACTACTACACCTGCCCCAACTACCACCACTACTCCACCAAGCACAACAACAGCCCCAACAACCACAACACCTGCCCCTACTACCACAACAACTGCCCCCACCACCACAACAACTCCTGAAACTACTACACCTGCCCCAACTACCACCACTACTCCACCAAGCACAACAACAGCCCCAACAACCACAACACCTGCCCCTACTACCACAACAACTGCCCCCACCACCACAACAACTCCTGAAACTACTACACCTGCACCAACTACCACAACTACTCCACCAAGCACAACTACAGCCCCAACAACCACAACACCTGCCCCTACTACCACAACAACTGCCCCCACCACCACAACAACTCCTGAAACTACTACACCTGCCCCAGCTACCACAACTACTCCACCAAGCACAACTACAGCCCCAACAACTACAACACCTGCCCCTACTACCACAACAACTGCCCCCACCACCACAACAACTCCTGAAACTACTACACCTGCCCCAACTACCACAACTACTCCACCAAGCACAACTACAGCCCCAACAACTACAACACCTGCCCCTACTACCACAACAACTGCCCCCACCACCACAACAACTCCTGAAACTACTACACCTGCCCCAACTACCACAACTACTCCACCAAGCACAACTACAGCCCCAACAACTACAACACCTGCCCCTACTACCACAACAACTGCCCCCACCACCACAACAACTCCTGAAACTACTACACCTGCCCCAACTACCACAACTACTCCACCAAGCACAACTACAGCCCCAACAACTACAACACCTGCCCCTACTACCACAACAACTGCCCCCACCACCACAACAACTCCTGAAACTACTACACCTGCCCCAACTACCACAACTACTCCACCAAGCACAACTACAGCCCCAACAACTACAACACCTGCCCCTACTACCACAACAACTGCCCCCACCACCACAACAACTCCTGAAACTACTACACCTGCCCCAACTACCACAACTACTCCACCAAGCACAACAGCAGCCCCAACAACTACAACAACTGCCCCCGCCACCACAACTCCCGAAACTACTACAACACCTGCCCCAACTACCACCACTACTCCACCAAGCACAACTACAGCCCCAACAACTACAACAACTGCCCCCACCACAACAACAACTCCTGAAACTACTACACCTGCCCCAACTACCACAACTACTCCACCAAGCACAACTACAGCCCTAACAACTACAACACCTGCCCCTACTACTACAACAACTGCCCCCACCACCACAACAACTCCTGAAACTACTACACCTGCCCCAACTACCACAACTACTGCACCAAGCAGAACAACAGCCCCAACAACTACAACACCTGCCCCTACTACCACAACAACTGCCCCCACCACCACAACAACTCCTGAAACTACTACACCTGCCCCAACTACCACAACTACTCCACCAAGCACAACTACAGCCCCAACAACTACAACACCTGCCCCTACTACCACAACAACTGCCCCCACCACCACAACAACTCCTGAAACTACTACACCTGCCCCAACTACCACAACTACTCCACCAAGCACAACTACAGCCCCAACAACTACAACACCTGCCCCTACTACCACAACAACTGCCCCCACCACCACAACAACTCCTGAAACTACTACACCTGCCCCAACTACCACAACTACTCCACCAAGCACAACTACAGCCCCAACAACTACAACACCTGCCCCTACTACCACAACAACTGCCCCCACCACCACAACAACTCCTGAAACTACTACACCTTCCCCAACTACCACAACTACTCCACCAAGCACAACTACAGCCCCAACAACTACAACACCTGCCCCTACTACCACAACAACTGCCCCCACCACCACAACAACTCCTGAAACTACTACACCTGCCCCAACTACCACCACTACTCCACCAAGCACAACAACAGCCCCAACAACCACAACAGCTGACCCTACTACCACCACAACTGCCCCCACCACCACAACAACTCCTGAAACTACTACACCTGCCCCAACTACCACCACTACTCCACCAAGCACAACTACAGCCCCAACAACTACAACACCTGCCCCTACTACCACAACAACTGCCCCCACCACCACAACAACTCCTGAAACTACTACACCTCCCCCAACTACCACAACTACTCCACCAAGCACAACTACAGCCCCAACAACTACAACACCTGCCCCTACTACCACAACAACTGCCCCCACCACCACAACAACTCCTGAAACTACTACACCTGCCCCAACTACCACAACTACTCCACCAAGCACAACTACAGCCCCAACAACCACAACACCTGCCCCTACTACCACAACAACTGCCCCCACCACCACAACAACTCCTGAAACTACTACACCTCCCCCAACTACCACAACTACTCCACCAAGCACAACTACAGCCCCAACAACTACAACACCTGCCCCTACTACCACAACAACTGCCCCCACCACCACAACAACTCCTGAAACTACTACACCTGCCCCAACTACCACCACTACTCCACCAAGCACAACGACAGCCCCAACAACCACAACACCTGCCCCTACTACCACAACAACTGCCCCCACCACCACAACAACTCCTGAAACTACTACACCTGCCCCAACTACCACCACTACTCCACCAAGCACAACAACAGCCCCAACAACCACAACACCTGCCCCTACTACCACAACAACTGCCCCCACCACCACAACAACTCCTGAAACTACTACACCTGCACCAACTACCACAACTACTCCACCAAGCACAACTACAGCCCCAACAACCACAACACCTGCCCCTACTACCACAACAACTGCCCCCACCACCACAACAACTCCTGAAACTACTACACCTGCCCCAGCTACCACAACTACTCCACCAAGCACAACTACAGCCCCAACAACTACAACACCTGCCCCTACTACCACAACAACTGCCCCCACCACCACAACAACTCCTGAAACTACTACACCTGCCCCAACTACCACAACTACTCCACCAAGCACAACTACAGCCCCAACAACTACAACACCTGCCCCTACTACCACAACAACTGCCCCCACCACCACAACAACTCCTGAAACTACTACACCTGCCCCAACTACCACAACTACTCCACCAAGCACAACTACAGCCCCAACAACTACAACACCTGCCCCTACTACCACAACAACTGCCCCCACCACCACAACAACTCCTGAAACTACTACACCTGCCCCAACTACCACAACTACTCCACCAAGCACAACTACAGCCCCAACAACTACAACACCTGCCCCTACTACCACAACAACTGCCCCCACCACCACAACAACTCCTGAAACTACTACACCTGCCCCAACTACCACAACTACTCCACCAAGCACAACAGCAGCCCCAACAACTACAACAACTGCCCCCGCCACCACAACTCCCGAAACTACTACAACACCTGCCCCAACTACCACCACTACTCCACCAAGCACAACTACAGCCCCAACAACTACAACAACTGCCCCCACCACAACAACAACTCCTGAAACTACTACACCTGCCCCAACTACCACAACTACTCCACCAAGCACAACTACAGCCCCAACAACTACAACACCTGCCCCTACTACTACAACAACTGCCCCCACCACCACAACAACTCCTGAAACTACTACACCTGCCCCAACTACCACAACTACTGCACCAAGCAGAACAACAGCCCCAACAACTACAACACCTGCCCCTACTACCACAACAACTGCCCCCACCACCACAACAACTCCTGAAACTACTACACCTGCCCCAACTACCACAACTACTCCACCAAGCACAACTACAGCCCCAACAACTACAACACCTGCCCCTACTACCACAACAACTGCCCCCACCACCACAACAACTCCTGAAACTACTACACCTGCCCCAACTACCACAACTACTCCACCAAGCACAACTACAGCCCCAACAACTACAACACCTGCCCCTACTACCACAACAACTGCCCCCACCACCACAACAACTCCTGAAACTACTACACCTGCCCCAACTACCACAACTACTCCACCAAGCACAACTACAGCCCCAACAACTACAACACCTGCCCCTACTACCACAACAACTGCCCCCACCACCACAACAACTCCTGAAACTACTACACCTTCCCCAACTACCACAACTACTCCACCAAGCACAACTACAGCCCCAACAACTACAACACCTGCCCCTACTACCACAACAACTGCCCCCACCACCACAACAACTCCTGAAACTACTACACCTGCCCCAACTACCACCACTACTCCACCAAGCACAACAACAGCCCCAACAACCACAACAGCTGACCCTACTACCACCACAACTGCCCCCACCACCACAACAACTCCTGAAACTACTACACCTGCCCCAACTACCACCACTACTCCACCAAGCACAACTACAGCCCCAACAACTACAACACCTGCCCCTACTACCACAACAACTGCCCCCACCACCACAACAACTCCTGAAACTACTACACCTCCCCCAACTACCACAACTACTCCACCAAGCACAACTACAGCCCCAACAACTACAACACCTGCCCCTACTACCACAACAACTGCCCCCACCACCACAACAACTCCTGAAACTACTACACCTGCCCCAACTACCACAACTACTCCACCAAGCACAACTACAGCCCCAACAACCACAACACCTGCCCCTACTACCACAACAACTGCCCCCACCACCACAACAACTCCTGAAACTACTACACCTGCCCCAACTACCACAACTACTCCACCAAGCACAACTACAGCCCCAACAACTACAACACCTGCCCCTACTACCACAACAACTACCCCCACCACCACAACAACTCCTGAAACTACTACACCTGCCCCAACTACCACAACTACTCCACCAAGCACAACTACAGCCCCAACAACTACAACACCTTCCCCTACTACCACAACAACTGCCCCCACCACCACAACAACTCCTGAAACTACTACACCTGCCCCAAGTACCACAACTACTCCACCAAGCACAACTACAGCCCCAACAACCACAACACCTGCCCCTACTACCACAACAACTGCCCCCACCACCACAACAACTCCTGAAACTACTACACCTGCCCCAACTACCACAACTACTCCACCAAGCACAACTACAGCCCCAACAACTACAACACCTGCCCCTACTACCACAACAACTGCCCCCACCACCACAACAACTCCTGAAACTACTACACCTGCCCCAAGTACCACAACTACTCCACCAAGCACAACTATAGCCCCAACAACCACAACACCTGCCCCTACTACCACAACAACTGCCCCCACCACCACAACAACTCCTGAAACTACTACACCTTCCCCAACTACCACAACTACTCCACCAAGCACAACTACAGCCCCAACAACCACAACACCTGCCCCTACTACCACAACAACTGCCCCCACCACCACAACAACTCCTGAAACTACTACACCTTCCCCAACTACCACAACTACTCCACCAAGCACAACTACAGCCCCAACAACCACAACACCTGCCCCTACTACCACCACAACTGCCCCCACCACCAGAACAGCTCCTGAAACTACTACACCTGCCCCAACTACCACAACTACTCCACCAAGCACAACTACAGCCCCAACAACTACAACACCTGCCCCTACTACCACAACAACTGCCCCCACCACCACAACAACTCCTGAAACTACTACACCTGCCCCAACTACCACAACTACTCCACCAAGCACAACTACAGCCCCAACAACTACAACACCTGCCCCTACTACCACAACAACTGCCCCTACCACCACAACAACTCCTGAAACTACTACACCTGCCCCAACTACCACAACTACTCCACCAAGCACAACTACAGCCCCAACAACTACAACACCTGCCCCTACTACCACAACAACTGCCCCCACCACCACAACAACTCCTGAAACTACTACACCTGCCCCAACTACCACAACTACTCCACCAAGCACAACTACAGCCCCAACAACTACAACACCTGCCCCTACTACCACAACAACTGCCCCCACCACCACAACAACTCCTGAAACTACTACACCTGCCCCAACTACCACAACTACTCCACCAAGCACAACTACAGCCCCAACAACTACAACACCTGCCCCTACTACCACAACAACTACCCCCACCACCACAACAACTCCTGAAACTACTACACCTGCCCCAACTACCACAACTACTCCACCAAGCACAACTACAGCCCCAACAACTACAACACCTTCCCCTACTACCACAACAACTGCCCCCACCACCACAACAACTCCTGAAACTACTACACCTGTCCCAACTACCACAACTACTCCACCAAGCACAACTACAGCCCCAACAACTACAACACCTGCCCCTACTACCACAACAACTGCCCCCACCACCACAACAACTCCTGAAACTACTACACCTGCCCCAACTACCACAACTACTCCACCAAGCACAACTACAGCCCCAACAACTACAACACCTTCCCCTACTACCACAACAACTGCCCCCACCACCACAACAACTCCTGAAACTACTACACCTGTCCCAACTACCACAACTACTCCACCAAGCACAACAACAGCCTCAACAACTACAACACCTGCTCCTACTACCACAACAACTGCCCCCACCACCACAACAACTCCTGAAACTACTACACCTGCCCCAACTACCACAACTACTCCAACAAGCACAACTACAGCCCCAACAACTACAACACCTGCCCCTACTACCACAACAACTGCCCCCACCACCACAACAACTCCTGAAACTACTACACCTGCCCCAACTACCACAACTACTCCACCAAGCACAACTACAGCCCCAACAACTACAACACCTGCCCCTACTACCACAACAACTGCCCCCACCACCACAACAACTCCTGAAACTACTACACCTGTCCCAACTACCACAACTACTCCACCAAGCACAACTACAGCCCCAACAACTACAACACCTGCCCCTTCTACCACAACAACTGCCCCCACCACCACAACGACTCCTGAAACTACTACACCTGCCCCAACTACCACAACTACTCCACCAAGCACAACTACAGCCCCAACAACTACAACACCTGTCCCTACTACCACAACAACTGCCCCCACCACCACAACAACTCCTGAAACTACTACAACTGCCCCAACTACCACAACTACTCCACCAAGCACAACTACAGCCCCAACAACTACAACACCTGCCCCTACTACCACAACAACTGCCCCCACCACCACAACAACTCCTGAAACTACTACACCTGCCCCAACTACCACAACTACTCCACCAAGCACAACTACAGCCCCAACAACTACAACACCTGCCCCTACTACCACAACAACTGCCCCCACCACCACAACATCTCCTGAAACTACTACACCTGCCCCAACTACCACAACTACTCCACCAAGCACAACAACAGCCCCAACAACTACAACAACTGCCCCCACCACCACAACTCCCGAAACTACTACAACACCTGCCCCAACTACCACCACTACTCCACCAAGCACAACAACAGCCCCAACAACTACAACACCTGCCCCTACTACCTTAACAACTGCCCCCACCACCACAACAACTCCTGAAACTACTACAACAGCTGCCCCAACTACCACAACTACTCCACCAAGCACATCTTCAGCCCCAACAACCACAACACCTGCCCCTACTACCACAACAACTGCCCCCACCACCACAACAACTCCTGAAACTACTACACCTGCCCCAACTACCACAACTACTCCACCAAGCACAACTACAGCCCCAACAACTACAACACCTGCCCCTACTACCACAACAACTGCCCCCACCACCACAACAACTCCTGAAACTACTACACCTGCCCCAACTACCACCACTACTCCACCAAGCACAACTACAGCCCCAACAACTACAACAACTGCCCCCACCACAACAACAACTCCTGAAACTACTACACCTGCCCCAACTACCACAACTACTGCACCAAGCACAACAACAGCCCCAACAACTACAACACCTGCCCCTACTACCACAACAACAGCCCCAACAACTACAACACCTGCCCCTACTACCACAACAACTGCCCCCACCACCACAACAACTCCTGAAACTACTACACCTGCCCCAACTTCCACAACTACTCCACCAAGCACAACTACAGCCCCAACAACTACAACACCTGCCGCTACTACCACAACAACTGCCCCCACCACCACAACAACTCCTGAAACTACTACACCTGCCCCAACTACCACAACTACTCCACCAAGCACAACTACAGCCCCAACAACTACAACACCTGCCCCTACTACCACAACAACTGCCCCCACCACCACAACAACTCCTGAAACTACTACACCTGCCCCAACTACCACAACTACTCCACCAAGCACAACTACAGCCACAACAACTACAACACCTGCCCCTACTACCACAACAACTGCCCCCACCACCACAACAACTCCTGAAACTACTACACCTGCCCCAACTACCACAACTACTCCACCAAGCACAACTACAGCCCCAACAACTACAACACCTGCCCCTACTACCACAACAACTGCCCCCACCACCACAACAACTCCTGAAACTACTACACCTGCCCCAACTACCACAACTACTCCACCAAGCACAACTACAGCCCCAACAACTACAACACCTGCCCCTACTACCACAACAACTGCCCCCACCACCACAACAACTCCTGAAACTACTACACCTGCCCCAACTACCACAACTACTCCACCAAGCACAACTACAGCCCCAACAACTACAACACCTGCCCCTACTACCACAACAACTGCCCCCACCACCACAACAACTCCTGAAACTACTACACCTGCCCCAACTACCACAACTACTCCACCAAGCACAACTACAGCCCCAACAACTACAACACCTGCCCCTACTACCACAACAACTGCCCCTACCACCACAACAACTCCTGAAACTACTACACCTTCCCCAACTACCACAACTACTCCACCAAGCACAACTACAGCCCCAACAACTACAACACTTGCCCCTACTACCACAACAACTGCCCCCACCACCACAACAACTCCTGAAACTACTACACCTGCCCCAACTACCACAACTACTCCACCAAGCACAACTACAGCCCCAACAACTACAACACCTTCCCCTACTACCACAACAACTGCCCCCACCACCACAACAACTCCTGAAACTACTACACCTGCCCCAAGTACCACAACTACTCCACCAAGCACAACTATAGCCCCAACAACCACAACACCTGCCCCTACTACCACAACAACTGCCCAGACCACCACAACAACTCCTGAAACTACTACACCTGCCCCAAGTACCACAACTACTCCACCAAGCACAACTACAGCCCCAACAACTACAACACCTGCCCCTACTACCACAACAACTGCCCCCACCACCACAACAACTCCTGAGACTACTACACCTTCCCCAACTACCACAACTACTCCACCAAGCACAACTACAGCCCCAACAACTACAACAACTGCCCCCACCACAACAACTGCCCCCACCACCACAACAACTCCTGAAACTACTACAACACCTGCCCCAACTACCACCACTACTCCACCAAGCACAACTACAGCCCCAACAACTACAACACCTGCCCCTACTACCACAACAACTGCCCCCACCACCACAACAACTCCTGAAACTACTACACCTGCCCCAACTACCACAACTACTCCACCAAGCACAACTTCAGCCCCAACAACTACAACACCTGCCCCTACTACCACAACAACTGCCCCCAGCACCACAACAACTCCTGAAACTACTACACCTGCCCCAACTACCACCACTACTCCACCAAGCACAACTACAGCCCCAACAACTACAACACCTGCCCCTACTACCACAACAACTGCCCCCACCACCACAACAACTCCTGAAACTTCTACACCTGCCCCAACTACCACAACTTCTCCACCAAGCACAACTACAGCCCCAACAACTACAACACCTGCCCCTACTACCACAACAACTGCCCCCACCACCACAACAACTCCTGAAACTACTACACCTGCCCCAACTACCACAACTACTCCACCAAGCACAACTACAGCCCCAACAACTACAACACCTGCCCCTACTACCACAACAACTGCCCCCACCACCACAACAACTCCTGAAACTACTACACCTGCCCCAACTACCACAACTAATCCACCAAGCACAACTACAGCCCCAACAACTACAACACCTGCCCCTACTACCACAACAACTGCCCCTACCACCACAACAACTCCTGAAACTACTACACCTGCCCCAACTACCACAACTACTCCACCAAGCACAACTACAGCCCCAACAACTACAACACCTGCCCCTACTACCACAACAACTGCCCCTACCACCACAACAACTCCTGAAACTACTACACCTGCCCCAACTACCACAACTACTCCACCAAGCACATCTACAGCCCCAACAACTACAACACCTGCCCCTACTACCACAACAACTGCCCCCACCACCACAACAACTCCTGAAACTACTACACCTTCCCCAACTATCACAACTACTCCACCAAGCACAACTACAGCCTCAACAACTACAACACCTGCCCCTACTACCACAACAACTGCCCCCACCACCACAACAACTCCTGAAACTACTACACCTGCCCCAACTACCACAACTACTCCACCAAGCACAACTACAGCCCCAACAACTACAACACCTGCCCCTACTACCACAACAACTGCCCCCACCACCACAACAACTCCTGAAACTACTACACCTGCCCCAACTACCACAACTACTCCACCAAGCACAACTACAGCCCCAACAACTACAACACCTGCCCCTACTACCACAACATCTACCCCCACCACCACAACAACTCCTGAAACTACTACACTTGCCCCAACTACCACAACTACTCCACCAAGCACAACTACAGCCCCAACAACTACAACACCTTCCCCTACTACCACAACAACTGCCCCCACCACCACAACAACTCCTGAAACTACTACACCTGCCCCAACTACCACAACTACTCCACCAAGCACAACTACAGCCCCAACAACTACAACACCTGCCCCTACTACCACAACAACTGCCCCCACCACCACAACAACTCCTGAAACTACTACACCTGCACCAACTACCACAACTAC